>NC_136547.1:3935000-4155000 GCF_910591455.1 Pholis gunnellus | reverse complement strand
GATGCGTTCTTGTGTTCCATGATGCGTTCATGTGTTCCATAATGTGTTCATGTGTTCCCATGATGCGTTCATGTGTTCCATGATGCTTTCATGTGTTCCATGATGTGTTCAAGTGTTCCCATGATGCGTTCATGTGATCACATGATTCGTTCATGTGTTCCATGATGCGTTCTTGTGTTCCATGATGCGTTCTTGTGTTCCATGAAGCGTTCATGTGTTCCTATGATGCGTTCATGTGTTCCATGATGCTTTCATGTGTTCCTATGATGCGTTCATGTGTTCCATGATGCTTTCAAGTGTTCCCATGATGCGTTCTTGTGTTCCATGATGCGTTCATGTGTTCCATGATGCTTTCAAGTGTTCCCATGATGCGTTCTTGTGTTCCATGATGCGTTCATGTGTTCCTATGATGCGTTCATGTGTTCCATGATGCTTTCATGTGTTCCTATGATGCGTTCATGTGTTCCATGATGCTTTCAAGTGTTCCCATGATGCGTTCTTGTGTTCCATGATGCGTTCATGTGTTCCATGATGCGTTCAAGTGTTCCCATGATGCGTTCATGTGATCACATGATGCGTTCATGTGTTCCATGATGCGTTCTTGTGTTCCATGATGCGTTCATGTGTTCCTATGATGCGTTCATGTGTTCCATGATGCTTTCATGTGTTCCTATGATGCGTTCATGTGTTCCATGATGCTTTCAAGTGTTCCCATGATGCGTTCTTGTGTTCCATGATGCGTTCATGTGTTCCATAATGCGTTCATGTGTTCCCATGATGCGTTCATGTGTTCCTATGATGCGTTCATGTGTTCCATGATGCTTTCATGTGTTCCTATGATGCGTTCATGTGTTCCATGATGCTTTCAAGTGTTCCCATGATGCGTTCTTGTGTTCCATGATGCGTTCATGTGTTCCATAATGCGTTCATGTGCTCCCATGATGCGTTCATGTGTTCCATGATGCGTTCATGTGTTCCATGATGCGTTCATGTGTTCCACGATGCTTTCATGTGTTCCTATGATGCGTTCATGTGTTCCATGATGCTTTCAAGTGTTCCCATGATGCGTTCTTGTGTTCCTATGATGCGTTCATGTGTTCCATGATGCTTTCAAGTGTTCCCATGATGCGTTCTTGTGTTCCATGATGCGTTCATGTGTTCCATAATGCGTTCATGTGTTCCCATGATGCGTTCATGTGTTCCTATGATGCGTTCATGTGTTCCATGATGCTTTCAAGTGTTCCCATGATGCGTTCTTGTGTTCCATGATGCGTTCATGTGTTCCATAATGCGTTCATGTGTTCCCATGATGCGTTAATGTGTTCCATGATGCTTTCATGTGTTCCATGACGCGTTCAAGTGTTCCCATGATGCGTTCATGTGATCACTTGATGCGTTCATGTGTTCCATGATGCGTTCTTGTGTTCCATGATGCGTTCTTGTGTTCCATGATGCGTTCATGTGTTCCATGATGCTTTCATGTGTTCCTATGATGCGTTCATGTGTTCCATGATGCTTTCAAGTGTTCCCACGATGCGCTCTTGTGTTCCATGATGCGTTCATGTGTTCCATAATGCGTTCATGTGTTCCCATGATGCGTTCATGTGTTCCATGATGCTTTCATTTGTTCCATGATGTGTTCAAGTGTTCCCATGATACGTTCATGTGATCACATGATGCGTTCATGTGTTCCATGATGCATTCTTGTGTTCCATGATGCGTTCTTGTGTTCCATGATGCGTTCATGTGTTCCTATGATGCGTTCATGTGTTCCATGATGCTTTCATGTGTTCCTATGATGCGTTCATGTGTTCCATGATGCTTAAAAGTGTTCCCATGATGCGTTCTTGTGTTCCATGATGCGTTCATGTGTTCCATGATGCGTTCAAGTGTTCCCATGATGCGTTCATGTGATCACATGATGCGTTCATGTGTTCCATGATGCTTTCATGTGTTCCTATGATGCGTTCATGTGTTCCATGATGCTTTCAAGTGTTCCCATGATGCGTTCTTGTGTTCCATGATGCGTTCATGTGTTCCATAATGCGTTCATGTGTTCCCATGATGCGTTCATGTGTTCCATGATGCTTTCTTGTGTTCCATGATGCGTTCAAGTGTTCCCATGATGCGTTCATGTGATCACATGATGCGTTCATGTGTTCCATGATGCGTTCTTGTGTTCCATGATGCGTTCTTGTGTTCCATGATGCGTTCATGTGTTCCTATGATGCGTTCATGTGTTCCATGATGCTTTCAAGTGTTCCCATGATGCGTTCTTGTGTTCCATGATGCGTTCATGTGTTCCATAATGTGTTCATGTGTTCCCATGATGCGTTCATGTGTTCCATGATGCTTTCATGTGTTCCATGATGTGTTCAAGTGTTCCCATGATGCGTTCATGTGATCACATGATTCGTTCATGTGTTCCATGATGCGTTCTTGTGTTCCATGATGCGTTCTTGTGTTCCATGATGCGTTCATGTGTTCCTATGATGCGTTCATGTGTTCCATGATGCTTTCATGTGTTCCTATGATGCGTTCATGTGTTCCATGATGCTTTCAAGTGTTCCCATGATGCGTTCTTGTGTTCCATGATGCTTTCATGTGTTCCTATGATGCGTTCATGTGTTCCATGATGCTTTCATGTGTTCCTATGATGCGTTCATGTGTTCCATGATGCTTTCAAGTGTTCCCATGATGCGTTCTTGTGTTCCATGATGCGTTCATGTGTTCCATAATGCGTTCATGTGTTCCCATGATGCGTTCATGTGTTCCATGATGCTTTCATGTGTTCCATGATGTGTTCAAGTGTTCCCATGATGCGTTCATGTGATCACATGATGCGTTCATGTGTTCCATGATGCGTTCTTGTGTTCCATGATGCGTTCTTGTGTTCCATGATGCGTTCATGTGTTCCTATGATGCGTTCATGTGTTCCATGATGCTTTCATGTGTTCCTATGATGCGTTCATGTGTTCCATGATGCTTTCAAGTGTTCCCATGATGCGTTCTTGTGTTCCATGATGCGTTCATGTGTTCCATGATGCTTTCAAGTGTTCCCATGATGCGTTCTTGTGTTCCATGATGCGTTCATGTGTTCCTATGATGCGTTCATGTGTTCCATGATGCTTTCATGTGTTCCTATGATGCGTTCATGTGTTCCATGATGCTTAAAAGTGTTCCCATGATGCGTTCTTGTGTTCCATGATGCGTTCATGTGTTCCATGATGCGTTCAAGTGTTCCCATGATGCGTTCATGTGATCACATGATGCGTTCATGTGTTCCATGATGCGTTCTTGTGTTCCATGATGCGTTCATGTGTTCCTATGATGCGTTCATGTGTTCCATGATGCTTTCATGTGTTCCTATGATGCGTTCATGTGTTCCCATGATGCTTTCAAGTGTTCCCATGATGCGTTCTTGTGTTCCATGATGCTTTCATGTGTTCCATAATGCGTTCATGTGTTCCCATGATGCGTTCATGTGTTCCATGATGCTTTCATGTGTTCCATGATGCGTTCAAGTGTTCCCATGATGCGTTCATGTGATCACATGATGCGTTCATGTGTTCCATGATGCGTTCTTGTGTTCCATGATGCGTTCTTGTTTTCCATGATGCGTTCATGTGTTCCTATGATGCGTTCATGTGTTCCATGATGCTTTCAAGTGTTCCCATGATGCGTTCTTGTGTTCCATGATGCGTTCATGTGTTCCATAATGTGTTCATGTGTTCCCATGATGCGTTCATGTGTTCCATGATGCTTTCATGTGTTCCATGATGTGTTCAAGTGTTCCCATGATGCGTTCATGTGTTCCATGATGCTTTCATGTGTTCCCATGATGCGTTCTTGTGTTCCATGATGCGTTCATGTGTTCCATAATGCGTTCATGTGTTCCCATGATGCGTTCATGTGTTCCCATGATGCGTTCATGTGTTCCTATGATGCGTTCATGTGTTCCATGATGCTTTCAAGTGTTCCCATGATGCGTTCTTGTGTTCCATGATGCGTTCATGTGTTCCATGATGCTTTCAAGTGTTCCCATGATGCGTTCTTGTGTTCCATGATGCGTTCATGTGTTCCTATGATGCGTTCATGTGTTCCATGATGCTTTCATGTGTTCCTATGATGCGTTCATGTGTTCCATGATGCTTTCAAGTGTTCCCATGATGCGTTCTTGTGTTCCATGATGCGTTCATGTGTTCCATGATGCGTTCAAGTGTTCCCCTGATGCGTTCATGTGATCACATGATGCGTTCATGTGTTCCATGATGCGTTCTTGTGTTCCATGATGCGTTCATGTGTTCCTATGATGTGTTCATGTGTTCCATGATGCTTTCATGTGTTCCTATGATGCGTTCATGTGTTCCATGATGCTTTCAAGTGTTCCCATGATGCGTTCTTGTGTTCCATGATGCGTTCATGTGTTCCATAATGCGTTCTTGTGTTCCCATGATGCGTTAATGTTTTCCTATGATGCCTTCATGTGTTCCATGATGCTTTCATGTGTTCCTATGATGCGTTCATGTGTTCCATGATGCTTTCAAGTGTTCCCATGATGCGTTCTTGTGTTCCATGATGCGTTCATGTGTTCCATAATGCGTTCATGTGTTCCCATGATGCGTTCATGTGTTCCATGATGCGTTCATGTGTTCCATGATGCTTTCAAGTGTTCCCATGATGCGTTCTTGTGTTCCTATGATGCATTCATGTGTTCCATGATGCTTTCAAGTGTTCCCATGATGCGTTCTTGTGTTCCATGATGCGTTCATGTGTTCCATAATGCGTTCATGTGTTCCCATGATGCGTTCATGTGTTCCCATGATGCGTTCATGTGTTCCTATGATGCGTTCATGTGTTCCATGATGCTTTCAAGTGTTCCCATGATGCGTTCTTGTGTTCCATGATGCGTTCATGTGTTCCATAATGCGTTCATGTGTTCCCATGATGCGTTCATGTGTTCCTATGATGCAGGGGTGTCAAACATACGGCCCGCCACGTCATTTTATGTGGCCCGCGAATCCGCCAGCAAAAAAAAAAAATGTAAAAGTCGGACAATTTACAAATATCCGTTGTATCGATTACGGCGGAGCTCCTCCCCGATCCGCACGCGCCGCGCACACCTCCACCAGCGTATGTGGCAGCAGCAGCAGCAGCAGCCCCCCTCCCCGCCGACGAAGAAGGAGCAGCACCCCCCCCCCCCCCCGCCGACAACCGGCCCTTTGGGGGCAACCATGATGCTGATGTGGCCCCAGAGCGACAATGAGTTTGACACCCCTGCTATGATGCATTCATGTGTTCCATGATGCGTTCATGTGATCACATGATGCGTTCATGTGTTCCTATGATGCGTTCATGTGTTCCATGATGCGTGGATTCAAACCCAGGTTCAAACCCTGCCAACAACGAAAGACACTTTGTGGCCTCACCATAGAACCTCCATGCTGAGACATTTGAGGTTCTGCTTAGAAAAAGGCTCAAAGTTGATGGTCTGACACAAATTATTGATTGAGCAAACACTTCCATGTGTATTTTGTCACATTGTAAAGCTCAACTTCCTGGACAATATTGTATAATGTCACAGGCAGATGAAGTGAGCCATCCCCTCCAATGTACCTCCTTTCACTTTATCAATGCAGGGCTCTTTTCAGTCTCAATGCCCAGGTAAATTACCGACTATGCTGGGAAAGCCTTTGGCCCATCAATGGTGGTAGACATTCTGGTAGAATGTTCCATGATGCATTCAAGGTAGACATTCTGTGGACATTCTGTGAACATTTTGTGAACACTGCATTCATGTGATCACATGATGCGTTCATGTGTTCCATGATGCGTTCATGTGTTCCATGATGCGTTCAAGTGTTCCCATGATGCGTTCATGTGATCACATGATGCGTTCATGTGTTCCATGATGCGTTCTTGTGTTCCATGATGCGTTCTTGTGTTCCATGATGCGTTCATGTGTTCCTATGATGCGTTCATGTGTTCCTATGATGCGTTCATGTGTTCCATGATGCTCTCAAGTGTTCCCATGATGCGTTCTTGTGTTCCATGATGCGTTCATATGTTCCATAATGCGTTCATGTGTTCCCATGATGCGTTCATGTGTTCCATGATGCGTTCATGTGTTCCATGATGCGTTCATGTGTTCCATGATGCGTTCATGTGTTCCATAATGCGTTCAAGTTTTCCCATGATGCGTTCTTGTGTTCCATGATGCGTTCATGTGTTCCATAATGCGTTCATGTGTTCCCATAATGCGTTCACGTGTTCCCATGATGCGTTCATGTGTTCCTATGATGCGTTCATGTGTTCCATGATGCTTTCAAGTGTTCCCATGATGCGTTCTTGTGTTCCATGATGCGTTCATGTGTTCCATAATGCGTTCATGTGTTCCCATAATGCGTTCATGTGTTCCCATGATGCGTTCATGTGTTCCTATGATGCGTTCATGTGTTCCATGATGCTTTCAAGTGTTCCCATGATGCGTTCTTGTGTTCCATGATGCTTTCAAGTGTTCCCATGATGCGTTCTTGTGTTCCTATGATGCGTTCATGTGTTCCATGATGCTTTCAAGTGTTCCCATGATGCGTTCATGTGTTCCATGATGCTTTCAAGTGTTCCCATGATGCGTTCTTGTGTTCCATGATGCTTTCAAGTGTTCACATGATGCGTTCATGTGTTCCTATGATGCGTTCTTGTGTTCCATGATGCTTTCAAGTGTTCCCATGATGCGTTCTTGTGTTCCATGATGCTTTCATGTGTTCCTATGATGCGTTCATGTGTTCCATGATGCTTTCAAGTGTTCCCATGATGCGTTCATGTGTTCCTATGATGCGTTCATGTGTTCCATAATGCGTTCATGTGTTCCCATAATGCGTTCATGTGTTCCCATGATGCGTTCATGTGTTCCTATGATGCGTTCATGTGCTCCATGATGCTTTCAAGTGTTCCCATGATGCGTTCATGTGTTCCATAATGCGTTCATGTGTTCCCATGATGCGTTCATGTGTTCCTATGATGCGTTCATGTGTTCCATGATGCGTTCATGTGTTCCATGATGCGTTCATGTGTTCCATAATGCGTTCATGTGTTCCCATGATGCATTCATGTGTTCCATGATGCGTTCATGTGATCACATGATGCGTTCATGTGTTCCATAATGCGTTCATGTGTTCCTATGATGCGTTCATGTGTTCCATGATGCGTTCATGTGTTCCTATGATGCGTTCATGTGTTCCATGATGCGTTCATGTGTTCCATGATGCGTTCATGTGTTCCATAATGCGTTCATGTGTTCCCATGATGCATTCATGTGTTCCATGATGCGTTCATGTGATCACATGATGCGTTCATGTGTTCCATAATGCGTTCATGTGTTCCCATGATGCGTTCTTGTGTTCCATGATGCTTTCAAGTGTTCCCATGATGCGTTCTTGTGTTCCATGATGCTTTCAAGTGTTCACATGATGCGTTCATGTGTTCCTATGATGCGTTCTTGTGTTCCATGATGCTTTCAAGTGTTCCCATGATGCGTTCTTGTGTTCCTATGATGCGTTCATGTGTTCCATAATGCGTTCATGTGTTCCCATAATGCGTTCACGTGTTCCCATGATGCGTTCTTGTGTTCCATGATGCGTTCATGTGTTCCATAATGCGTTCATGTGTTCCCATAATGCGTTCACGTGTTCCCATGATGCGTTCATGTGTTCCTATGATGCGTTCATGTGTTCCATGATGCTTTCAAGTGTTCCCATGATGCGTTCTTGTGTTCCATGATGCGTTCATGTGTTCCATAATGCGTTCATGTGTTCCCATAATGCGTTCATGTGTTCCCATGATGCGTTCATGTGTTCCATGATGCGTTCATGTGTTCCATGATGCGTTCAAGTGTTCCCATGATGCGTTCATGTGATCACATGATGCGTTCATGTGTTCCATGATGCGTTCTTGTGTTCCATGATGCGTTCATGTGTGCCTATGATGCGTTCATGTGTTCCATAATGCGTTCATGTGTTCCCATGATGCGTTCATGTGTTCCTATGATGCGTTCATGTGTTCCATGATGCGTTCATGTGTTCCATGATGCGTTCAAGTGTTCCCATGATGCGTTCATGTGATCACATGATGCGTTCATGTGTTCCATGATGCGTTCTTGTGTTCCATGATGCGTTCATGTGTGCCTATGATGCGTTCATGTGTTCCATAATGCGTTCATGTGTTCCCATGATGCGTTCATGTGTTCCTATGATGCGTTCATGTGTTCCATGATGCGTTCATGTGTTCCATGATGCGTTCAAGTGTTCCCATGATGCGTTCATGTGATCACATGATGCGTTCATGTGTTCCTATGATGCGTTCATGTGTTCCATGATGCTTTCAAGTGTTCCCATGATGCGTTCTTGTGTTCCATGATGCGTTCATGTGTTCCATAATGCGTTCATGTGTTCCCATGATGCGTTCATGTGTTCCATGATGCTTTCATGTGTTCCATGATGCGTTCAAGTGTTCCCATGATGCGTTCATGTGATCACATGATGCGTTCTTGTGTTCCATGATGCGTTCTTGTGTTCCATGATGCGTTCATGTGTTCCTATGATGCGTTCATGTGTTCCATGATGCTTTCAAGTGATCCCATGATGCGTTCTTGTGTTCCATGATGCGTTCATGTGTTCCATAATGTGTTCATGTGTTCCCATGATGCGTTCATGTGTTCCATGATGCTTTCATGTGTTCCATGATGTGTTCAAGTGTTCCCATGATGCGTTCATGTGATCACATGATTCGTTCATGTGTTCCATGATGCGTTCTTGTGTTCCATGATGCGTTCTTGTGTTCCATGAAGCGTTCATGTGTTCCTATGATGCGTTCATGTGTTCCATGATGCTTTCATGTGTTCCTATGATGCGTTCATGTGTTCCATGATGCTTTCAAGTGTTCCCATGATGCGTTCTTGTGTTCCATGATGCGTTCATGTGTTCCATGATGCTTTCAAGTGTTCCCATGATGCGTTCTTGTGTTCCATGATGCGTTCATGTGTTCCTATGATGCGTTCATGTGTTCCATGATGCTTTCATGTGTTCCTATGATGCGTTCATGTGTTCCATGATGCTTTCAAGTGTTCCCATGATGCGTTCTTGTGTTCCATGATGCGTTCATGTGTTCCATGATGCGTTCAAGTGTTCCCATGATGCGTTCATGTGATCACATTATGCGTTCATGTGTTCCATGATGCGTTCTTGTGTTCCATGATGCGTTCATGTGTTCCTATGATGCGTTCATGTGTTCCATGATGCTTTCATGTGTTCCTATGATGCGTTCATGTGTTCCATGATGCTTTCAAGTGTTCCCATGATGCGTTCTTGTGTTCCATGATGCGTTCATGTGTTCCATAATGCGTTCATGTGTTCCCATGATGCGTTCATGTGTTCCTATGATGCGTTCATGTGTTCCATGATGCTTTCATGTGTTCCTATGATGCGTTCATGTGTTCCATGATGCTTTCAAGTGTTCCCATGATGCGTTCTTGTGTTCCATGATGCGTTCATGTGTTCCATAATGCGTTCATGTGCTCCCATGATGCGTTCATGTGTTCCATGATGCGTTCATGTGTTCCATGATGCGTTCATGTGTTCCACGATGCTTTCATGTGTTCCTATGATGCGTTCATGTGTTCCATGATGCTTTCAAGTGTTCCCATGATGCGTTCTTGTGTTCCTATGATGCGTTCATGTGTTCCATGATGCTTTCAAGTGTTCCCATGATGCGTTCTTGTGTTCCATGATGCGTTCATGTGTTCCATAATGCGTTCATGTGTTCCCATGATGCGTTCATGTGTTCCTATGATGCGTTCATGTGTTCCATGATGCTTTCAAGTGTTCCCATGATGCGTTCTTGTGTTCCATGATGCGTTCATGTGTTCCATAATGCGTTCATGTGTTCCCATGATGCGTTAATGTGTTCCATGATGCTTTCATGTGTTCCATGACGCGTTCAAGTGTTCCCATGATGCGTTCATGTGATCACTTGATGCGTTCATGTGTTCCATGATGCGTTCTTGTGTTCCATGATGCGTTCTTGTGTTCCATGATGCGTTCATGTGTTCCATGATGCTTTCATGTGTTCCTATGATGCGTTCATGTGTTCCATGATGCTTTCAAGTGTTCCCACGATGCGCTCTTGTGTTCCATGATGCGTTCATGTGTTCCATAATGCGTTCATGTGTTCCCATGATGCGTTCATGTGTTCCATGATGCTTTCATTTGTTCCATGATGTGTTCAAGTGTTCCCATGATACGTTCATGTGATCACATGATGCGTTCATGTGTTCCATGATGCATTCTTGTGTTCCATGATGCGTTCTTGTGTTCCATGATGCGTTCATGTGTTCCTATGATGCGTTCATGTGTTCCATGATGCTTTCATGTGTTCCTATGATGCGTTCATGTGTTCCATGATGCTTAAAAGTGTTCCCATGATGCGTTCTTGTGTTCCATGATGCGTTCATGTGTTCCATGATGCGTTCAAGTGTTCCCATGATGCGTTCATGTGATCACATGATGCGTTCATGTGTTCCATGATGCTTTCATGTGTTCCTATGATGCGTTCATGTGTTCCATGATGCTTTCAAGTGTTCCCATGATGCGTTCTTGTGTTCCATGATGCGTTCATGTGTTCCATAATGCGTTCATGTGTTCCCATGATGCGTTCATGTGTTCCATGATGCTTTCTTGTGTTCCATGATGCGTACAAGTGTTCCCATGATGCGTTCATGTGATCACATGATGCGTTCATGTGTTCCATGATGCGTTCTTGTGTTCCATGATGCGTTCTTGTGTTCCATGATGCGTTCATGTGTTCCTATGATGCGTTCATGTGTTCCATGATGCTTTCAAGTGTTCCCATGATGCGTTCTTGTGTTCCATGATGCGTTCATGTGTTCCATAATGTGTTCATGTGTTCCCATGATGCGTTCATGTGTTCCATGATGCTTTCATGTGTTCCATGATGTGTTCAAGTGTTCCCATGATGCGTTCATGTGATCACATGATTCGTTCATGTGTTCCATGATGCGTTCTTGTGTTCCATGATGCGTTCTTGTGTTCCATGATGCGTTCATGTGTTCCTATGATGCGTTCATGTGTTCCATGATGCTTTCATGTGTTCCTATGATGCGTTCATGTGTTCCATGATGCTTTCAAGTGTTCCCATGATGCGTTCTTGTGTTCCATGATGCTTTCATGTGTTCCTATGATGCGTTCATGTGTTCCATGATGCTTTCATGTGTTCCTATGATGCGTTCATGTGTTCCATGATGCTTTCAAGTGTTCCCATGATGCGTTCTTGTGTTCCATGATGCGTTCATGTGTTCCATAATGCGTTCATGTGTTCCCATGATGCGTTCATGTGTTCCATGATGCTTTCATGTGTTCCATGATGTGTTCAAGTGTTCCCATGATGCGTTCATGTGATCACATGATGCGTTCATGTGTTCCATGATGCGTTCTTGTGTTCCATGATGCGTTCTTGTGTTCCATGATGCGTTCATGTGTTCCTATGATGCGTTCATGTGTTCCATGATGCTTTCATGTGTTCCTATGATGCGTTCATGTGTTCCATGATGCTTTCAAGTGTTCCCATGATGCGTTCTTGTGTTCCATGATGCGTTCATGTGTTCCATGATGCTTTCAAGTGTTCCCATGATGCGTTCTTGTGTTCCATGATGCGTTCATGTGTTCCTATGATGCGTTCATGTGTTCCATGATGCTTTCATGTGTTCCTATGATGCGTTCATGTGTTCCATGATGCTTAAAAGTGTTCCCATGATGCGTTCTTGTGTTCCATGATGCGTTCATGTGTTCCATGATGCGTTCAAGTGTTCCCATGATGCGTTCATGTGATCACATGATGCGTTCATGTGTTCCATGATGCGTTCTTGTGTTCCATGATGCGTTCATGTGTTCCTATGATGCGTTCATGTGTTCCATGATGCTTTCATGTGTTCCTATGATGCGTTCATGTGTTCCATGATGCTTTCAAGTGTTCCCATGATGCGTTCTTGTGTTCCATGATGCGTTCATGTGTTCCATAATGCGTTCATGTGTTCCCATGATGCGTTCATGTGTTCCATGATGCTTTCATGTGTTCCATGATGCGTTCAAGTGTTCCCATGATGCGTTCATGTGATCACATGATGCGTTCATGTGTTCCATGATGCGTTCTTGTGTTCCATGATGCGTTCTTGTTTTCCATGATGCGTTCATGTGTTCCTATGATGCGTTCATGTGTTCCATGATGCTTTCAAGTGTTCCCATGATGCGTTCTTGTGTTCCATGATGCGTTCATGTGTTCCATAATGTGTTCATGTGTTCCCATGATGCGTTCATGTGTTCCATGATGCTTTCATGTGTTCCATGATGTGTTCAAGTGTTCCCATGATGCGTTCATGTGTTCCATGATGCTTTCAAGTGTTCCCATGATGCGTTCTTGTGTTCCATGATGCGTTCATGTGTTCCATAATGCGTTCATGTGTTCCCATGATGCGTTCATGTGTTCCCATGATGCGTTCATGTGTTCCTATGATGCGTTCATGTGTTCCATGATGCTTTCAAGTGTTCCCATGATGCGTTCTTGTGTTCCATGATGCGTTCATGTGTTCCATGATGCTTTCAAGTGTTCCCATGATGCGTTCTTGTGTTCCATGATGCGTTCATGTGTTCCTATGATGCGTTCATGTGTTCCATGATGCTTTCATGTGTTCCTATGATGCGTTCATGTGTTCCATGATGCTTTCAAGTGTTCCCATGATGCGTTCTTGTGTTCCATGATGCGTTCATGTGTTCCATGATGCGTTCAAGTGTTCCCCTGATGCGTTCATGTGATCACATGATGCGTTCATGTGTTCCATGATGCGTTCTTGTGTTCCATGATGCGTTCATGTGTTCCTATGATGTGTTCATGTGTTCCATGATGCTTTCATGTGTTCCTATGATGCGTTCATGTGTTCCATGATGCTTTCAAGTGTTCCCATGATGCGTTCTTGTGTTCCATGATGCGTTCATGTGTTCCATAATGCGTTCTTGTGTTCCCATGATGCGTTAATGTTTTCCTATGATGCCTTCATGTGTTCCATGATGCTTTCATGTGTTCCTATGATGCGTTCATGTGTTCCATGATGCTTTCAAGTGTTCCCATGATGCGTTCTTGTGTTCCATGATGCGTTCATGTGTTCCATAATGCGTTCATGTGTTCCCATGATGCGTTCATGTGTTCCATGATGCGTTCATGTGTTCCATGATGCTTTCAAGTGTTCCCATGATGCGTTCTTGTGTTTCTATGATGCATTCATGTGTTCCATGATGCTTTCAAGTGTTCCCATGATGCGTTCTTGTGTTCCATGATGCGTTCATGTGTTCCATAATGCGTTCATGTGTTCCCATGATGCGTTCATGTGTTCCCATGATGCGTTCATGTGTTCCTATGATGCGTTCATGTGTTCCATGATGCTTTCAAGTGTTCCCATGATGCGTTCTTGTGTTCCATGATGCGTTCATGTGTTCCATAATGCGTTCATGTGTTCCCATGATGCGTTCATGTGTTCCTATGATGCAGGGGTGTCAAACATACGGCCCGCCACGTCATTTTATGTGGCCCGCGAATCCGCCAGCAAAAAAAAAAAATGTAAAAGTCGGACAATTTACAAATATCCGTTGTATCGATTACGGCGGAGCTCCTCCCCGATCCGCACGCGCCGCGCACACCTCCACCAGCGTATGTGGCAGCAGCAGCAGCAGCAGCCCCCCTCCCCGCCGACGAAGAAGGGGCGGCCCCCCCCCCCCGCCGACAACCGGCCCTTTGGGGGCAACCATGATGCTGATGTGGCCCCAGAGCGACAATGAGTTTGACACCCCTGCTATGATGCATTCATGTGTTCCATGATGCGTTCATGTGATCACATGATGCGTTCATGTGTTCCTATGATGCGTTCATGTGTTCCATGATGCGTGGATTCAAACCCAGGTTCAAACCCTGCCAACAACGAAAGACACTTTGTGGCCTCACCATAGAACCTCCATGCTGAGACATTTGAGGTTCTGCTTAGAAAAAGGCTCAAAGTTGATGGTCTGACACAAATTATTGATTGAGCAAACACTTCCATGTGTATTTTGTCACATTGTAAAGCTCAACTTCCTGGACAATATTGTATAATGTCACAGGCAGATGAAGTGAGCCATCCCCTCCAATGTACCTCCTTTCACTTTATCAATGCAGGGCTCTTTTCAGTCTCAATGCCCAGGTAAATTACCGACTATGCTGGGAAAGCCTTTGGCCCATCAATGGTGGTAGACATTCTGGTAGAATGTTCCATGATGCATTCAAGGTAGACATTCTGTGGACATTCTGTGAACATTTTGTGAACACTGCATTCATGTGATCACATGATGCGTTCATGTGTTCCATGATGCGTTCATGTGTTCCATGATGCGTTCAAGTGTTCCCATGATGCGTTCATGTGATCACATGATGCGTTCATGTGTTCCATGATGCGTTCTTGTGTTCCATGATGCGTTCTTGTGTTCCATGATGCGTTCATGTGTTCCTATGATGCGTTCATGTGTTCCTATGATGCGTTCATGTGTTCCATGATGCTTTCAAGTGTTCCCATGATGCGTTCTTGTGTTCCATGATGCGTTCATATGTTCCATAATGCGTTCATGTGTTCCCATGATGCGTTCATGTGTTCCATGATGCGTTCATGTGTTCCATGATGCGTTCATGTGTTCCATGATGCGTTCATGTGTTCCATAATGCGTTCAAGTTTTCCCATGATGCGTTCTTGTGTTCCATGATGCGTTCATGTGTTCCATAATGCGTTCATGTGTTCCCATAATGCGTTCACGTGTTCCCATGATGCGTTCATGTGTTCCTATGATGCGTTCATGTGTTCCATGATGCTTTCAAGTGTTCCCATGATGCGTTCTTGTGTTCCATGATGCGTTCATGTGTTCCATAATGCGTTCATGTGTTCCCATAATGCGTTCATGTGTTCCCATGATGCGTTCATGTGTTCCTATGATGCGTTCATGTGTTCCATGATGCTTTCAAGTGTTCCCATGATGCGTTCTTGTGTTCCATGATGCTTTCAAGTGTTCCCATGATGCGTTCTTGTGTTCCTATGATGCGTTCATGTGTTCCATGATGCTTTCAAGTGTTCCCATGATGCGTTCTTGTGTTCCATGATGCTTTCAAGTGTTCCCATGATGCGTTCTTGTGTTCCATGATGCTTTCAAGTGTTCACATGATGCGTTCATGTGTTCCTATGATGCGTTCTTGTGTTCCATGATGCTTTCAAGTGTTCCCATGATGCGTTCTTGTGTTCCATGATGCTTTCATGTGTTCCTATGATGCGTTCATGTGTTCCATGATGCTTTCAAGTGTTCCCATGATGCGTTCATGTGTTCCTATGATGCGTTCATGTGTTCCATAATGCGTTCATGTGTTCCCATAATGCGTTCATGTGTTCCCATGATGCGTTCATGTGTTCCTATGATGCGTTCATGTGCTCCATGATGCTTTCAAGTGTTCCCATGATGCGTTCATGTGTTCCATAATGCGTTCATGTGTTCCCATGATGCGTTCATGTGTTCCTATGATGCGTTCATGTGTTCCATGATGCGTTCATGTGTTCCATGATGCGTTCATGTGTTCCATAATGCGTTCATGTGTTCCCATGATGCATTCATGTGTTCCATGATGCGTTCATGTGATCACATGATGCGTTCATGTGTTCCATAATGCGTTCATGTGTTCCTATGATGCGTTCATGTGTTCCATGATGCGTTCATGTGTTCCTATGATGCGTTCATGTGTTCCATGATGCGTTCATGTGTTCCATGATGCGTTCATGTGTTCCATAATGCGTTCATGTGTTCCCATGATGCATTCATGTGTTCCATGATGCGTTCATGTGATCACATGATGCGTTCATGTGTTCCATAATGCGTTCATGTGTTCCCATGATGCGTTCTTGTGTTCCATGATGCTTTCAAGTGTTCCCATGATGCGTTCTTGTGTTCCATGATGCTTTCAAGTGTTCACATGATGCGTTCATGTGTTCCTATGATGCGTTCTTGTGTTCCATGATGCTTTCAAGTGTTCCCATGATGCGTTCTTGTGTTCCTATGATGCGTTCATGTGTTCCATGATGCTTTCAAGTGTTCCCATGATGCGTTCTTGTGTTCCATAATGCGTTCATGTGTTCCTATGATGCGTTCATGTGTTCCATAATGCGTTCATGTGTTCCCATAATGCGTTCACGTGTTCCCATGATGCGTTCTTGTGTTCCATGATGCGTTCATGTGTTCCATAATGCGTTCATGTGTTCCCATAATGCGTTCACGTGTTCCCATGATGCGTTCATGTGTTCCTATGATGCGTTCATGTGTTCCATGATGCTTTCAAGTGTTCCCATGATGCGTTCTTGTGTTCCATGATGCGTTCATGTGTTCCATAATGCGTTCATGTGTTCCCATAATGCGTTCATGTGTTCCCATGATGCGTTCATGTGTTCCTATGATGCGTTCATGTGTTCCATGATGCTTTCAAGTGTTCCCATGATGCGTTCTTGTGTTCCATGATGCTTTCAAGTGTTCCCATGATGCGTTCTTGTGTTCCTATGATGCGTTCATGTGTTCCATGATGCTTTCAAGTGTTCCCATGATGCGTTCTTGTGTTCCATGATGCTTTCAAGTGTTCCCATGATGCGTTCTTGTGTTCCATGATGCTTTCAAGTGTTCACATGATGCGTTCATGTGTTCCTATGATGCGTTCTTGTGTTCCATGATGCTTTCAAGTGTTCCCATGATGCGTTCTTGTGTTCCATGATGCTTTCATGTGTTCCTATGATGCGTTCATGTGTTCCATGATGCTTTCAAGTGTTCCCATGATGCGTTCATGTGTTCCATAATGCGTTCATGTGTTCCCATAATGCGTTCATGTGTTCCCATGATGCGTTCATGTGTTCCTATGATGCGTTCATGTGTTCCATGATGCTTTCAAGTGTTCCCATGATGCGTTCATGTGTTCCTATGATGCGTTCATGTGTTCCATGATGCGTTCATGTGTTCCTATGATGCGTTCATGTGTTCCATGATGCTTTCAAGTGTTCCCATGATGCGTTCATGTGTTCCTATGATGCGTTCATGTGTTCCATGATGCGTTCATGTGTTCCATGATGCGTTCATGTGTTCCATAATGCGTTCATGTGTTCCCATGATGCATTCATGTGTTCCATGATGCGTTCATGTGATCACATGATGCGTTCATGTGTTCCATAATGCGTTCATGTGTTCCTATGATGCGTTCATGTGTTCCATGATGCGTTCATGTGTTCCTATGATGCGTTGATGTGATCACATGATGCGTTCATGTGTTCCTATGATGCGTTCATGTGTTCCTATGATGCGTTCATGTGATCACATGATGCGTTCATGTGTTCCTATGATGCGTTCATGTCTTCCATGATGCGTGGATTCAAACCCAGGTTCAAACCCTGCCAACAACTAAAGACACTTTGTGGCCTCACCATAGAACCTCCATGCTGAGACATTTCAGGTTCTGCTTAGAAAAAGGCTCAAAGTTGATGGTCTGACACAAATTATTGATTGAGCAAACACTTCCATGTGTATTTTGTCACATTGTAAAGCTCAACTTCCTGGACAATATTGTATAATGTCACAGGTAGATGAAGTGAGCCATCCCCTCCAATGTACCTCCTTTCACTTTATCAATGCAGGGCTCTTTTCAGTCTCAATGCCCAGGTAAATTAAGACTATGCTGAGAAAGCCTTTGGCCCATCAATGGTGGTACAGTGGTAAACATAGCTGCTTCCAAGCACTTGGCCCCTGTTAGATTTCCGGCCATCTGAGTCATTTTCTTCCAGTGAGAGTACACTGTTGCTAAGTTTTGAAGTCAGATAGTAAGCAGAAAGGCAGCAAATGTCCAATATTTCCACTGTGACTGGTTGTATAGTGGTGCGAGGAGTTTTTCCAAGCTTAATTTCTAAACTTCACGGTTGCATTTCACAGTACTATACAAGTGCATAAACAAATCTGCATCTATCGTTTTTTTGTCATATATCTTCCTTTATTTACACATCGCGAAGAAAGGTAGACATTCTGTGGACATTCTGTGGACATTTTGTGAACATTTTTGGGGGATGTAGCTCAGTGGTAGAGCGCGTGCTTTGCATGTATGAGTCCTGGAGTTCAAACCTCTCCATCTGGAGAAGGAAGTAGTGAGTTAAGAAATATATATATATACAAAACCCCTCATTTAAATATGTATCTTTTTTATCTATTTAACACAGTAGATAAATGCTGAGTTCATTCATTGAGTTGTATCTACTACTACCAGTAGATGGTAGTATTTGTCTTTCACATTTATTGGGAAACCCTTATCTTTCTTTAAAGACCGCCACTTTCAGATCAGACTCTGAGTTAAGCCCCTCCACAGCACGGCACGACACCCACTCGCTTGTGACGCTTTTAGAAAGAGGAAGAGTAGGCCTGAGCCACAGATAGGAGAAAAACACCTCACATATTTCTATCACTTGGGTTTCCCTGATGCATAATCATCAGTAGATACTGCTCATGACTAAATATGAACAGTAAAAAGTAATGTAGTAGAGGGCTTCGCAAAAACTTGATTCATGCCTCATCTGTGATCTAGCTGCTGGCTGGGGAATCCACGAAAGCCCACAAGCAGTTTCCAATGAACTGCTAGTTTGGGATTTTTTCACACCATTTTATTGCTATTTCTTGATGACATACTGTAAAATATCTAGTAGGAACATTGCTCCAGTGCTTGAGTGGTTTAATACAAATGTACTTAATGTATTAATGTGCATTAAATATTAGTTTGTTTCTTGCAAAATAAGCAAAGTAACTATAGCTGTCAAGTAAATGTAGTCATATGAATTACTTTTCACTTGGTATAAAGGTATGAAGTATAGTATAAATAGTAGTATAAATACACTCAAATAAAATAAATTTACTTCAAAACTGTACATAGCTACAGTCCTACTGGGGATTTAAAAGAGATGTGTAAGTGAAACATATGAATACGACCAAAATGGTACGTTAAATGGTTTGTGATGCTTTTATCACTCACTGGAGCAAAACTACTTTAGCCACGCTTGCAGCGACTCCAGGTAATGACGGTTGACAAAAATGTGCTTGTTTAAACACGTTATGAGTGTGTTTGCATGCTGACATTAGGATTTACCTCAAAGCACCACATGCTTATGTACTACAGTCTTACAGAGCACATAGCATGGCTGTATCATTAGACTTACATGGTCCCATGCCAGAGTCTACGTTGCTGAATTAAGTGATTTCTTAATTTACTTTAATAGTAAAGAGAAAGAGAGAGCAAATGAGAGAGAGCGATGGGAACTTGAGTGTCCCCTGCCCACACTTATGTTACCATGGAACCACGTTCTCTAACAAACAAACAGAACTTATGTCCATTAACATGTTATTTCTGTGTCAAATATCAAATCAAAAACTCTTTTTGCTTAGAAATAGTGTAATATACATACTGTCAGTACTGCCAACACAGAAGTCCAATAGTCAGGACATCATGTTAGAAGAAAAAAAAAACTGAATGTGAAACATTCTGACATAGAGTATGTTTTAATTTGACAGGAATCTCTAGTTGTGTAGCTGCAAATCTAAAATGAATAATCTGTTTACGTGAAGTCAAACTGAAACGTCACAAACATAATGGGATTTTATTTTTTATTGCATTTGTTGTATAATGACACATATTCAAACTTGGGCAATTTCTATGCTCAATACTTAAAAAAAAACAGAAGTAACACAATTGTTAGTTTGTTTTTTGGTAAAAAGCACAGCAGGCCTCATCTCACAGGATGTACAAAACACAAATTAGATATCACATGCATCCCACAGAAGTGTGATTTGCATAGTATTGTGTTGCTATTAATATTCCACAGGAATCAACAAGAGGAAGTCCATAAAGAACTACATACACATGTTTGCATAGTGCACACATACTCTAACAGATAACTTACATATTAAGTGATAAATTAATTATTTTCCAAGACTATTAGACATTGTTTCATGAGAAAAAAACAGCATTTCACTACGGGTGTTAACTACCACACTGAAATATATCATGTACTACAACAACGTATGGAGCTCTGTGAAATTATACCAACAGCTGACAGTTAATGCTCAATGATACACATGACATCTCTTCCAACCACTGTCCTGCAATGTTCAGCCCATTTCAGCATCAAGGTTGAGCTAATTCCATTCTTGACAAGTCATCTTGAGCATTGTAAACAATTGCAGTTTATCAATGTTGGCTGCAGCTGTCTGAACTATTGATCAGTCCTCCGACAGTAAAGCCATACTTTTAAGAAATGCAAAAAAGTAAATAATATGCTGGCTTTGACTAGAGTTCAGCCACCTAAATGGTGACCTGTGGTCTGGTGCTAGCCATATTCTGAGGTGGGGGGCCCTGTCACCAGTTTACAGTAACCTGACAAGGCCCCCAGGTCAATGTACAAGGAGCCCTTCCTCCTCATATGGCCGGAGTCTTCAGAGTACAGAGAAGAATCTGCAGAAAAAAAGACATACATGTTTAAATGGTGCCAGTTTCTTGTCATTAATTACTGGAATCAAATTAACTTCAGCATGTAGGTGCTTACCGTGTGTGGTGTCGTGGTGCTGGCTCTGCTGCCGTAGCATTGTGTGGGTGGCCTCCTCCAGGGCTGAGTCAAGGCTCCAACAGCGTGGCTGATCCTCCCTGGGTGGGTTGATGGCCTCGTCCTTTAGCAGCTCAGACGCCGAGCTCCGCAGGGCTGGGTTCCTCTCCAGGGCTCGCTCCAGGAAGGAGCGCATGGCCAGGCTGCAGTCTTCCGCTATGTCCTCCAGAGGGGGGGCCAGTTTGTCAATCTGTAAAATGAGAGATAAGGCAAAATTGGCGTTAGGAAACTGCAGCATTAGAGGAAAACAATGTTACAAATAACCCCAAAAAACAAACAAGTAAGCCACATATAACTCCTCCAGCAGCTGTGACTTGTCATTGTGAGCAGTATATTGTAAAACAGGCTTGGTTGTGGTAAAAAGGAACAAGGAGAAGTAGCAACACTCAGCCTGCTGAAGCGACTTTACCACATAACATAACTTTTCCATGACAGCAGTTTCACGAGGAAGTGAGTAAATCAAAAGAGCTGATTAGCGTTTCAAAAACAGAAACAGGACTTCTTGAAAGCAAAGAACCCATGTAATGGAAAACCTTTAAAGGAAACAGAAGTAGTAACTGACTAAACGGGCCATAGGTCACACTCAGCAATCAGTCGCGTTAACCCTTTTTAAGCTCATGATAATCTATGCGGTGGAAGACCTGAACAAGGTCATGGAAAAGTGTGTCACCTTTTCAAATGCAGCTAGATACGAGATACTGTCTATCTCTCGGCATGTATGTGTGATATAATAGCTATGCTACCTGCTCTGAGCTGGTGTGATGCTAATTGCAAAGAAAACCAGACGGTCAGATAAAAGCTGAGGTGCAAAACTTGCTTTGAATATTTAGCGGTTGTGGTGAAGCAAAAGTAATAATTGGCCAGAGGGTTGGGTCGTAAAATAAGTTGTCAAAAAATGGCAAGTGCTTTGTGTATATAGAAATAGTTCAGTGCCTCTACTCTAGGATACGTCTTCAAAGAAATACCTCAAATTACAGTCCTTGGTTTTAATAGTGCATGCACAATAAATGGCTGTATCATCATTCATGGCAATTTATCTAATAGTTGTTGAGACATTTCACTCTAAAACTTAAAATATCAACCGTCCAAATTGGTGGCGCTAGAGGATAAAGTCAGGCGGCTCCATCCTCTGGGAACCATGAATGTCATGTTTTATCAATCTTGACAAAAGTGAAGGACCAACGACAAGCACACTGACACTAGCCTGGCTCATAAAAAATGCACAGTACTTACGATGTAGAGGTAGGATGGGCAGTCAGATCGTGGGTATCTCTGGACCCATGGAGGGCTTCCAGTCTGCATGTGAATGATGGTGGTGCCCAGGCTGTAGATGTCTGTCTTGGTGTTATGACCGTGAGACAGAACCACCTCTGGACTCATATACATCTAAATGAAAGAAGGGTAACATACCATGAATGAGATATAACGGGGCTGCAGAAGACAGGAAAAGGTTGACCCACTTTTACTAGTTTCCCATTTAAATGAATGTATTGGTGCTGAACAACAAAGAGTAAACAACCTCTTGCAGTAAAAGTTTGTTTTTCTTTCTGTTACAATGAACAAGATAACCTTTAGAACCCACGCTGTGTGTGTCAAGGTAAGGGCAGTGCAGAAGCGCGTTGGCCTTTGGAGTGTGAAAAGTAAACACACTACCAGAGTTTATCTCTGCTGGAAATTCCAGCCTGCTCTCCCATGTTACTGTGAGCAGCCCAGTGTATTTGCTAGCAGTGTCTCTCTTATTATTACTCCTGGGTGTCTGCCCTGGGACTTTCCACAAGCCATGCCATGAGTGCAAACACCAATATAGACTGACACACATGGGAAAGCGAGGCAAATACACAATGGGAGAAAAAGCACATCTCTTGGATTAATCCTAGAATTTCCAAAGTGCTGATTACAGCTGTACTGAGAACCCCAAGCATAAGCAGACTATTATTAGCATCAGAGAGGTCAGTGAGTGCTCTCGCTGCTGTGCAACAACGCTTGCCAATCATTGACTTTCAATCATTTTGGAAAAGACAGAGGCAAGTGCTGACAAGCTTTAAGACTTTAGATCCCTGGGGAAGCGTAGACTGAGTCATTACTTAAGAAGAGTGGTGCCTTTCTAGAAAAAACACACACTCAAGATAGAGACAGGAAAACAAGTTTCTTGGACCAAGCAACTACAAAAAAAAACAGAAGACATGTTGGATTTATGCATTCAATGTGGGCTTACAGTCGCAGCCTGTAAGACTCAGATCACATCTCTGGCTTATTTTCTTACCTCTGTTCCTCTCAGGTCTCTTGGAATGTATATATCCTCTGTCATCTGCACCGTCAGCCCAAAGTCCACCAACACTGCCTTGTCTGACATCAGAACAATGTTGCTGGCTAAAGAAAAAGCAGAAAAAAGAATAGTTACGGCACCGTCTGTTGTGTACAGTGTTTTCAGTGTTTATGCTTTGCTGTGCAGGATGGCATTTGAGGTAATAGTCAGAGGCTCTTCAAACACACTGAACTGGCTTGCACTGTGTTTGCGTTGATTTCAACTGGGGAAAAAAGACCACTGAGACCTCCCAAGAAGAAGTCAAGCACGGCACAAGCTTTTAGCGAAGGCATTACAAAGATAATTTGAGGGCAAGCATTTTGTAAAAAGTCTCATCGGGGCGCTTTAAAACCCTCACCAAGGTATAATTACATATTTTGATCGCAGGCAGTAAACAATAACAACCACGGTCAGGGGCCAGGACGGCCATCGTCGTAAGTCACTTGTCCTTCAACCCTGCGGGAGCACGGGAAGTGGGCTGGAATTCCCAGATGCCAAACAGCCTTTAGAGGCGGCTGTGGAGAATGCTTTGATCCCAGCAGCGCCGCTGTGATTCAACCAACGTGAAAGTACCTCACATCGAACCTCAGCCCAGCCCCACCAGCATGTGTTCTTGTAATCCAAGTCATTAGCTACCAAACAGGGTGACCTGGCCGCACCTACTGAAAACGTGTTCGTCATACCTACAGAAGAGAAGACTCGTGTAATACTCAAGCCTTAGTGTGTGAGATTGTAAGTGCAGGATCCCTGTGGTTGTTTTGGTTTGTGGCTGTTTCAACTGATTCACCTCCTCCCTGCTCGCCAATGATTATTCACGAGAACTTATGCTTCACTTTGACGTAAAGAGGGTGAAAACTGACATTGCATAATTTACTGGATCGTGCGTATTAGCTTACTACAATGTCGCACAGCCATCACCAACACTCAACAAGTGAAAAACATTTTTGTTTTCTATGTCTCACGTTTGATGTCGTGGTGGATGACGTTGTGTGAGTGCAGGTACTCCAGTCCCCGCAGGACCTGCTTGGTCACCCAGATGATCTCGAACTCCCTCATGGGCCCACAGCTGTCCAGCTTCTCCAGGACCGAACCGCCCTCCCCGGCCTCCATGAACAGGTGGACGCTCTGGTCCCAGAGCACGGCGCCATAGAGCTCAGCGATGTTCTCATGCCGGAACCGGGCCTGGAACTCCACGTCCGCCGCTTTGAAGTGCTCCAAGGGGACCTGTGAGGATAATGAGGGGATGTAAATAAATGCATCGTCACAATGCGCAGGAAATCTATTGTCACTCAGACACCAAGCACATAAACTGGTGCCAGTAAGCCTCGTCTGTGTACAATACACTGTGTCAACATAGCATTCTGATGATAACACTGGGCCGGGGAGGAAACTCCTCCTTCCTCAATTGTCACTATTTCCCAAGTAACAAAGAGTAAATACATTGCTCACCCCCCTCATGCAAAGAGTGCAGTATCACATAGTTAAAAAAAAGAACAGAATATGTTTTGAAAAGTGTGCCAGGAACATGTTGATTCATCGATTTTGTTATGGATTTTAGTTTGTCACAAACATCCAGAGGAGTTGTGGAAAGCAGTTCAATTTCCATTCTTGCGTTAATCTTGGCCCATTTTTTTACTTTGTTAACAAAGAAAAAACCTGGTTCTTCTTTTTATTTGAGCTGTTCCTCTTTCCTTCCAAGGGATCACACACCGAACGTCATGCTGACATTAACATTCATCGCACAAACACAGGAGTAGAGTCTCTGTGAACAAACAGTTCTTGGCAGGTGAAATATTTGGCAGCGAGGGCATGAGTTTCGAGAAGTCAGCTCAGGCTGGATTCCAGCTGTTGCTCGGCAGGACTCACCAATTTGCAGGCCATTCTTTTCCTGGTGGTGGTGTCCTGAGCCAAGTAGACTTTCCCAAATGAGCCCTTGGGCACGAGGCCAGAGCCGTGGTTTTTGTAGGTCAACTTCCACGGAAACAGGAGGACGTCCAAGTCGATCCGGTAGCGGCCTTTTTTCACAGCCATGTCCTTCTGCAAAAAAAAGTCAGTTAGGAAACTGATCATATGAAAATATAAAGACAATTAAATACTAATGTTCATGCGCAAAAACATTCAGTTTTGTTCGCGAGACACAGTCAAAAGGCAAACAAACCTCACCTTGTTCAGCAGGACGCCCATCTCCTCAGGCAGGTGCTGCAGGGCCGCCGCCTGCATGCTGGAGAGCAGGTTGACAAAGGAAAGCAGGTCTGCAACCGCCCCGTACCGAACACCACCAACCCCATCGACGTAGTCTTTCTGCAGACTCCCCGAGCCCACCGAGTCCCCCGCCTCCTCGTTCTCGTCCATCTCCTCCTGGGAGAGATCTTCCTCTTCAAAAGACAAGCCTCTTTCCTCCTCTTGCTCAAGCTGATACAGAGTCTCTGCAGCGTTGATGATGTCTTCTATATTCATGTGAGCCAACAGCAGTTCTACTCCATTGTCATATTTGTAATCCATCTTGATGCTTGACTTGTGCTGCTCGCCCTAAAATGAAACATCAGGAGGTCAGTTTATGGACATTTTCCTTTTTTCAAAGTTCCGACTGCACGAGATCCTGTCAGTAAACAGTCGGTGAATTACTTAAAAAAAAAGTTAATCTGGAGCGCAGGATACACAGTGACACTTCACTGAAGCACTGCAGCTTTGAGTCAGCTGGCTGGACATACAGCTGGGAGGGGCATAAAAGACTGTTTTTCAAGCAAATGAGGGGAGTTTCACAGTAAAGCTGGGAAGCCCCCAGGAAAGCGTGGACACTGTTTTACAGCTAAACACCCGCTGCTTTTATTAATAAAGAAACATTTGCAATAAAAAAGCTCATTAAAAGTCACATATATTAGTCTACTGCATGTAAATCATACACATCTGCGAAATACTTTTTGTTTTTAGAGACAGCCTACCAAAGCCTATGTTAAAATTTAACAAATAAGCCACTGAATTACCTTTCTATATCACAATTTAAAGGTGCAAATTCAGAATACATGCCTCCACAAAAAAAATATGACAGTAATATTTCGGGATGTTGTAGATCAATCTCTATAAACCTTTAGCTGCTATTTTTTTTTATTTCAACAGATTATACAGTTTATATTCTTCACATCAAATGATCTAGAAAAGCACGTCGTACTTGCCGTAATATTTGAGTCAATAGCTTAACAGGACTGCCGTCTCTGCATCGTGCGGCTCCAGCGTCCAACACTGACTGACTGAGGGAGGGAGGTCTGACTGTGTTTAGAGGGAAGTAAACAGAGGAAGTGAAGTCGATCGACGCGTAGGTGGCGAACACTTTGATGTCAAGTGCCAGCGCTTTACTCCCTTTAGGTTTCGTTTTCCCTTTCTTTTGTTTTCTCAGATGAAAAGCAAATTTCATGTGGCACGACTGCTGAAACCCAGGGGATCACCTTCCACAGAACCGTGGGGTGTTTTCCTGTGGGAAGATGTGTTTTGTTATTTTTTGTCAAATCAAGTTTTAATAGAAGTCATGATGGAAATATAACATATTACAGCGATTAAGTCATTAGATATAGAATAAAGATGAAAATTGAAATTTAAGTTATAGATGCAGTATCTACCAAGGACACAGTAACAGTGACGTTACACGCATTCATCCATACCATATATCCATATAGGCTACTGTATGTATTTCTCAAGATATATTATTATCGCAAAAATATCTGATTTGGTACCTCTCTGTCGCCGTAGACAAAACCCCGCGCATGCGCCTTTCTGCTTCTTTCGGAGCAGCAATGGCGTCCTCCTTAGCGGTGTGCAGGTTACATATGAAAGGAAGGGGCAGCCTGTCGAAGTGCCTACAGAAGGTCGATACATTTCTTCACAGGACTATTGGAACACACGTTGTTGCCGTGAAAGGTAAAGCAGTAGTTAGTTTATCAAGCTGTCAAATAAACAAAGTTAGCCTACTTGTTAGCTCAGTCTCCCGTAGAGTGAGTGCCATTCCAAACTTCGTTTGGCTTTTTGTGTGTTTTAAGCAGCCTTGGCTATGATCCAAAATGCGTAACTTACTTTATAAAAAACCAGAACATAACACCTATTTAGAGTCTCGGGAAAATTCGGCGTTGTTTTGTCCATCAAGGAGGCTTAGTTAAGTCTTGAGTGTGTAAAGTGATGGCTGTCACTTCAGATGCGATTTCATTTTAATAGCTGCTGTTTTGGGGGTGATAACTATGCCGAATTGAAAAGCTGTTTCTATGAGTTCATAAGACGTGCAATGTGACGTGGAGATATTGTATATGTAATTTTTGGCATGCAGACCTTTCCCTAACAGTGCCACATACAATAAAACAGTCCGTTTCTGTATGGAGTTTGGCGTCGCGTTCTGGGTCCAATAAATACCACACGAATGGAACTTCATTTAGCAGAGCGTGCTGCAAAGTTTGTCTGAAAACAACAGCATGCTAACTACAAAGGGTTGAACAATGACAATAAACAAAGGTCTTCCTTAAAGAACAACTTAAAGTTATGTTTTAGCCTAATTGTTGAATATTCTGCCTCTTTGTTGACAGAAGAAAGGGAAGGATGCAAATCTCTGTATGGTGTTCAGGCGGAGAGACAAGAACAGGCAGAGAGATCTGTTCTCATCAGCTGCCACTCCAGAACTAATGAGAAGAATTTCCTCAAGTATTTATCAAGACATGGAGATATCAATAAATACTTCTTTTATGAAAGCTATGTAAGTAAATGACCATGTTTCTCCGATAAATAAGCATTGTTTTCCAACATGTTTTAAGATCTACACATGACAAACTTTACTGTCGAGCTAGGGTCCGATTGGATGGTGAAATTGTGTGTACTTGGTGTTATTTTTTAGGGCATGTATGCTGTTGTGGAATTTGCCAACCGGGAAAGTCTGGCATCATTATTAGAAGAGGCAGCCATTCCCAGCATCAGCCATGAGTCCATGGTGCCTTTTAAATCGAGACTGCTGTCGCTGAGGAACCTCGGCTCAGCGGCCGCCCCAGACCAGCAATCAGGCCAACAGTGCCGGCCCCAAACCACCATCCCCATCAACGAGCTCATTCAGAGACTGTCCAGAAAGGAAAGTGTAAGTGTTTAACTCCCAGATTCACAGTTTACTCCTGTATTCAACTTTAGAAACAAACATATGTGTGAATCCATTTGAATAGATGTCATGAAGGTAATGTGTGCCTCAAGGATTGTGTTAATGTTGGCCGGTCTCCTCATTTCCCCTCAGATAGAACAACAGATAACCTCCCTAACAGATGTCTATCAGCTAACGGAGGAGAACAGCCGGCTGCGTTTCCTCGTCTGCTCTCTGCTCAAGGACATCGCTGCTGCTTATTTCCCAGAATGCACCATCAATCCATTTGGCTCATCAGTGAACGGCTTTGGAAAGCTGGGCTGTGACCTGGACATGTTTCTGGACCTGGATGGCATCAGTGGGAGAAATGCAAAGATGGTAATAATGGGAGTTTGGGGTTCGTCCTTTAGAATAAATAAGATTCACTTGTAAAAAACCAAAGCCATCACCTGACGGAGTGATTTCATTAATACTGCCCGACGTAACATTTCAGTTTACAAATTACAAAGTTGTTTGCTACTTTGGCACACTTTGAACTGAACACATTTCAGGCACCTCTTTCCACATGCAACAGCTGAACCTTTCCCAAAAAAAAGTGAAACAGCTACCAGCTGCTGTGGCCACAGTTATTTGCCGCAATCTGAGTTTTGTGAGAGCTGAGTTCTGTGGAGTGAAACTGAAACAGCTGTGAATGGCAAAGACCAAAAAACCAAACCGACCAACCAAAAACCTCTACAGACATACGTTGCTGCTTCGCATCAAAGCTTGTCTTTGAAATTCTGTGAAGCTTTTACTTTGAAAGTCGACAAACATTATCTCGGTAAAAGCTTTGCATGGATTCAGTTACTGATGCCTGGAATCGCTTAGTTATACATTAGCAGAGCTATATGTTTGAAAAGTATCAAGTTGTATTTTATGAAGAATGTGGTTCGTAGAAGAAATCAAACCATTCAGAATTGTTGTTCTAAGTATTTCCCCTCCTTGTTATTAAGGTGACATGAAGTTAAAGAAGAGTGTTTATTCATTTAAAACCGTTTTAAGAAATAATTTGCAAGCGTACCCATTAATATATAATTCTGTGGATATATTTCACACGCATTATAATGCAGTTGTATGCAGCAATAAGTCTTTATTAATGAATTTGCGAACAACTATGACTCCTCTTATGGGCACCCATAAGTGGAGGCTGGTGTAAACAACAATATAATAAAACCCTGTGGTAAACATAAGCTGTGTCTTCATAGGGTAAATTATAATTGTTGACAAACTAATATCTTTATAAACCATGTTATTAGAAGCCATTTAATACATGTTTGTATGCCGTTTTTAAAGGCTACATAAGGTTTGTAAACAGGTTTTAATAATGCTGCTTTCTTGCATAATGAAAACTCGTATTGTAAGCCGTGAATGGAGAAACACTTATTACTGATGGGTGTTTTGGTTTGCTGTAATTTTCGCATCTATGGAAGGCAATGCATGTCAGTGTGTGATTTTTAACAAACAGTTGCGTTTGTGTTGTACTTTTTCATTCCATTATGGGATCTTTAGGCAGCACAATATAGTGCATAATATAGTGCAGTGGATATGTGGAAACCCAAATAACATGTAGGTACTAACTATCTCCAAACTCTGTGTGCAGCCAAAATCAGGTTTGTGGCTGGAGTACCAAATGAAGAGGGCCAGCTCGGAGCGGTCCGTCACCCAGAGCCTCCTGTCTGTCATCGGGGACTGCGTGGACCAGTTTGGTCCTGGTTGCGTCGGTGTGCAGAAGATTCTCAACGCACGATGCCCACTAGTCCGTTTCGCCCACCAGCCCTCTGGTTTTCAGTGTGACCTCACAGCCAACAACAGGTATTCAGCCTGTGCACATAGATTATAAGACAATTGCCGGTTATTTTCCATATATAAAAACTGTGTGAAACTTATATATTTTTTTTGTCATGGCCCTGAGTTGCAGTGGTTTAAAACCTCTTGGACCCGAGCGAGTTTGGTTCCGAATGTCGTAGAATGGACTTTTCATAAATAAATATTATTATGTGCTACACACATACTATATACCAAATTAACGAAGAAATTATGGGTAACTTAATCATGTAAACCATTTTACACACTGCAAACACAATTATACACCATGATACTAACCAACTAAGAAGATTGTACACAATATCACGTATTTTTGGCCATGAGTCGGCGTGCTTCGCACTCTGGAGAAGGCTACACACAAAGAGCTAACAACTAGCATGGACCCAATAGGTCTAACAGCAAGAGAATTCGACCACAAATCCAGAGATATCCTCCTCATTTCTCTCCGTGAAACATTTCCAGAGATACAAGCTAACAAGCACCACAACACCAAGCCACTCAGCAGCAGAACAACCGTGAAAGTTCCTTACTTTGAGATGAATCATGAAGAAAAACGTTCAATATTCCGTTCGAAGCTAAGCTGCACTGTTGCTATGCATGTCCTCTGTCCCTCTCATGTGTTTACTGGAGAAAGGGGGGTCAACCTAACGTTTGGGACCCGAGGGAAGCTTTGGGCGAATGGAATTTTACGCACGGGGTTGGAAGGTGTTTCTTCGATTTTGACGGGCTAAAGACTCAAATCAATCAAAACCAGGCTTCTATCCCCGCACTACTGAGACTCTAACGCGTCTAAAATGGTCTCATTTTAAAAAATTGACCAATCATAGGCTGTCTGAGCTCCCAACACACACATGAAGACTGGAGCTCAGATGAGAATCATCCATGGTTTACAGCCTTAGAGAGGATTCTGGCTCTCAAAATGATGCCAACTGCTGGATTTGGATGTATTGACACTATTAGTGATAAAACAAGTGAAATATATAGTTATATAGTATATAAAAGTACAATGGAACAGCTGGAACACCTGGTTCCAAAATGATGACCTCGCCTAAATTCTCTGTACTTTACTCTATCAAAGCCACATGGTTTTTAGAGACTCCTGACCTGTTTTGCTATGAATTGAGAGTTTTTAGCCTAGCCAGGGTCTCATAATAAAAAAATATTAACAATAAAATAGCTTTTTTTCAGGCGAACCTGACAATTTTAAATTTGAGCTGTGTGCCATCTTCATTTACTATTAACCAGTAACATATACACAATATTTACCCATCTGAACAGATCTCACAAGTGTTTCTGTTATCAAAAAAAAATAAAAAATATTCAAATAGACCTTGTAGTTAGTTTACACTCTCTTGAGTATGGGTATGCAATTTTCGAGCAGAGGCCTAACAATAGGTTAAAAAAAAAAGGGCCAGTTTCACAAAATCAAAGGGTCATGTCTCGAAATTGAGTTGGTCTTGGGCCTCTTGCTTCACAGAAACTGCTAGTTGTATGTCGTCCTGAATATCGTTTTAGCCACACTGGCGTTGCAAAAGCCCCAAACAGAAACTTGACTTTGGCAGGAAGTGCATCTCTGCCACAGTGAAACTGAACAGGAGGGCCAAAAGAGGGGGCATGTTTGTGTTTCACTTCTTCCCTCCTAAACATTTAACACACCGTGGTCTCTGCCGATGGTAACACAAAAACACGCACACACCTGCTAACGTACAGAAAACCACTCTGCAGTTTCTAAGGAAATGGAGTTGAACCGCCGGCTGTGGGTGGATGTGAGTGGGACTTTTCTCAAACTGTGCTCTGAGATCTTTGAAGTGCAGCACTTTCCTGCCTGCCTGGGGGGGGGGCGGGGCGGGGCGTGTGTGTGTGTACGTGCGTGCATGTGTGTTTAAGAGAACTAACAGCATTGTGACTGAGGCAGTCACTGTGACAAGCTGAAGGCTGCTCTCTAGTGGTTGCTGTGTTAGGATTTTAGTTTCACTGACCCTTCACATTCAACATAGTACAGAATTCTGTTTTCGGAACTCGAGAGGCTGTGACGTATTGGGATCAAAAACAGATGTTGAAATTATGCTAAATATGTGCACAAATACAGACACTTGAGGGCATGAAGGACACTAAAAGGCTGGGACTGACATCAAGAGGTTTATACTCAGGCTTTCTGAGAAATATCTACTCTACAAAACAATACTCTGGTGCCTACACTCTTGGTAAAGAGCATTGAAAATAGGATCCTCTTACATGATGACATATTTAACACAAACAATTAACATTATAACAAGGATAGATGTACTAATCTGAAGGTAGCAGCATGTCCTATTTGGCAGGACACTGCATTTCTATGCAGTTATTAATTGTAAGTCATTTTGGATAATTGAGCAAGCTAACAATGCAAACATGTTTCAATATTCACCCAGTGAAGTGTACTACTTGCACTAGTATTGGAAGTCTCTACTCTCCTATATTGTAATGAAGAGCCACAACAAAGCCCGACATGCAGCAGGACAGGAGTAGTGATTCTGTACGTTCTCCACAGGGTGGCGATGAAGAGCACCGAGCTGCTCTACCTGTACGGAGAGCTGGACCCACGTGTGCGTCATCTGGTGTTCACCGTGCGCTGTTGGGCCCGAGCTCACGGCATCACCAGCAGCATCCCCGGAGCCTGGATCACTAACTTCTCCCTCACCGTCATGGTGCTATTCTTCTTGCAGAGGAGGAGCCCTCCCATCATCCCCACGCTGGACCACCTCCGGGACCTTGCCGGTACCAACCTGCACCGCCTCTCACTCAGTAGTTGTCACATCACTTTAATTCCCCCTCGAGTTCATTTGAGTTCATTCTTTTTTTGGCTTTTTTCTAGACACAAATGTAAAGAACATTAGAAAAATGTACCCAAAACAAAAGAAACTGCAGTGTTCTGCAATAGACACAATACACAATATTCACCGTATCAACTATAGAAGTCTATACATTAGAAAGCATGTGAAGAAAAAGAATTCTGTTCTATATTAAATAATTCCAGAGTCATCAGTCGCAATCAATAACTCAGGAAAGTATTTTAGAGTTAAGGAAAACACTTGATACATGTGTAAAAGTGAACTAAGTCACACAGCGGGGAAGAGATGAGTTTGATAAAAGGATTTCTTAGGGTTAAATACATTTTATATACGAGTTTGAATTTATTAGGGCTGTGCGTCATGATTATTTTCATTCATTGATTTATTAATCTGATAATAATTGGCAAAAATTTGGCTGAGTACAATTTCACAAAATCTCTTTTGTCTGGCCAAACAGCCCAAACCCTCCAAATATTGTTAACCTTGCGAACAGACAAAGAACAATCTTTACACTCAGGAAGCTTGGTGAGAGAATGTTTGGCTTATGCTGCCAGCCCTCAACAGATCATTGTCACTGTCTAATTTTGCTGAGAATAAATAGGCGACACACCCCGGCTCTCTAGATGGCTGTTGTCTGTTTTCTTCCGGTGGCGTGACGAATCAGGGAAGCGCACGTCGTGATGGCTAAGACCCAATCAAGTGGCGAATACAGGTGTCTACGTCATCGTTTTCAAAGGTCTACGTTTCCGCCCGTCCACACTATGAGGCAACCCTGGAATTTTCAAACTAACACAGCGTCGGTAGCGTTTCTAAACCCGTTAGTTTTTGGGGGCTTACAACTCCGGAGTAGTGTGGACACTTGGCGTAAGCGTAGCTAAAGGTATGCGTTTTAAAATGGGAACGTAGTGTGGATGTATCCTAAGTCCACTGCAGTTCCTCCATCTCTCCCCCACTCTGTCACCTTGGCTGCCTGATAATTGCCTTCCAAAAGCAATCTACCGCCCCACCCCCCCAACCTCCACCCGTCTCCTCCGCCTCCTTGGCCCCGTTCAGCGCAGACTCTATCACACAAAGCGCTTACGGGACAATAAAAGGCCCATCACTCTGGGAAGGTCGATGACCCCGCCTCCTCCGGACACGCACACATGCAGGGAGCTATTTAAACGGTGGCGTAGCGTGCAGACACACACCACCATCACCACCAGCCTCATCGCGATGAAGGAGACTGGTAACAAGGGCATTGCGTGAGAAGCAAACCAGCCAAGCAAGGACATGATTCCAGGCCCCTCTTTTTCTTTCCTTTTCTTTGACCACCTTCATGCAGCTGCTCTCTCTCCTTGCCCTCGTGTATTTCTGTCTCCTCTCCGTGAACGCACCCACACCATCCATCTGTGTCTTGTTTATGGCCATCATAGGCGTGTAGCGGCAGTCATTTACCTTGTATTTCCGCTCCCGTCTCACAAGGTCCCGGGGACAAGAGCGTGATTGAGGGGAACGACTGCACGTTCGTCAGCGACTTCAGCAAGATCCAGCTCCTGAGCAACACAGAAACACTTGGTGAGCACAAGAGCGTAGAAACGAGGCCGGAGGGCTGCAGCTCAGTTTAACCGATACCGGCATTTCTGTTAGCCGCTAACTTGACTTTTCTTGTTTTGTCCTAGAGAAACTGCTGTGTGAATTCTTTGAGTTCTATGCCACCTTTGCATTCAACAGGATGTCCATAAGTATCCGAAAGGTATGTGTGTTTATTCACATGTATTAAGTCCCATGTCACCCAAGAATGTGCCCTATCATGACAATATACATTATCTTTAGATTCTTTAGCTTATCCTAAAGCCACTTTTTTATAATTATAATTTAAAATCAATGTGGAATGGTGTCAATAGTGTCCTTTTCAGCAGGCAGCTGTTTTCATTGGAGAAAAGTGTAAAACCCACTGTACACTACCAGCTCAGGACCAACCATCAAATGGCATAGTTAGAGACTAGCTGATGAACGTAGCGGAGCATTAAGCAGCTAAAGGGACGGATATTTTTCTCAGGAGTTGGTAGAGACCAAAACGGAGCTAGATCAGAGTCAGTATTTGACACAAAGAGGACTCCAAATGAATGATACTATTAATCTTTAAATAAGCAACCGTCTGCCAAATCAACCTTTAAGACATTTTGAATTTAATTCATTCAACCAGGCGTGTCATTAAGAACAAATTCTTATTTACAATGGCAGTCTGGTAAAAAGTGTCTTGAAGGAAAACAATAGGGGCTTAAAGAAGTCAAATCAAAAGTAAAAAGAGACAAAGTTAGTCAACAGTTAGTCAGTATTACATGTGACGACAAGAAATACACAAAGTGATCTCGACTCACACAGTGCTTCTTTTTACATTCAATGTTACATGTCTGTCTCATGTCTGAATGAATGCCCAAGATACCTTTTTTCGTAACAGAAATCTTAAACATCTTGCTAGGTCAGAACTTGTATCATTTCTGTAATACTTTTAAACTCCGTACAAGTCTGAATTGAATGCTGTCAGATTAACACAAAGGCTACAGCAGCAAAGGATCAGATGGTTAAATATGCTGAGAGAGAAACTAAACACATGTCATGTTCACCTTATTAAGAGAACTGTGGTAAACGTATCTCATAATCATTATCTCTTATGCAGAGGAGTAGTGGTGTATCGAACCTATTGCTCATATGCTGCTACTCTGCACTTTTTGTTAGCAAAGGTCTTAACCATTGAGGAACCGATCAGCATGGTATTGCATGTTAAAGAATGAATGACTATGCCAAATTTGCCAAAAGCTCTTTTCTATTCATTTTCATTCATTTTCATTCATATTTTCATTCATGCCACTTCCTTTCATACAACAGGTGCCAAATATCATGCAAGCACTGTGGCTGTTTCCTTTAATGTCCTCTGATGTCTGAGTGAGGCTGTAAGGAACATTAATGTAAAAGTCACCTATGTCTGAATTACAGGAAGTCGTCACTGTTAACAGTGTGCTCCATGTCTGGAAAGGGTCTCTTTCTTGTGGACTTTGCAGCGGGGCACGAGCCGCTGCTGTTGTGACTGAAACTGTGAAATGGTGTCAATGTTACTGTGTTTGTCCACCAGAAAGCACCGACTACTCTTTAAGATAACAAATTCAAGGCGTCCTCTTTGCGTATGTTATGTGTTAATATAAAAAAGTTCACATTTGCCATGAACTGTATTTACTCTCAAATTCCTTTTTAATGGTAACCGCCTCAAAAATCCAGTACCAGTCAGTGTCTACTCACAAACTGGTCCATTTTATTTGAAAATCAAACTGTTGCATCACTGAGAAATCAGAGCGCGAATAAAAATGTATTCAGAAAGAACTTCAGCACTCAAGGGAGCCCCCAGTTCAACCTCCTTTCAACATTTCCTCCCGGCCCCAGAGCGGAGCTCCAGCAGAGAAATCTGTTGGTAATAAAGGCAGTGTTTGGTGGATGGCGTCCCCCCCCCCCCACCCCCCCCCCCCCCCACACACACACACACAGATGACAGCTGTCCTTGTCATATGTGATTGATGGCAGCCCCACAGGGCCCGGCGCCCTTGAGCTGCGATCCCAATTAGGAGGCTGAGTGTAAACAAACACATATTTATTCCATTTAGACCCAGTATGTTGTTGCCTGCATAATACTTAACTGAAAGAGCGTCCACAGTGGGACTTTGGAGCTTTTATAAATGAAATGTAGAGGAAAGATCATGCCAAAACGGTTGGAATTTGTCATACTGTGTCTGAAAGGTAATATCGGGGCTATTTTTCCTCTCTAGCCCGTACAGGATTGTTAGTTAACATACCTTTTCAAAATATGGGACATTAAATAATATCCTATTTATCACCGATTACTTTTGCCCCTAGACAATTAAGTTGATAAAGTGGGTGTTCGTCCTTCGGTGGCACATTATATGAGATGCAGGGGCTTTGCTCATGCTTGGAGTTTAATGAATTGATGTCTCTGGGAAAGAGAGACCCTGCAGCTTAATATATGAGACTAATATCAAGTATGACACGGCAGAGGAAGCCTGCAGGTAGACTGTGGCCGTGACCCGTACCTATAGGCTTTCACCAGTGGTGCAACAGCCATAAATCTGCTTTACGGTGCTACAATTCTCCGGTTCGCTCCCCTCCTCTGACTGATGGCTTTATGTTGCTATCTTCTGTCCCTTCCACCCCCCCACCACAGCTCCATCCCTTTATCCTTCCAGCCCCTTTACTGTCAGACGTTAGGCTGGATACGGCATGCAAAGGACCACAGGAGGTTCTTGACTTCTCTCTGATCCACACATTGATGGTTGATCTGATTGCCATGACTGCTTGACAGCGCTACAGATCATATACGCTTCCGTTGCGAACGCATTCGGTGTGCATAGCAGGTTTCCATAGCAGTCTTGCTCATTCCTGGCATTTTTTAGTTCCCCTTTCTGAATTATTCTCAGTTTTTCACAACTCTAGTCAAAATGTCTTCCAGAGCCATGTCCACGTGTTTGCCTCTCCCATCTGCTTGCCTGCTGAGAGGTTTTCCAGCCAGCTATAAGTTCCCCCAGATACACAAGCAAAGGCCAAAAACCACCACCAACAAGATAGATGGACCGTAACATACAGTCCATACAGGACTGAGCTCATGGCTGCTGCTGCTGCTTACGAATGTGTTTTCATCTACCAGCCTTGTCCCATTCTTCTCTCTCCAGGGAAAAGAGCAGAGCAAGCCAGAGGTAGCCCCGCTGCACATCCAGAACCCGTTCGAAACGTCCCTGAATGTCAGCAAGAACGTCAACGCCACACAGCTAGACCGCTTTGTGGCGTTGTGCCAGGAGAGCTCCTGGCTGCTCCAGCAGAGTGACACCAACACGCCCAGAGGTGGTAATGCGGGAAAGGCTCCCACACCCTGGGGACTCGCTACCCTCCTCATGCCCTCGCAGGTTGCGGGGATTAAAGGTCGCAAGAAAAGGAGACGGGAGCCGGCCAGTGAGAGGATCAAGAGCTTGCTGGAATCCTTGAAGATTACCAATCAGCATAAGAAAAGCTAAGACAGCAGCTCCATCCTCTTACTGCCACTTTAACTCATGCATTGGTGGACAGCTCCTGGTGTTATGGTGGTGCCTCACTGAGGAGGCGAGGAGCAGCTTCTGCAGTTAAATTCATCTGCTGGACTGTAGTTCCAAACATGGACACTGGAGGGCGTTACTGAGGCCTGTGTGTGCATATGTTTGGGACATGGAGTAAGGGAGTGATTACTGTGTACTTTACTGTAGTCTTGCCTACTCTGTTGTAATTAAAGCCACTCCTAAAGAGTCCGTCCAGTGGACCTTTAAGAGCTAAGACTGCAGATTCACTTGTTAATTGGATTCAAAATATGTTGTGCATGGATGTTATGATTTATACTGATCACTAACATCTGTTTACACCTCAAACTAAATCACTGTGGGTATATTTATTTGTATTAATGTTACAATACAGATGGAATAATCAAGCTTTTATTGCAAACTGAAAATACTGGGTTTGTTTGTCACGGCCCTCCAGAACTGACAAGTGCAGTAAAAGGGCATCAGACACATCAGAAATATGACTGAATACATCAGAACTGTTAGTTAAAAGGAGTGGAGAAAGAGCAATTGAACTTCTTTTCCCTCCAGTTAGTTGAAAGAGAAAAGCTTTTATTGTTACTGATGTGTAACATCATAGAGCAAGTAGAGGTCTGCGCTGCAAGTTGGCTAACCTAAAGCACACTGAGCACCAGCCCGTTCACCTATAGCTACTTAGCTGAAGCTAACTTGTGATTGGGTTATTAAAGTAACCCGCACTGGTTGGTAAAGTTTTACAATTAAGTTGGCTTCAGCTAGATACAGTAGCTAGTTGAAAAGGCTGGTTCTCAGAGGGTTACGCTAACTTAGCTAGCCACATAGTCTGACGCTCTATTTGTTTTTGCACTGCATTTAAACTATTTTGTATTGTTAATGTACTTACTATTTATTTTTGACTTGTCTGATGACACTTTACTGCCTTTTGTCTGCTACAAAGAACACTCCAACATCCTCCTCAAGTGTTACATCTGGATTTCAATTTTTAGCAGCAAATGATCTAAAACGGTGACATAATGGTGCTAGCGTGTGTAAAATATATATAGAAGCAGACAGCCCATTAACTTGGTCACCCATTTCACTGGAACCAAAGCCAACCAGCTTTGTGGCAAAGTCTGTTGAATCGATTGACCTCTCTGACAACCCACTGATTGATATGTCATGTTAAATATGTGAAAAGAGACGTACCACGAAACTCTTGATTCAGTTTCCAGCTTACAATCACATTGCTCGAAATGTGTCTCAGGCACCAAAAGGTCAGTCGCATCCTACTTTCTTTTCCCAAAGTTACATAACCCGAGTGTATGTATGTGCCTGTGAAATAGTGGAAAGAGAGGAGACCTTAGGGGTGCATGTGTTAAGAGTGCATCTACAGGTTCACATCCTATGAGTGTGCCTGTGTGTGTTTGTATATGAGTGTTTCAGGCCCATGGGACAGTGTTTGAGGAGCAGGGAGTGTGCAGCCCACAGCTGTTTTTCCGCTCATTTCTGTGGGAGGTCAGGGGGGTGAGAGGATAGACTTTTAACTACCTCCCCTCCTACCGCCCGTCCACCTTTTGCCACGGGGGCTCCACGCGGATGGGAGGAAAAGAGCGAGGCAGAAGAAAGCCCATCACTGCCTCGCAACCCCCTGGTTTTGAACTTCCCTCGCTGTCCCTGCCTCCTCTGTTCAAATTCCTTCGTCAAATTCAACGTGCCTCTCTTTCTATCTCAGTCATCTCTTTCCTCTCAGAGGGGCAGCATTCTTTGAGGTTTGCGGAGTTTGTTTATTTCCATGAGTGATTTAATTCTGAGTGACGGATCTGCTCTGGTGGAGCAACAGAGTGGTTAAGAGACGTGGCGGCTAGAGATGCATCGGGTGGGGAAATCAACACCTCAGGAGGGTTCGATGGAAGGGGATAGCTGGGTGTTTTAGGGTTCATTTGAAGGAGCCAGATGTCACCGCCTTAGATCTTCTGATTTGTATTTGGTGGTTTAAAATGTGCTGTACTGTTTCTTTTTTACAATTTACAGACCCCTCTTTAATGGCACACTCTCTCCATTTATTGAACAGTTTATGGGGTAATTACAGGGATAGATAGAAACTGTGGCTACTTGCCAAAAGGTTGCCACAGTTCAATGTCAAGGTTAATCATATATATTTTTTTTTTTCTAAGTCATTTTAACCATTGCAGGGGCAAGGTTTTATGTGACCGACTTCCGGTGATAGAGCACATAAGTCTGCAAAGGGACCAAGGTTGTGTTTGGCTAACCTGCCCAGCAGTGACCTTCCTCAGAGGCGTTTGCAGGCGGCACACCGTGGGCTCTGATTTATTAAGAAAACTGGCGAAAAGTCCAAGATGGATTGGCCCCCTCTCAGGAAGAGGTTCAGCAGGGTGATGGCCAGAGTTTATGTTGCTGCCTTTTCCTTAGCTCCTAATGCGCCTTCAGAGCCTGAAAGAATGTAAAGAGGTGGCCCGAGGGTTTGAAAAACATGGGAGGGATTTGAGGAAACGTGGTGCGGAAGGAAAAGTAGGAAAAACAACAAGAAATGAAAAAGATCTTTGCTACATTTTTAGGGGGCATTCAACTTCGAATAGGTGCAGATTGCTGCAAGCAAAAAAACAGGGCTTTGCTTCTGGAGAACATGTTTGATGTGAAGGCCTTATCAGTTGGAACACTTTCAGAACTCATTTTATCAAGCCGTCCGATCACCACGCCACTCCTTCCACTTACCTCCACCGACTCCACAAAGACCTGTGAGCAGCGTGGAGAGCGTAATCTCCAAAGCACTTCCTCTGGCAGTTCCATGAATTGTCCCCTCAACATTGTGAGAGGTCATTACGCTGGTTTCCGTGGTTGAGGGACAAGCGCCGTGGCGGCCCCTGGGGGGGACCCGATCTCCCGCTTTCTCCGAAGTTTCCCCACTCGTCACCAGCACGTTTGGCTGTGAAAGGGACACGGTGAAAGTGAGCGGGCCGAGGCCCACGAGGTTATCGCTGTGTGCATCTCTGGCTGCGGAGCTACAACTGCGTAACTGCAGAGGTGCGTACTGGCTGAACGTGCTTATTGAAAATTACATTCAAGTGGTCCCAGTCACTGGCAGCCTGTATCTCTGTGTCTCCATGTCCCCTCTACAATGAAAACATGAGGCAAACAATTGGCGACCAACTTGATGCCTGGGACTTACTGTATCCACCAACAGCACCATTGTCTCAGTGTAGGACGCATGGCTTGCTTCATTGGAGCCTGGCACAGAGTCACTGGCGGCCAAAGCCTCCGAGTGTCAGCGACCGCAGTGGTTTGAGCATTCTTCCTTTCACTGGACGGTAGAGAGGCTACAACCATTCAACACTGGCCAGATCAGGCCCCCGTTGAGACAGTGACCGCATGCTGTGATGGAAGACCAACTGTCACACGGGTACACCACACACAAGCACACACATGGCCGTCGTACCACTGCGAACAGGACATGGGCGGGTGTCCATGGAACACAGTGCTCCACCAAGCTCTCCTGGGTGCGTTCACTCCGCGACTGGAGAATGCATATGTGATGCCGCATTCTTACATGTGACTCCACGTCCCCAGAGCTCAGGATGCCGCGTTTACAGCATCACACACGCTTCGTTTTGTCAAAGCTGCCGCCGTTCCATGAAGAGGCTGAAAATGGTTTGATGTACGGTATTTCGATGTAGGAGTTTCGTTCCTCCTTTGATTAAACTTGATCAGGGTGATGCTTTTATTTACAGGATTGTAATTTCCTAAAGGAAATGTCCTGGAAATAACTAAGTAATTTGGTACTCACTACAGGGAAACAGGAATACTTTATGTTAAACTGTGTACTTTCCTGTAGACATATACCTGCTACAGACCGACTAAAAGACGCCTGACATATACTCTAACAATTATTTAAAAGTTATGATTGGGTGGCTGTATACGTTTCGGCACAGTGACATTTTTCAGGCTCTTCCTGATGTACTGAAATGTAGCCATTGAATGAATCTACCATCAGTGATGACAAATGTGCAAGAGCTAATATTTGCTTAGCTGTACTTAAAAATAAAGTGTTCACTTTGCACACTTCCAATTAATTAATTCCAATTAATTGCAAGTGTAACCTAAAGACATTTTATGTATACAGGTATCTAACGATAAGGTCCAAATTACACAGTTCTTTCCTGGAAACCTCCCAGGATCTACTGGGGCCGTATTTGGTAAATTAGTGGCGACACGACGCTGTTGTATTTGAACTCCGAAGACCCTGTTCAGCTTTATCAGGGCCCTGTTATAATTGCTATGTGAAAGCGGCTCTTCTTAAATATCACAGAACTTTGACGGGGCTCATTTTTATCAACGCTGTCTTTATTTGCAAACATTTTTTAGAAAGTCATGAAAACAAATGAATATTGGACCTTTAAAATGTACCGTTGATGCAACCCTTAGTCGGCTTAGCCCAGTGTGTAGGATATGGTCCCTGTCCAGAGGCCCCTAAAGGAGGGTATAGACGAGGCTATTCAAAGGACAGTAGTGCTGGAAAGGGTACAGTGTTGGGGCTGCAGAGATAATAATGTTGGCCCTGTGCTGGCGGGTTGATCACTAACATCCCCTCTCCCTCCTCATCCTCACGAGCCAGATTTCTCCTCCCCTTTTCTATAAGAGCTTAATCTACAGTCTGCACCGCAGCCAGTGAGGGCCTTATCAGCTGGGTGAGAGCCGCCTGCATGCCGGCTCCAGCCTTGGCTCCCTTTACTGGACGGACCTGGCTGAGTCGATACACACTCAAACGGACACACACATGCACAGCCGCAAGGCTAGTTCAAGTTCACACTCAAGACTACTGCAGTGTTTTAGATTCAGAAGTTATGAAGGCCACAGTATTAATATCCGCTTTTGACTGCTGAACAGTTTACAGCACTGGTTCCAAACATTTTGGGCTCGTTATTATTTATAGCCAAGAAATGCCGAACGGTTGCAAATGTATGTGAGCTATGAGCAGATCAATCACAGAGTGATGTTCTCTTCCCACCAGTGGAGCGTGGTAGTAAACAACTCTCGTTTTTGGGGGCACCAATAAATGTGGCGGATCATTTTTGGAAACATTAGATATCTGTATGACTCAGCACAGACTAGACCGTTTATTTGGTGTGACACCTCATCTTAGCATCTCTGCGGAGCAGCCCCTGATTTTATATTTTAGTCGTCTAAATTGAATGGCTCCTGCCAACTATTAGTTAAAATTTTGGTGCAAGTTCACAGACACGGAACACTGATGCAGCACAAAACTAAAGTGCGTTGTGATAAAATCGGCGGCATACTCCTTCAGGCCAGACTCTTCAGTGTTTGGGTTCCTTTGGCTTCCATCCATTCAGACGAAATGGCATTCATTCTAGGAAATCATAAAGATACAATTCAGAGGCTCCGTTTTTATATTCAGAAACTAGGGGCTCCAATTTTTTTCTATAATTTTTCCAAGCCGCAGTATTTTCATTCTTCCCCAGTGTAAAAGATTGTTTTCCTTCAGCGTTATTGCTCATGCAATATAGACTGCGGCCTCCACGCATTTCACTTCTATGGAAACATTTTCCTCCCTCCACTCCTCCATGCTCAATTAATTTCAGATGTCACTTGTAGGTGGCTGGTGAATTCCTGAAATACTGTGTTGTGAGTTACTGAGTGTTTTTTTTTTTTTTTCTCCGCCTCACTGTATTCCAGTAAGTACAAATTGGAGATCTGTGTGTAAGAAAGAGCAACGGAAATTAAATGAGACAGACTGAAAACAAGCCTTTTGCTGCTGGTGCCTGACAGAGAGACTTACTCTAACGTATCATTAGGCTGCTGTTAGGAGCTGGGAGAGGAAGGATCACCATCCAAATGCCACGCTCAACTTGATTAAAGTGCACAAATGACTCGGTGACAGTGTAGTCGGATGTCCACGATGCCCTTTGAAGGCTGAGAGCAGTAACTACAGCTTAGTTTTCAGGGTGAATACTTAAACTGTAACAAATGGATAGGATATAATGCTTTCTTTGTATTTCACAAAATAATAGTCGTAGTCCTGTGGAAAAACTTTGGAATATGAAGAGAAAACAGCATCCACAAACAAAACATGTTCCCTCAGCTTTCCTCCTGCCATTTGATAATTACCTCAAAATTAATTATTTTACAATGAAATGTATTTTAACATGCTATTTAAATAAATAAATAAATAGACACAGACCGGACGCTAAGAAAAAATGTTGTCGGTGTATGTTTCTGCAAATTGTGGATGTGTTGAATGTGTTTATCCAATTATTTATTTATTTATTTGAATGTGGATGTTTTTGCTATTGGACACAGCAAGTGACATAGTAAATGAAACTTTTTATTGAAAGTTTCATGATATATAATGAGTAGCATATAAAGAGAGAAAGTCCACAAAGAGCGGGTGGGTCAAACAAACACAGGTCCTTCACCCAGGAGGCCGCCGTTCATGTCCCGTGTGAAAACCAAAAGTAATCATTGAGTCTATGCTTGTTACGTAACATTGTAGCGCTTGTCCGCTGTGGGGGTTTACACTAGTGACGTTACTGTTATTTCATAACTTTGCTGCGTTTTTACTTTAACACAGACCTTTATCCTTTTTCTAACCTTAACAAAGTAGTTTTGTTGTCTAAACCAAACCAATCGTTTCACAACGTTAACCACGTGGCATTGTGCATTTCTGCAAGTGTAATACGATGCTGATGCGCAAAGTATTTACGTATTTTTGTTTCAGAAACGTCATTCAACGTATTCTGTGGTTTGCAGAAACGTACAATGCCAAAAATTATTTTCTGCCGGCTGGCTTGCTTGACAACACCAGGTCGTCGGTCAAAAGATGAGGTGGCAGCCAATCCTACTCTGCTTAGTTACCTTTTTAGCAGGACTGGCTAGGCTATTTTTATACCATATGAGTGTATGGTGCCTTATTTATGTAGGATACTCAACTACCAAGATGTTAGTTCAACAAAATTTAGATATTTTAATTACAGTCAGCAACTGCGACGGAAAAGAACGTATATCTCCCCTGTAGTGCATCCTGAGCTCAACCATAGTGTTTTAATTGCCCACATTCAACCTTAACTAGCTTAAACAGGTGTTAGCTCATGGTTATGTCTACGATAACGTTTTCATGTAAAGACCACTTGGTCATGGAACAACAATGTATGAGGACATAACACCTTTTTGTCTGTAGAATATGATTCTGGACAACCTTTTTAACCCCAACCCTATTTTTAGGCCTCTGCTCATAAATTGCATACCCATACTAAAAAGAGTGTATTTCTGCAACTACAAGTTCTATTTTCTATTTTCTATAACTCTGATGTTATAATAAAGGTAACACTTGTGAGATTTGTTCAGATGTGTAAATATCAGTACTGGTTAAGAGTAAATGAAGATGGGACACAGCTCAAATTGAAAAGTTTAAGGTTCGCCTGGGGAAAAAAAGCACTTTTATTGTTATTATTTCTTTGGAATGATGCAGGGGCAAGTCTAAAACCTCTCCAAATCATAGCACAATATGTGAACAGTCTCAAAGTTTGACTTTGATAAAGTGAAGCAGAACAAATTTAGAGAGGTTTTGGTACAGAGAGGTCAGGCGAGGTCACCCAAATTGTCATTTTGGAACCAGCTGTTCCATTGTAATTTTCTATACTATATAACTATATATTTCACTTGTTTTATTTCTAATAGTGTTCAATCTATCCAAATACAGCAGTGTGGCTTCATTTTGAGAGCCAGAATCGTCTCTGAGCCCATTTTGTGTCTGTGATCCATGGAGCTTTCTCGTCTGCCTGCAGTTGTTCTGTATCTATGCAGGCCTAAATCAGCAGCCCATTGATTTCAGTCAATGAACCCTCCTTCGACGCGTTAGAGCCTATAGAATTGAGCTGGGACAACGTGGTATTGATTGACAGAATTGTTAGCCAGTCAGAATCAAAACCATACGTGATATTGTGGTAAATCTTCTAGTTGAAATATTAGTTAAGTAGAATTGTGTTTGGAGCATGTAAAAGTGGCTTGCAGGATATTGTTGCCCAGACTGTTTTCTTTAACTGAGTATATAACATGTGTGTAACATTCATTTTATTCGTTCCTGAGAAGTGCATTGTTCGACACTTGTACGCCAAACCTTTTCGATGGAACCCCAAATGGTCTTCGCTTTTCTGAGCCCATGGAAGGTGGAGATGCTACAAGGGAAGGGTGGAAACAAGCACTTAACTTGGTGGGCTCGGTTCAGGACAATATGGGTGTGAGGGTGGAAGCCACAAAGGCAGCTTTGTGTTTCAGTATGAGCTCCGAGTGGCTCTGCTGGCACGCACACATAGATCAGTATTGTGTCTGTATTCAGTCCATGGGACCCAGCGCTCACTCCCGCCCCCACAATGTCACATGAACTCATCCAGATGTGTGCATCATGAGTGGGGATTCAGAATTTTGTTCAAAGAAAATGCAAAAATATGGCAATAGTACTGTACCTCACTCATGACAGCATCACTACGAGTGTCTGTTGTCACAGAGAACAAGGTCTACACCTCATATTTATCTCTGCAGCTAAAATTGGGAGTGCATATCTTGTATCACCTCTTGCACTCTGACATGAAAAATCTACACTGAGAGGTTGGATAAATATAGGCGCTGAACCAACTGCGGAGGTATCCATACTTGGAATCAACCCAAATTCCTAAAACATCTGAGAATACTTCCCATGCCTGCTTCTGTCAGACATCACAACTCCTCGCCTCAAACAGCTCCTGATGCCTGCCATCGGCACAACAGGATTGAGGTTAGCTGTGCAGCAATGAGAGAAAGGGAACAAACATAAACCCATCCTCAGGAGTATTATCCTATTTTTGCGGCACATTTCCATTCATCTCTCCCTTCGCCTCCACCTCTGATTTCCTCAAGATCAGGGAGAATAGCGGAAAAGGCAGAGAGATGAAACGCAGTTTACCGCCTCGCCCCCTCTCCCACCATCTCCCACCTTCCTCTGTGGCTCCAATTAAACTGGCCCTGGTTCCTCTTGCGTAATAAAACCCTAATAAAACCCCCTATCGGCTTCCTGTGCAGGTTCATAGTGTGGTTAATGAAGCCGCTATCAGCTCACAGAGCGGGACATGGTCTTATTAGAGCCCGTGGAATGTGGCGAGGCCCGCTGGATCAGAGACTCCCAGCTCATTAGAGAGCATCTGTAGCGGCCCACTTACATGGGAGACTGGCTGATTGGGTGATAGACTGGCTGGCTGACCAGACTGATTGACTTGTATGCTTTTTATGTATCCATTTTCTGTCAATGTGCCTTGTTTACTTGGTTTCTCTTGATTCCTTGATTTCTAGCTGGGGGTTAGCTGAAATAATTACCTAGGCAAGCTGCCCGTCAAAAGTCCACAGAAAGAACGAGGTGGTTTACTTCATCAAAGCCTTTGTGTAGAATTCTAGTAGACTATAGCTTCCAAAATAATTCTGATGAAATAGTTTTTTGGTTTACATTACCGGTGAAATTGGTGCAGTCTGTGTGTTGCTTTCAGCCCTTTCTCATTGTCGTCCGGTCAGATCGAGACTGGCTGGACTGTACCGTGAGAAATCTATTAAATTAGAATTTTTTAAATCTTAGACATAGTTGCAAACTTTTTCCGTCTACAAATGAACAGTTGATGCTGCGTAGGTAGTTAACTGTGGGTTTATCATAGCTTTTTGGCTGAAATTCCAAAACAGCAAGCCATTAAACCAAAACAAAGAGCTGAATGCTCTAAAATGCTTCGTAGGGAACTGCAGAGTTAGGTGATAATTCTATGTGTGTGTACAGCACACAACGCATAACTTCCAGCTACTATCATAAAGGAATAGATATGTACCTTGGGAAATTGGTTAATAATCTTTCATGGCATGCAGCAGATTTCCACCAACCAAACGATTAGTCAGCCTTGGAAAATGTGACTTTTTCACTTTTCCATTTCCTTGAATACCTTGCAAGGAATGGGTATGACAAAGTCCTTTGAGAGTTGCTTTACGTATGGAGGAGGAGAGAGCTAAGTGTAAGGATGTTTTTCCAGTGTTGGAAAAGTGAGGGTCATGACAATCACTAAATGTATCTGCATATTCTGCAGGGCTGTCCAAAATAGATGCTTCGAAGCTTCATTCATAAATGTGACACACAATTTCTAAATCAATATTTGATTGAGGCACAGCTTTTGTTTTTTGCGTATCAATTCATTCTGATGGCCAGTATTTCAGCATAGTTGCAGATATAAACTTCAGGCTACACTAATATGATCGGTATTTTACTATTTGCATAATTAGATTTCAGTGTTGGCTGTGGCATTGTTTTTGACTCATGTGCTCCAAACTTTTCAATTACTCCAGTCAATAAGTCCAAAAGTCTGTATTAATAAAAGATCAATGCAGTCATTTCCAAAATGTTCATCTAACAAAATATTCTGCTTCAGTCCTAAAAAACAACAATTTCACTCCAGTGCTCTCCTGCTTGCTTGGGAGGCTCGTATTACTGACTCATATTAATTAAAGAAATTTGATTAAATATAAAAGCCTACCTCTGTTAATCCGATTTATTAATTTGTTGTATTCATTAAATATGTAGAAAGACATTCAAATCTTCATTCACAAACCTAGAACCTTTGAATGTAAAAATAAATGACATGCGGTGCAACTAATATTCTGCATTGCAAAGTCAGTACACGCTACTATCGGTGGAGACATTGATAGCTGCCTTCATAAAGTATTGTCGACTGTTAAACGTTGTAGCAGATTTTTGGAAGGTCAACTATTCCTTCAACTACCTGAGGTGTGTGAAGATGTGCTGCAATAAGCAACAGTTCAGAAAGCAAGTGCAGGAACATTGCTTTTTAAAGATTATGCCTCAGCAGTGAATCACTCAGTGTTTTATGTGCTCAATATAATCGCTGTGATGTCACTATACTACACTACTTTTACCTTTCAGTCCAGGCGCTGAGATGTATAATGGTAGCAATCAATCTCGTGCATTATTTGGCCTTGCATGCTCCCCTCAAGCAACGTCAATAGGTCACATCCAGAAAGGTTATGAGGGTCACGCTCCCTGAGGCTTTCATGTCAAGCAAACCTATTAACCAACCTATTATTGTCCATTTCAGTCCTTGGCTTTAAGTTATGTTTCGGTTTTGCATGTCTAATACCTCCTGGCCCAGTAGCCCTTTGCATGAGGATACATCCCATCATCCCATTATCCGTTCGAAAGGGCCCCTGAAATAGAGCATCATTGTCTGGGAGTTCGGAAGAGGCTGATGTGGTGTGTGTGTGTGTGTGTGTTGCGTTTCCCCTGCTGCCGGGGTGGAGTTCATTAGAGGTCATCTCCTTGAAAAGAAGGGGTAAAAAGAAAAGAAGAGGGACAGACATTAGAGGAGAAGTGAGAGGCGGGATCGGAGTTTGACTGGGGGCCCGGGAGAGACGGGCCTTTCCTCTAAAGGGATTCATTATGGTAACACGATAGCCCTGTCTGGGATAATGGAGCAAGGAGGAGAGGAAGAGGCCTTGCGGGCGAGGGCCGAGAGCAGCGTGATGTTGATGCTTTTTTCCTGGACGGAGGCCCTTCTCCGCAAAAATCCAGCCTCAAATACTCTGTAACAAGAGCTGTGTTGTGGTTCGGAGAAAGCCCCAAAAGCTGCTGTGTCGGGGATGGAGAGTTCGTACGAATTCAGCTGATGTGGAAGCAGATAGCAGTCCTTGGGAAGCGGTTAATCTCTTGATATTGGAGTGCACTGAAAGCTCAATTGCTACATCAGGAAAAACATTTGCTTATTTCAGAGCACGGAACACCCAAAATAAATTGTTTTTTCTTATCATATTTCATTATCCTTCCTCATGCACGAATGTGGAAAGAAAGGCAATTTTATAAAGCTATTTATTCAAAATTGTCTACGATAAGAATGTGAATCAAGAGCCACATTTTCATCTGGGTTCATTTTCTCAAACATAATGTACGAGCTGAGTGCAGGGCGTGCCTTCCTCTGCTGTGTTTGGGTAGCAGGCGTGGGGGTAAAGAGGCACGGGCCAGAAGCCTCCACGCTCCAACAGCAGGTTTCAATTCCCCACCAGCGAGGCAGGTTAACTTATGCAGACACCAATATGTGAATTTGGCCAGGTTTATTTTCTTTTGATTAAATAGGCATTTGGGGCATGTGCAGCCGGGGTTGAGCCTCTATAATGCCTTTATTCTTTGGGCCCTCGCCGTGGGGAAACTGGGTGACAGAGGAGCCGGAGAGGGAAAGCCGCTGTGAGGGAAGAAGTGGTCGTACTCTGTTTCTTCGAACTCCTCGCCTCTATTCCCTCTGACACCTTCGCTCTCTTCTCCATCGTCGTCTCTCCCATGTCAGAGCTCTGACTCGAAATTCCACACATGCCTTTAATTTGGAACGAGGCAGCTCAGGAGTGAAGCTATCTTACCGCTGTGGAATTTTCCACTCTTGCCTCCGACGAGAGCCCAAAAGCAATTAAGCAAAAATAAGAGTGGGGTGTATTGTCGGATTGGGAAAGCGGGGGTGACGGCCATCTGTGAATGAAAGCAAATGCAGCGCTCGCTTCTGTTTGTCCAGCTCAGTGTTTACCGGAGAGTGTGAGTGAGAGTGGCAGGATGGGGAGATAACGACGAGAAGGTGAGAGGTGACAGCAGGATAAATACTGCAGTCCTCTCTGGAGTCTGTGCTGAAGGGGCCACAAGGGCTGAGGACGAATTGAGAGAGGATGGGTGAAAAACTATTCATCTTAACCCAGATGACCTCTGCTCGTTAGCTCTCTTTCCCCCTTTCACTCATTCAGAAAATGCTTGCCCATTACCCCCCCTTGCATGATGAGCCGAATCTCAACTGAGTCATGCCTTTTAATAGGCTTCCCAGCCCCGACAGAATAATGGCCACTGTTACATAAAAATGGAAAAGACAACATTTTATACGTCCCACGAAACAACTCCTCTTCCGTCTCGCTCGCCATCCTCGGGGAAATCTGCGAGCCACGAGTAACCCAATCACTGACCGCGCGATGGATCTGTCAGATTTGTTAGATCCGTAGCTCTGCGTTTGAACACGTGGCCTGCTTTTGTGCTCACGTCCTCTGTTTGGTTTCTGCTCCTTTTGTCTAACTGCTGAGGAAAAAGCTGGGTTATAAAAAGAACAGTGACGGAGGGCCTTTGAAGTTTTCCATGAGAAACGTGTGAAGAGGAGTGGGGAAACAGTTGGGTCCCTTCTACTTGAAATAGCAATTATGCTAACGCTTTGATTTCTTGGATCTGGGAGCATGCGTTCAAGCCTCCTATTCTCTGCGCTGTAATAGAGAGAAAAATTCCTATTCTCCTAAATAATAACTACATTGATGTTCAGAAAAGATCTTTATTCTAGAGTTCAGAGACGCTCTTTGTTTCATTTCTCTCCCAAAATCTGAGAATAAACCTTCTTTTCAAGCACTAATTGATACAGAATCTAAGGACCAACTCCTTCTCTCTCTCTCACTAAATGGAATTTTGCCAGCTGCACAGCTAAAAAGAGAATTCACACAGTGCTAACCAGCATCGTATAAAATATAGGCTACACTCAGGCCCTGCTCCAGTTTCTGCTTGTTCAGGTCATAATCTGAGAAAAGCTCTAAAATGTATTGGATCTGCAAAAGGGATTCTATCCTGACTGATATACGTATATTACAAACAGGAAAGGGATCCTCAGGGTGCAACAGCACTTTGGCAGTCAGTCATCTTCTCCGTCATCTGTAGTCGGAGAAAACGTATGACTGCGCTGCAATGAGCTATTATCGGGAAGTGAAGAGAGGACAACTCCGAGACCTTATTGCACCAGTTTCGGTTACATGAAACCCACCCCTGCTGTCTGGCCAACTCCTGCTCTCTCCGCCCTGAACTGCAAATGAAAACATGGGTGTGTGCCGGGAGAAAGAGGGAAGGAAGGAAGAAATAGACGTCCCCCCCCCCCCCCCCCCCTGAAATGTCTTTTAATTTCATCTGGCTATCGAAGACATCCAGAGATTAAAAAAAGAAAAAAAAAACTCAGAGCAATGTGATGACAAGCCAGGTACGATCATGGAGACAGAGTAGGAGCTAGAGATTGAGATGACAGTAAGAAAGGAAAAAGATTACAGTAAAGGTAAACCAGTCACCAGAAACACGTTGGGATTGTATATTGCTGCAAACCACGGGATACGTTGGATGTGGGCATTTCTGAACCAAATATACGTTTCATCTCGGCCTCGTATCACGCTTGCAGAAATGCACGACATGTGGTTAACATTCGAAACGATTGGTTAGGTTTAGGCAAAAAAAACTTGTTTCAAGTTATAAAAAAACATCATGGTTCGTTAAAGTAATAACGTGACAACATAACGTAACCACGTGACGTAAATATATAACAACTGCCCTTTGTGGACTTTCTTACCTAATGGTACGGAAGACGCAGAAAAATGTTGTGCAACAAACGTAAAGGCATCGTTTTATTTGTGGTCGTGGAATTGTTTGACCCGTCCACCACTACTATACCACGTAACTTGATTCCTCGAGTTATTACATCGTTTGCTCTGACCCAATGCAAAGACTTAAACATCAAACGTATACATTTGCAGAAACGTTCAATCCCCCCAAAAAATGTCTGGCGCCTGAGCTGGTAAAGGACAGAGACAGAGACAGGGAAAGAGCAAGCAGTTGAGAGTAAAGACGAAAGAGTCTTTTCAGGTAGTGCAGTGGGTTGTCTGGGCCGGCGAGCGGAAGAATGTGTCCTCTCCCTGAACTCAAACACAAGGAGGTGACACTGCCGTATGGCTCCCAACAGTAAATATCAATAACCACATTGGACGTCACAGGAGGAAGAAGTGAGGAGGGAGGAGTGGATGCTCTTAGTAAGATGGGTAGCGGGTGTGAAACCTGCACTTTTACTCGTCTTGTGAAGAGGAGGTTTAATGTTGGGGTCAGACTGGTCGACTAGAACATGGACACTTAAATCATCCTTTTGTGAAAATCTGTAAAAAGTATTATCCACAGTAAGAAAGAAAGACCTTTTAGACAACAAAAACTGGACTACTGTTAGCATTAAATCCTTAAAGCAGCTTTACTGGATCAGCCTTGCTGTTACTGGCTGCTGCCTGTTTTGTAAGTCTGCAACATTTTTTGTTTGACCTTGGAGCTTCATCAGGATGGTGTACTGCTCCCCTTTTGGGCCGTACAGACAGCAGTACATTTGTTTCATTTGTGTGGTGGATCAGTTATTTTTAAGTAACTGGCCCCCGGCATTGAGAATACATTGTATTTGTCTTTGACTGCCTACCGTGATCAAGGCCAGTGCTTTGGCCATAGAAGCTCGTCCAACAACATCATTCACTGACATACAATGTTATATACAAGGCAAAAGGTTGACATTGTCATTTGATTGGTAGATGCGGTGCCCATGTTTTGTTTCCCTACATAGAATTGTACTAGTTGTGTTATATAAAACATATGTTTGAGTACCTTGTAACCCATTTGCCCTTTTACTGTGTTGTACACTGAGAGCAGTGAACAGTGAACCACAACAGTGAAGTTGCTTGTTTTAACCAACAATGAGCTGAAAGCTGCTAATACACCGTTGTATTGAGGGGAACTGCAGAGTTGGGTACTAATGGCAATACCTTTCTCATTACATAGTCATTGGATCCATTGGTATTTAAAAAAATTAGATTAGTGCTGCTTTAAATTCTGGGATATTTATTTTTGGTGAAAATCTATAAAAGCCTAAAACCTTGAGCTTTGCACATATATTACATCAGATATAGCTAAAGCTAATCCTGGCCTACATTTACATCATTTTACCATTTACTATTTTAAAGCCATATGACGAGAGTCTTTTGAGATGGCATTCTCTGAACTAGTTGAGCTGATACAAATTTAAATGTTTTCACTTCTAAGATAATGGTGTTTCTTTTTTTAGGGCACAATTTATGCTAGCATGTGGTAATACTTTTGTTTTTGTAAATTTGAGTCTCTGCTGGCTCTATCTTTTTCCATTAGAAAAAGAAAACTTTAGTAACAACAGATGAGTACGTATTTAAAAATGTCCATTCTATAAATCTATAACTCGTGAGAAGAGCAATTCTGTGCGTAAATGTAAACGTTCCTGACCATTTTTACTGCCATTTCCTCATCATCTTAAACTATCTATAAGATAAATATTTGATAAATCACAACTTTTTTTATTGAAAACATATACACCTTAACGTTTTTTAAAGACCAAATAAATTCATCTCGGTGGAGTTAACACACTTTTTTCTCATTAATAAAACAAAATGAATACATGCTAGCGTTTCATATTAGATTCAATGTTAAATGTAGGCTACAGTTAATAGAACAATACGAAAAAGCGGGTTCCCTCATGTGGCTCAAAGGTGTACTGCAGATATAAATGTTTCATAGAAGACGGGAAGAAATTCTGCAAATTTATTTGGTGAGCCTAATGAAATCTGCGACCCACCTGTGTAACTGCGATCCAACTGTAAAAGGGTCTATATGAGAGGTCGAGCAGACCCAGGAGAAATAGCTGGATTTTGTGAAAGCATGTGGTTCGGGGAGAAAGGGACACATTTATTTTGCCTAAAGTCTAAAATACCCCAAATCAGAAATGTAGACTTTAGGCCAACCAGGCTCACTGAACCGTAACCAGTCATCTCGCCATGTGGCGACCGTCTAGAATCTGGCCCGTGACCCGTGTCACTGAAGACGGAGAAGTACTCTGCCGTGAGCGATGAGGAGCGGGCTTTCAATGTTGTTTTTGGAGTCCAGAGTTACCCACTGTGAACTTTGCGGGTTCAGTCCAGACTGGGCCTGCTGATCCGTGCTCTGGCTTTCTCACCAGACCCTCAGCACGCCGCTCCGCTCGCCTGCCTGCTGGGCTTCCTGTGCTGGGGGAAGAGAGTTAGAGTGGGAGGCGGGTGGCAGGCAGCCAGGAGCCAGAAGCATATGTGAGCAATCTGTAGAGCCAGAACCAGTAGAGGAGTGTGTGTGTGTGTGTGTGTGTGTGTGTGTGTGTGTGTGTGTGTGTGTGTGTGTGTGTGTGTGTGTGTGTGTGTGTGTGTGTGTGTGTGTGTGTGTGTGTGTGTGGAGGCTGGGGCTGCTGTGTGTTTGTGAGGGTGGGGAGGGGTTGCCATACCTGCTCTGTGTAATCATGACTTAATCATACCTTTCCATGTCACTCTCTGCATTTAGCTGCATGCAGTCTTCCAGTAGACAGTTGGTGATGAGAGGTTTCAGTTGAAGGTTTAGTCTGCTGCCAGCTGAGTTCTGAAACCTGACTTGGTTATTTTTCTCTTATCTGCGCTGGGAGATTCTCCCAAAAATCTCATCTCGATTTCCATGTAGAACACAAAATGTATGAAAGGCGGATTTCTCTCTGCGGAGGTCCTGTTTGTTTGTTTTTCTGATTAGATGCCAGGATTAGTGTAAAGTGTGCTGTTCCACAAAAACACAAACTGGTGACCCTGATCCCTCAGGGTTCGTCCCCACCACCACCACCACCACCATCCTACGAGGCCCGGAGAGCCTCTCAGCCCTGACCCATGAAAGTGACCGCCCAGCCCTCTGAGATTAACCCTTGACCCCTACCTTCACTAATAACTGACCTTCATCCAACCCCCACAGAGACACAACAGAGCCCCATTCACATGATAGACTTCCTGGCTGCTCGTTAGACGGAGAGAGAGGCAGGGCAGTGTGGGCTCATGTTCGGGCTAGACCAGGGGTCGGCGACCTTTACTAGCCAAAGAGCCATTTTGCCCTATTTTTCACCAAATAAAATTGGTCTGGAGCCACAAAAGTTATTTGATATCAAAGCTTATAAAGATTTGTATATAGTTATATTATATATACAAAAACTATAGTTTCTTGTATTTGTGAAATTATAGAACAAGAATAAAGACACTTCTATTTGACCTGTTATAACAGTATCGAACTCTTAAGAGGAGAAAAAAACGTGCTCAGTTTGCTGCAGCAGTTGAGGAATCGCTCTTTGTCGCTCATCTCCAGCTTAATACTTTCCAGCAAATGCTGTGTGTTTGTTCTGGAAGCGTCTTTCAACATTACATTTTTTGTTGTTTGCTAATTTCTCGCCACATATCACGCATACAGGTAAACCAGCATCGTTGGCAGTGAAAGCAAATGAATACGTCCGCGCAGAATTAAACTCTATTTTCCTCCGTGACTTTTCTGTTTTTGGATTTATCCATTGATAGTTTACCGAGAGTTAATGTTGCGCCAATACTTAATGATAATAATAAAATAATCTGCACCAAAACGGCAGCAACTTTATTCACTTCTCCCACACTTCACCTGAACCTCTTTTTCTTCTTCCGTCTCATCCTCCACAATAAAAGCACCAAACACATGCACAGGAACACTGCTTCCTAGAGAGCTCTTAATGTGCTCAACATAGTAGCTTACAATAGTTTACCGAGGGCGGAGGTCTGCAAATCATAATCAGCCGCCTGCAGGTAAAGGCGCTTGACAGCGACGTAATAGGACGTGGCGCACATTTTACTATTAAACTATTAAAACATGTTTTATTGTTGGCGGCGTGTCCAGCGGTGTTATCAGCCCTACGGAGCAGACGTCTGAAGTCACGGTTAGCGGCTTTGAGGAGGACGGACACAAAACAGGACTTTCCTTTCATGCTTATTTTGTTCTGCACAACTATGGTGAAGTCCACACACACACCGTAAAGGAACAAAACATTGATTAATCTCCAGAACGACAGAGAGTTCAGTCACCAGCAGAGCAAAGTATCAAACACGACCTTTCGTTATTAAAGACCACTTTATTACTCTGTCGTATCTTTTTAACTAAGAAACCAATCTACTTCCTGTTTACACCGGCACCTTCATGCCCAGTGTACGTGAAGAGTCACGTGATATTCGTTTTCAGGCGTGTTAGTCTGGCTGGAGATCATCTCGAAAACAATGCTGAAACACTGTGTGTACGGAGATCGTTTTCGTTTTAAAACTCCAAACTCCGCTCCAGTAGTAGTGGATGTAGCCTCAGGGAGCCGCAACAGAGGGGCCAAAGAGCCGCATGTGGCTCCGGAGCCGCGGGTCGCCGACCCCTGGGCCAGACCAAACATCCCACTTCAGATTGCTACCCTGAGACGCACTTTATAATTTACTCCAGCATGCACGAGCTGCAGCATTTCAGACATCACTCCGCACTGTTTGTCCCGGAGCAATTTATTAGTATAATTTCCTCTCCACCTCTGGGACAACAAACTCCCTTCGTTTCATAACTTAGCGGAGCCGTGGATCACAGCTGATCCAATCCCCCCCCCCCCAAATAAGGAGCACCATTAGGGCCCGTTGGGGACCGAAGCGTTGTTTACGGAAATGCTTTTTTCATCACGTGGGCGCTGGCTGCAGCGTTACGTTAGCCAGCTTGGACTTGGCACCTAGCTTGAACTCCTGAAGTCAGTCTGTGTGTGAGTTACATGTAGAAGTGTATTTGAAGAAAGCTGCATTAGCCCAAAACAACACGCTCCCTCCTCCGACCTACATGGTAGCCTATTAAACCGACATGACAAATGGAACATCTTCACTCTACAAACAAATCAGCATGTGGGTGTAAACTTAAAGGCTCATGCTATAATTATGATGGATGCCTTTTGTCACTGTACTACTTCAGCTTAGCTGTCAGTGCAGCGCTCAAAGGCAAATATTCTGCGTTTTGATGGAATCAAGCCGTCTTGAAGTCTTGTATTTATAGTGTGTTATCAGGTTTGTTATGGAGTGCTATCGCAGTCTGTTTTCCCAGGCTGTTATCTCTTGGAATGTGGGTCGCCACTGGCTGGGCTCCCACAGGGACGGGATTGGGTGTTTCTCCCACCTGAGACGCTGTCCAGGGCGAGCGAGGACGGTGCAGATATCACGGCTTACCTGGAAATCAAGACGTGGCGTTGGCGTCTGAGTGTGTGAGGTGAAGACGGGGGGAGGGAGAGAGGATTCACTGTGGGAAGGAATGAATCTTGTTTGATAAATTGAATTGCATGGAAGAAAACTCTACTTTCAGTCATGTCAGTTTGTGTGAAGATACTGAAAAGAAAATCAATAATTAAAATGAATAAGTCTCCAGGATTTTTCCATATTTATTTTATTCAACTGTTCAAATATAAATATTGGTAAATTATATTTTATATTTGAAAGCAGTAGTGCAGGATTACCATGCTTATCTAACTGCTATTCTAAGAGCATTTGCCAGGAATACAAATATACTTTCTTAGTCTGAAAAAGCTAAATCAGATGAGCCTACTATAAGAGTTACTTTGATATTATCTAATTATGGTATCAGTCTTTAGAAGTTAACTATGTGTATCTTCAAAGCTGCATTAATTCATATTTTGGCCACTTAGGGGCAGTGGAACAAACTAAACTCCAAAAACACTGACACATTATTGTAAAGTTGTAATGTTGAACTTGTTAAAAAACTGTTGCCCATTTACAGTACACATCTAGCAGACACGGAGAAACATTAGCATTCATTTGGTGCCGTTTTTCTGGCCACCTGGTGAATTTAAGTCCTATGTTTACTCTCCTTTTTGCTCTGTTTTTGGTCTCTACCTACTCCTGAGGGAAATATGTAGCTCTTAAGCTGCTAAATGCTCCACTGTTTTCACCAGCTATAGTCTCTAACTTTGTCCGTCTGCTGTTTGATGCCAGGCAGGTAGCACATTGTTGTTGCCTTTGGCTGGAAACAGGGTTGATTATAGCGAAGAGACTGAACTAAAACACTCAAGTTGCGGGCCGTAAAACTACCAGCTGAGAGACGTAAAAAATGTCCGTACAACTTACAGGAACTCAAGTTGCGTGATAATTCCCTGTGGGTCCATCACTATGAGTGGCATTCTTTTCTAAAATATTGAGTAGTGCAGTTTTAATTTGTAAAATCTAAACTGCTCAGGTTGCTAAAATCCACAAACTCATAGTGTGACAGTGTGAGGAGATAGTTTTTCCGGGTGAAAGCTGTGATTCTTACTCAAAGCATGTGCATTGCATTCTGGTTTACTGAGGTCACAGCTGGTTGAGAAACTGGGATCTCTGCCTCTACAACACTTTTTCCCCTCAACAAATACTAAACTTTGGTGTTAAACAGTGACTTAACAAAGAATATCTGCTTCAGCGAATAATCTATATTCGGCCACAGGAAATAAAACCAAAAAACAGAATGGGCCCAAACATAATATTACATCACTAACAGCCATTTGTAATAGCACCGGTGTTTAATGGTTGTTTTTTCTTCTAATCCACTTGTAAACCTGCAGGTGTCCAAGCATTCATCATTGCCCCACATAAACACAGCAAAATCCTTCTCCAGGAAGCAGCGTTATCACAAAATCTTCCTCTTCCATCAAACCACTTGGATCAATATTTTCGTAGTTGTTTTTTACCATGTCTTGTTTCCACAGACATCAGCGAGGGCTGATGCGGCTGGACGGCAAAAGCCTGTAATAGCCACTAACCAGGGGGTGTGGGGAAGCGGTAGAAAACGACCACTAAACGAGCCCTCCAATGGGCCTGGCTACGTAGGTGGTCCTCCCCCGCCTCCCATTTTTTATGGCGCAGCCTAGTCAGAGCTCTCAGGTCTTTCTTGGATAGCAAAAGGGGCAAGTAGAAGTGGAATGCTGTTAATGTATTGCACGTGGGGAAGCACCCTAATGTGTACGGATGTCTATTGTTATGTTAAACAATGATGGCCCTAGAGCCTACTGTAATGCAGGCACTGACACAGGGCCAGCTGTTGTGGGATGAAGTTGAAAACAAAGAAAAAGATGAGGAGGCAAAAAATGTTGATCACAATAATAAGTGCAGATTGTGAAGGTGTTTTAATTATTAGCCACATTATACATTTGCCCATCTCCCCTTGGCTACAGCCTAGAGGCTCCATGGCCGTCTCGTGCCCCTGACTCCCACCACTGTCCCTGAGCTGCAGCTGGACTGCAGATTACTGCTGTTTACAGAGAGACAGGGAGGTGTAGGTGGCTGGTTGGGTAGTTGCTGGCTTCAGATCACAGGTTGTGTGCATATAAACCTCAGTGCAAATCAGTCATTGCCAGGCAGCCCCAGATCTGCCCTGCAACAAGCCGGGGCACTAAAACCTGCACTGCTCCATTGGTGTTCCCACCAGCACACGTCACATTCTTGATTGATTTAGATTTTTGCTACGCCCAGCATTTTATCTGTGATACCCATCAAATGTGCAGCAGTGTAAATTTCGTTAACAAAAACTATGACGAAATATGTTCGTCAACAAGATTTATTTTCAGACCATGACGAGACGACGTCAATGTCATTAAAGACCAACTATGAATATACTAACACACAATATTGGGGACAAAAAGACTAAAACCCTCTAAATGTCTTTTATTTTTCGCCTGATTCTGCTGGGGCTAGACCAGACATGCCCCAAATAGGAGGGTGGGGGTTTAGACGGCACATTACATTTAAAAAGTTGTGGAAATTGAAAATTGTGCAATTGGATCATAGATTCAGCTGATATACAGGCACCACATTTAGTGGAAGCTTCTACTATCATGTCCCTCCTCTGGTACATTATGTAATCAGGGTGTGCTTGTGCTGAAAAACAATACATGCTAGGAACTACCACAGTGCATGTTCCCCCTATGGAGCAGATTGACGGAGCACCTAGATGCATACATTTGCATACTAATGAAAGCACCATATCCCTTTAAGATCCATCTATATTAATAGCGGTCATTTGAAGTGGGTGGACTTGGACGTCTGTGCTAATTATTGCATTCATTTGCTGAATTAATGACCTCTGGCACTACAGGTTGTGCCTAATACATCACAGTGATTAGAACGAGGAAGGCAGGCAACTCAAGTGCCTCTACGTTATCTTGCAGAGCTGAACAGGCATATTTTAACACAAATGTCTTGCCTTCCAATTAACTTGTGCATGGATTATACTGTACGTGCATCTTTTTAAAAAGCTGAAAAGTGAGGACCGTTTGGGCTGCATTGATTGGCTACAGCTGCATCTGCATTCAGCTGCCTCGGTCTTGTGGCTCAGGGTAAACTCTGGAACAATGATTCAGCGCTGATGCACTGTGTTTGACCCCTGCGCGCTGCTTCCAGTCAGCTCCAATGGACTCGCGCTGAACTGGGCAATTGCTGATAATGTTCATAAATGAGTTGCTGGAAGTCAGTGGAAACGTGCTGACCGATGTGTGCTTGTACAGCCGCGGCGAAGGATGTCCACGCAGTCGTTGATCGGTAGCAGATCTAATTGGGCGGGGCGAACAGCACAATGGAGCACCCAGAGCTTCCTGCTATCCCCCCAGCACGCTGTTTACTCGTACACAAACCAGATGCTTGAATCATAAATCCAGACGCAGATGACACCCTCCCCGTCTCTGTCCCGCACTGTGCAGAGCCGGAGGCGGCAAAAAACTACGAGGCACGGACGGGCCCTTTGAGAGTTGCGGGCTGAGCCTTTAACTTCATCCTCGCCGCAGACCTCCAGCATTGCACAGAGCGGCGCGGAGGGAGCTCACATTCCACTCAGGATCAACATGCTGAAAAACAACAAACGCTTTTAGTCCTCTTGGCTCAACTTCTGCGCTCCGTCTCTACCTCTCAAGAGCGCTTGCGTTGGAGCGCAGCAAAAAAATAACACTGTGTCATATTTCCCTCGCCCAAGGTGATTTCATGTTCAATTGAGCTTGAAAAAGGGCGAGTGTTTTTTTGTTTTGATACACTCAGGACATACCTCTCCCACTGCCCCGTGTTCCACCTCCCCATTTATTCCTGCTTCTTTATTTGTCTTCTATTTTTCTCCCTCCTTGGGTCAGTTTCTCTCAAATATCTGCATCAGTTCCAAATATCCAAATATCATCCCTTGGAACAGGACACACAGTTAAGCCTTTTATAAGTGCAATGGGACTTATGTAACATTATCGGAAGTGCTTCTCCTGCCATCGGCTCCCGCTCCACTCCTAAACAACCCACCCATTAAAATAAAGTAAGAAGTAAGTAAAGAACAAGACTTGTGCCTTGTTCCTTGCATCCAGTAAGAGTGAAGTTTGCTTTGCTATAGGCAGGGAGCATGTGGAACAGCTGGGTGTAGAAATGGGGCGCAGATAGGCTGACACTATAATTAGTCACTGGAAGGGTTCTGTGGAAAGCTAACAGTGGCCGCTGTGAGTCGTCAGGGTGGAGGAAGAGAGTTCCTTATCCCCGAGCAACATGTCATGAGAGGGAGGGAACCTGCTGAGGAATCCCAAACATGTCTACCGTGTGTGTGTGTGCGCGTGCATAAACTCTCCATCAACCGTCGTCGCTCATCCATCTCTCACGCCTGTTGGCCCCCACAGAGCAAATCATACTGCTAATGTCTCTTCTGGGAAGGATGGATGTCGTTTTGTGTGTTTGTGCGCACGCTGAAGTGTGAGCGAGTGATAATGGAGCCTCCATGGCATGCGCCTCTGACTAAATCATAACTTTTGCATACATATCGTCTGTAAAAATCAACCAGCACGGAAAGGTTTGCAGGCTTTAGTTAAATAAACGTGTTATCATCACCCCCAGCTATTTTGGAATTCCATTTTAGTTTTGATAGGAAAGACTTTACAGACATTATGCAATCCTGTGGTTTTGGTCAGTTTCAATGTTCCCTTTTCTGCCTCTTGTTCAGCGCTCTGCTTACCCACTGAACAATGAATAAGGAGAGGCCCAGTGTAGTGGACTAGATGGAATATAAAAGTGTTCCAGCTGACTCAAGTGAGGGTTTGTTGTCCTCTCTCCAGCGCCTGAGTGACTCCAGTGAGAGCTGAGCGGAGACCCTGCTTTTGGCTCCAGATGTGAGTTATCTCCCATGTCAGTTGCTCAGCATGCACATCATGGGGTGGATGGACTTCGGAGGGGGGAGGAGGGTGAACTGTGGGTTGATGGGTAGAGATGGGTGCCTGGTACTGGTCAGGGCAGGACTTGCGTCATCCTCCAGGCACACGGATCATCAGCTTTAAAGGTGTTGAAATACTTAAGATGGTACTTGCAAATATTCGCTTTGTCCAGGTTTATCTGCTGATGAGATTTCTGCATCTGCCCCAACAGAGGACCGAAGTGAAATGGGAATTTAAGAGTTTCATTCTAGAAGTATTAAAAAACAAACAATTTAAGATGAAAAAATAACAAAAAATCCAGCTTGAACATTTCCTTGCTCAATACCACTCCATACCGCTCAGCATACCTGCTTAGTATGTGTGCAGTTCACTCCAGACAAGGATGATAATTACAAAAATCTATTCATTTTTTGTTGTTGATTTTACTGGCCTTTAAAATGTCTATAATAAATATGAAAACAATATGACAGTAAGTGTATTTCCTTCCACCTTTTAATGCATTCTCAAATTTTGCATGACATTTTTGAATGGAAACGCAGATATTGAAAATGAAGTAGAAATATTGCAAAAAAGGTTTCTAAGCTTGATTAAGGTGGAAAATTTGTAACAATGTCATCCATTTGAGGTTTGACTGGAGTATTACGCCCAACTCATAATATTCAGCCTTTTCTTTGCTGGTTTTCTGGAAATTTGTTTAAAATTAGCGCTATATTTGGATAGAAACCTGACATCTGAGATCTACCTTTAACGGAGAGCTAAACTTACACTGACAAATTATTTATTATAACAGAAATGACAAAGAAAACCAACTTTAAAACATAACCTTGCTCAGCACCACTCAATAACACTGAGCATGCTTGCTCAGAATGTTGTGTGGTTCCAGTTTTACGTCTAGATAAAGTTAGTGATATATATGTATATATACATACAGTATATATATCTTTTTTTTCTCATATTTTATGCATTTGCTAGTATTGAAGAAACACCATTTCCCAAAAGCCCAAGCCCCTTGGGGGTTACATGTCACCAGCTACAGAGGAGGCAAGTTCAGACATGTCTGTATCAACAGCAGAACAGTAAGGCCCAAACAGTTTAGGTGTTTTTTAGACACAAAAAATGACACAAGATGGGAAAGATAACATTAGAAGGACGTCATAAGGGAGAAACCAACAGTTGTGATGGCATAGTTTGTATGCTATGCTAGTAAAACCTAATTGGAGCTAATGGTAACACATGCTATTGCTATTGTTCCGACACTGGACCTAAAGACACTGGACCGAAAGCCCATTTGTTAGACAGCTTGTGATCCCGAAAACAAACGCACATTGTTCTGAAAATACGCGCTCTCATGCATCAAATTGGCTTTCCGTCCAGTGGGACATTTATGGGACTATTGGGGTTTCAGAATACTCGTCCTGCGGAACATTGGGCAGTCCCCCTTTAAACCATGGGTTTGAATTTACTTAAAGCAAGTGCTGCATTAGTTACACCAATCGTAGAATAGAAATAGTATTTCAAAAAGATAGATGACAGAAACCTTCAAGATATTGCGTGAGCTCCTGGAGCAGAGGGCTGCCTGGGTGATATCAGGACTTTGGCTCTCTCAATCATAAAAGATGGATGGAATTTGGTTTCTAGCACATGAAGCATTGACACATTATATTTCTAAAGTTTTACAGCAGCATGTCGCTCCAGAAACAATGTCTCAGTTACTCTGGAACACAAACTATTTTTATAGAAATGATGAACTTTGTACATAATGGCTTCAATGAGAACTGTCGACAGGAGTCGTGTTTACATTCACTTATTTTGATGCGCTTTTCAAAGTATCGCATTAAAGAAGCTGCATAGAAACGGCTAGATTCAATAAGACAATGTTTTTATGCCTGCTTGAGGTAGTTTCTGCCTTTGTCAAAAGAGTTGATGCACTAAATGGATTATGGATTTGCAGAATAAATTTAGACCTAGCGGACATTTAACTCACATGACTGATTAACTGTTTCCGCTGTTGGCATCGTCTCCGATATTCCCACATGTGAATACATGAAATGTGGCCAATACTAGCTGACATGAAACAACAATTGCTACTTGCTCAATTGTAACAAATTCCTGAAGACCTCTGGTATTACATTTTCTCTAAAAAGGTTTGGTTAAAAGGGCAAGCCAACTTGTTTTGTTTTTCGTTTCGCAAACTTTACTTCTTCTACTCTGTTTACTGGCTTATTACAGCCACGCATAGCTCATACGCCACCCTCTGAGACAGCTACACTGTAGCTGAGTTTATTCGCTTCAAACCAGTGGATGGAAACGCCCCTTATTCCCATTTGTTTTTATGGCGACATTTAAAAAATGTGCTTAATTTGCTTGAGTATTGAATGGAAACTTTGCTAGTGTGTTATCCAGAGTGACACATTTTCTTGAAAATTATTTGTGGATTGGATAAGAAAAAACGAAAGTAACCAGACACGGCAAAAGTTAAGCGACAAAAGTTTTTTCCTTTTTTCTTCTGTGTGAACAAACCCTTTAAAGACTCTGCAGCTCTCAGTCTGTCACCTTTATACCATCCACCACTTAGCCCTGAAATAATACACTTTCTCTGCATTGTCAGGCTGGTAATTAGGGCTGGCTGTGGCGCAATTACACATTACTGCTAACTTATAAAACTTTTTTGCAGATTGGAAACACCGGGCTGTCTTCACGATAAGCCTGCATTTTCCCCTCTGGCACTCCTCCATCCTCCTTCCCTCTCTTTTCCATGTCTGGCTCACTGGGCTGTCTGTGTGTCTGCTGCACTCAAGTCAGATCCCATGAGAAATCGAGGACAGCCTATATTGCTGTGACCATGTGTGTGTGTGTTTGTGTGTGTGTTACTGGGATTGTGTGCTTTGCCATATGACAGCCCAGTGATACTTAGAGGAGCAAAAGACTACAAACAACACACGAGGATGGCAAAATACACACAGAGAGTGATTCACTTAGCCGGTCACCAAAAGCCTGGCAAGCATTTTCCAAAAGAGTGATCCATGCGAGTGCACATGCTCCCGAGCAGATCTGTCATCCAAATGATTCGTGTGGTGAAACGAGTTAAAAGTAATGATTTATGAAGGATTGTTTAGTGCAGAGCGATTCAGTGTCCCAGCTGCAGACGGTTAAAGCGAAATAGATCATCACCTCCGATACTTTTTCAGCAAAAGCAAAGAGGTCGACAGCCATCAGTCCCACTGCCTTTCTTATGCGTCTTCTCCCTGCAAAGTGTACTGATGTCACTCCCCCCATGTGGACATATCAAATTAGCCATGACGTCTGCATGAAAGCACTTATCTCTATGAGTCACATACCAAACATAGGTCAAATGTCTCGCCCGTGGGCACCTCGTGTCCTGCCTCCACCAAGCGTCTATATCTTATCTAATTCAGATAATGGGAGACATACTTCTGCATGCAAACAGAGTGACGCGTCGCAGCGGGCCGGTGCCCTGTGCTTTGCCAATCCACCACGAGGCTGCAGGTCTGAGCTGATGTGTTTCACTGTGCCGTGCCTTTGAGCGAATCGTCGAGCCTCAGCAAATTGCTTAAATGTAATCAAAACGAGAAGTAGGGGGTCCCGTGACCTTGCAGGCTCCTCTCGGGCTGGCAACAGCCGAATGAGGGATGTGGATTAATTTCATTTACCAATTAGCGCGAGGAGAGAATGGGTGTATCATTACTTCATTGGTTCCACTCCCACCAATTATTTCAACGCTTTTAAACAAGCAGCTTAAAGCAGATTAAATGAAAACTAAGCAAAGCAAAGAGGAGAGGAGCTGATGAGGTCTGCAGCCAGATGGCTCCATGTTTTGCAGTCCTTGGCTAAATATCTGAGATCCACTGAAACAAGCAATTAACTACAAGGATTGTATTGACGCAAACTGTTTCCTCAGTGCTCTGCAGTTTTGTTTGTTTTTCTCCCAAGCCATGCTCAAAGGTCCACGCATTAACGGAAAGCCGGTTGATGAAATTTCTTAAGACACACAAACATTACGACAGATGTTAAATACAGCTATTGCTGATACAACTTCTTGACACAACACTTTCTCCGCCCACAGAAGCAGAAATCGGACCAGAGTGCAATGCAGCTACAAGACGTATCTTTTTGTTTTTCAACTGGAAAATACTTCTTAGCTCTCTGTCTCATTGTGACATTTCACCCATTTCTCCATTACGTTGAGATTCAACTTGCTAACTAACACAGAAGGTGTTGAGGTGTTGGTTAGAAGGCCGCTGTCTGTGTCCCGTGTGAAATGATGTGTCGTCTTTGTGGTCACAACGTTAAGTTTCACTCTACAAAGATTTTTTTCCTAAACTTAACCAAATGGTTTTGTTTGAATTCACATCGTTCCACAGCGTCATAGCCTAGTAGAACGTGACTCCAAGGGGTCCTAGTTAGCATGTGACATGTTGAGAATGAGAACGGATTGCCAATTTATAAGCCGATATATGTTTATTCCAGGCATATCCCTATCAGCATATAGGTCGGCTGATAAGTGACATGAAATTGATGTACATAAATTCAAAGATGTGCTTGAGGTCAGTAAAAAACCGGTATCTCCATTACATAATTTGTCTTCCAGAAAGCACTGACAAGTTGAAATTTTTTCAATTGGGCAATGTCCTCGTATTCTTAGGATCAGCCTGTTTGTGAGGTTGTTAATCACTGTCTGCTTAAGGGGATTGTTGTAAGGATTTATGGGAACTGTAGAAAGTCATTCACTGTAGTGAGTGGAAGTAGCCTGTTTCAGGGAGAGTGAGAACGACATGAAGGGGAAATTCAGCTTTTTATCCCCAAATAACTGCTGGAATGCATGGATCATCACAAATTGGTGATGTAATTTGCAGAGTATCTTTGGGTGACAAGACTTAATACCATCTGTGAAAATCTGGCAACTTCCCAGGGCCCCAAGTTCACTGTGTGATATTTTCATGTACTGATGCTGCATCCTCATAGTCGGTTAGTCAACCAAGATTTCTTTCGTAGATTAGCTGTTTTGTGTGTGCTTTTTTTCATGCAGATTGAATTATTTCCATGAAACCTATGAGCACATCTTTGGTAAACTCAAGAATTAAAGTGGTGTTTTAGGGTGGTTCTGTTTATCTGTCGATTAAATCAACTAGTTAACAAAATCGTATGATCGTTAGTCGACTAAGAATTTCTTTGGTTGATGGACAGCCCTAATGCTTACAGGTTGTATATTCATAAAGTAATTTAATTTAATTAAATTATGACCAAACTGAGTTGGGGAACTCGAGGGGGGCGACAGCTCACGTTTTGCCCCTTGGTACGCCAGCAGTTTAATCCGGCCCTGGTGGGAGAATATTTCATCTTAAAAACAGGTAGATCATCGTGCAATTTCCAAAAGCGGCTCCCCTACACAATATGAACCCAGTTGTCTGCATGAATCCGGATCAAGGTGGATCAAAGTGAATCTCTGCATCAACACAAGGCAGCTGTTCACACCACGGGTTCAGAGGTGAGGGGGCTTTACATGATCCTCATGTGTTGAGAGTGGACCGCGTGCCCTCTTCCCCACAGATCTCTTACCTTACAACAATATCCACAGTCCACGGCCAGACCAAAACACCAAAAGAAATCCCCGGTCGGCCCTTCAGATCTCCTGAGCAGATGCCTGTGGGTGGTGTGATACCGCTAGGGAGGCTCAGACCTCGTACGAGTCCGGCCCTCTCCACATCTGTCCCGAGTTACGGTAGGCAGTTTACTCCGTCAAATCCCAGCTGTTTCGGGATTTGCCTACTTGGTGCAGAGCTGGTTTGATCAGGGCCGTGTTATGTGGCAAGAGGCCTTAAAATCCTATTTGAGAAGATTCACTACTGCTGTGTGTGTGTGTGTGTGTGTGTGTGTGTGTGTGTGTGTGTGTGTGTGTGTGTGTGTGTGTGTGTGTGTGTGTGTGTGTGTGTGTGTGTGTGTGTGTGTGAGAATGCGTTTGTAAATGCCTTTAAAATCATTGCTTTTTCACTTAATTTTTATCCGCTGTTCCAGCTAGTTGCTGACCGGAGGAAGGAACTGAGTAGATTAGATAACCAGTGTTTTGGACACAATGTGGTGAGCTCACTCTTTCTCAGCGTATTTGAAAAGCAATCATCTCGTAGCATGTGACGGCGAAATAACACGTTTCGCTTTCAGATGGCTTTGGTGTCCAGACGCTTTGTTACGGACAGACAACCGTGTTACCGAGCAGCAAACAAGGAGCAACATGCACTGACCAGCAATACCCCAAATGTTGACAATGGTTTCCTGCTGTTGATTCACAATTACATCGAGAGGCGGTCGTGATGGATTGAGGAATGTAGCATCAGTTTTGTGTGTTTATGTTACACTGTGGTGCAATTGTTTGGGTTTCAGGGCAGCTCCTGTGGCTCTGTGAGATAGATCCAGAGGATGCAGTGACCACTGGATACTCTGGCGTTCCTAAAATAATCGTAATTGTAGGTCTGCGGATGGATTCTGATGGGAAATGGACAATTTTGGTCCACGAGGCCCACAAATGCGCAGTTATTATAGCCGAGCCAAGTTTAGCACATTCTTTCTGTATGAAAAAAAAAAACATCCAACTTTTGAAATCAGCCAGATAGAGTAAGAAGCAACATAAAATCATTCTTCGACATTCTCTTTGATAGCGAGCCATCCAAGGTGGCGTTAAACGAAATCCGTCTGGAAATGGTTTCACAACCCCTGCATTTTTTACAACGGCCTGGCAGGTTTTCTCTTTTGTTGCCGGGGAGAAAAGTTAAATCATCGACGGTTATTTGTCAGAAGAGAACGGTGGCCATAAATTAGAGGGATCACAGAGAGGCTTGTGTTTGCCAGGTGGCACCGTAGCCCCCCTGATGTTAATCTGCCTGGCCCATGCCAAGCGTTTAAAAAGTGGCCACACTCGCTACATTAGGATTGCTTCAATTATAGCTTTCCAAAGCCCATTAGCTACTGTAGCAAGCCTCTCTCCACAGCCGCCTTTGATGCGAGCCTCACCTCAGTGGCAGTTACTTACACAATACACCAATGTCCACTGATTGGACATAATGAGGGACATGTAGTCTTTTCAGACAGCTCTGTAGTTACAGTTACGGCCACCGAGTTAATGTCCTCTGTTTTCTCTTCTATTTTTCCTGTAATTTGGGATTTCTAGCAGACTCCCTCCAGTATTTTTCAGACTCGATTTGTTTGAATTTTATTTCGTATTATTAGACCTACAAAGTAAAGTACTTTCCCCCTTGTTTTTCTATGGCTGTATGGAGCAGGATATTAAAGCTTATTGAGAAAATTGTTGAGGAAAATATAATAGAGAAAACATAATGTAGGAGAAATACTAACAAAAATCTAAATTAGCTAAATACTTTATATCTTAACGGATTCTTGTGCTCTAAATATCAGAAACATCTTGTCTATGTGGCCCTGTTTTCAGACTAGAAACTCTTAGTGTAAATCTGTTTAAATATATTTCACTTATTAAAAGAGCAATTTTTCTGGCAAATACGTTTATTTGCTTTATTGCCACGACTTAAATGAGAAGATTGACACTACTCTCATATCTGTTCGTTAAATGTGAAACAACAGTTCGGGGACACTTAGCTTAGCATGTACACTAGAAATGGCTAGCCTGTCTGAAGGTGACTAAATCCACCTACCAGCTCTTCCAAAGCTCTAATTAACATTTTGTTTCTAGTTGTGGTTTTATGGGAGGTTGTGTGACTATTCTTGTCTAGACATAGTGACTAGCTTAAGAGGAATTGTTTTTCCCTCTGAACAAGCCAGGCTAGCTGTTTCCCCGTTGTTTCCAGTCTTGTGGCTGTAGTTTCATATATAACGGACAAATACGAGAGTGGCATCAATGGCCTGGTTTAACTTTTTAGTAATGTCGATCTGTTCCTATAAATATGAACCAATCACAAAGGAGGAGCTTTATGTAAACAAATGCAGAGGAGTAAGAGGAAGATTTTCAAGAAACAATTCAAATGTTTGTGCCAAATGGACTGCAACTCCATCAAGATGTCCCTGATATTTCATTTTAGTTTTTATAAAAATTGCCCAGACTCAGCTTATCCAATTTCCTTCTCTGCCAGAAATCCAGCCGCCGCCCTTTATATAATGCCACTTTTAAGATTCATGAATTCATGTGAGACTTTCCCCAGGTTTTCTACTGCTCGCTGGCTAGAGGAGCAGAGAGAGAGAGAGATCAACCAACACAAACCCCCCTCCCACACCTACAGTCAAGATGTTCCACCAGAGATCTGGGTTTATTGGGGAGCGGCAACTGCAGCAGCAGCCCACAGCGGGTAGCTCGCTCCTCACCGAGCTCAGAAACCCCGCTCAGACTCCAAAACCACAACTGGCAAATGGAGCGGTGACATCAGCATCTCTGCACCACATTTCAGCAGCGCTGCACATGAGCTGCATGTGTTACGGCGCAATTGAAAACAGACGAGGCCGGGCCATGCGTTGGTTGCATGGGCAGTGCGGGCAGCGTGCACTCTGTGAGTGCGGGGAGCAGCAGAAGTGTTGACCTTCAGTGACACTGAGCAGATGCCGGCAAGTCGCAGGGCCAACTCAAACGATATGCCTTTTTTTCCTGTATCAAAGCAGTTAAGAGTATCTCATATCACTCCCATTGTTTTCGTCGGGTTTGTCTCACTTCTTCGACTCTATTAAGTCATTATGGCTTTTCTCCGTATAGTAGTGGTCACAGGACAGGTGAAGTCAACAACTGGAACAATGGCTGGCTTTACAGGGAAGGAAATACTCATCTAGTAGGTCATTTGAAAGTTCAGCGGACTTAATGTAAACATGATCATCATTGTTGCAGCTCTTGCCAACGGGACACATTTAACAGCTGTGATCAGGTGAAGATGTATTCCAAGAGTATCTTTGGGTGACGAGGCTTAATACCATCTGTGGAAATCGGGCCCCAGGTTCACCGTCTGATAATTTCATGCACTGATTAGTACGACTGCATCGTCTTAGCCGGTTAGTCAACCAAGACTTCTTTAGTCGATTAGCTGTTTTTGTGCTTCTTTCATGCTGAGTGACTTATTTCTAAGAAATGTATGAGCACATCTCATGTAAACACAAGATTTAAAGTGGTATTTTTGGGTGGTTCTGTTAATATGTCGATTAAATTAACTAGTTAACAAAATCGTATGATTGTTAGTCGACTAAGAATTTCTTTGGTTGAGGACAGTCCTAATGCTTACATGTTGTATATTCATAAAATAAATTAATTGTATTGACTTATGACCAAACTGAGTTAGGAAACACGGGGGGGAGACGGCTCACTTTTTGCCATGGCCCGCCAGTAGTTTAATCCGGCCCTGGTGGGAGAATATTTCATCTTAAAAACAGGTAGATCATCGTGCAATTTCCAAAAGTGGCTCCCCTACACAATATGAACCCAGTTGTCTGCATGAATCCGGATCAAGGTGGATCAAAGTGAATCTCTGCATCAACAGATAGACAATCATCTAGTCTGTAATTTGAAAGTTAAGCTGATTTAATGTAAACATGGTCATTATCGTTGCAGCTCTTGCCAACAGGACACATTTAACAGCTGTGATCAGTCAAAGATGTATTTTAGTGGTCCGACACTAGTCCACTGAAATGATTCCCATTGTGGGAATACAACAAGCAAGGGCCGACAGAAGCCTACCAGCCTCCCTGAAGTTTCCAGGGAATTCAGTTGTATGCAACATCTGTGTCAATATTATGGAGGCTTTAGGGTCCGTTCTTTTTTAAGAGGTGGAGAGGGAGTACGACTTTCAGCTCTGATGGCCTGGAGCCAGACGGGTGTATAGAGCAGGTTTTCTTGGCTAACCTTACGGGAGAACCAAAACAAAAAAGTGGACCAAAGTTTGATCAAATGCTGTAAATAACTTGTTTTTTATAATAATGATGTTATACACAAATAATGATTTGTCTCCTGCAATGGTGATCATGTGGTGGAAAATTCCAGCAGATACGTGTATATTATAGTTAATTTTCAACAACCTGGACCGAGAGAACTTTTGCTTTAAAACTGACTTGATTGAATCATTAATCAATTCTCGAAATCATTGCAGATTAATTTTATGCTGATTAACTAATGTATTATGATTATGATCCACTAGGCTAGATTTTGCAGCTCTGCATATGATAACAGAAAGAAATTAGTATTAAAGTATTACAATTAAAAAAACTATATTGAGCGTGTGGATATATCATACATACACCATACAACATAAAGAAAGATACCATTAGAGATGTGCGGAGGTGATGGTGAGCTCACATAGGCTATATTATTATTTGAAAGTAATCCACCTCTAATAGCGGGCATCAATCATTTTGATTACAGCCATTAATTCAGCCTTAATTCATGTAGTCTGCCGACTTATGGACCAGACAGACAGACAGACAGACTCTATGAGATGAGGGTACTCTGTCTTGAAATGCTGAGTGTAAAGTGTCCCTATCGCTAAGCAGCATCCAGCTGCCTCCCCGCTGGAGAAGAGGGATGTTTCCTCGATGCTGTGTTGTAGGCTATAGACGAGGGGCTGTTCCCTCAGCAGATCCCAGCTCAGTCCGTCCAGAGCAGCGGCGGGGATGAGCGCGGGGGACCAGGAGGCAACGCAACGACCCATTTCACAGGTAAGAGCGGCTCCAGGTCGAGCGACATACCATTCTTTAATTCAGGCTTCCGCTGGGGTTCTGTTATTTTTTTATTTCACGTCCCATGCGCTCGGCCGAGGAGGCGCGCGCGACGCTGCGAAGAGTAGCCTAACACGGAGGCTGAGAGTCGCATCTGCTCTGCGTTCAACATTTCCAGCGGGTCCCTCAACTTGCAGCCAAAGCCAGCTTCCTCGGTGCTCTCCGGTCCGGCTTGTCCCTGCCTCCTCCGCCGGGATAAGAAGATTTTGGGAAACACACTTTGCCACATTCAGGACGCGACATAAGAAGGTGAAGGAGCGCGAGGATGGCGGTGTTTGTTTATTTTTTCATAACTTGACGCGTGTGCGGGTCGACTGCCACTGTTTGCGGACGCGCTCCTATCAGCTGAAGGTTAAAAATTGCTGATGGAGCTAGCCGGGGCTAGCTTTAGCCCCGTTATGTGCCGTTCTCCCTGCTCTGGAAGAGAGGCCAAACTACGTCCAAATTACGCAGTTTTGTGTGTCCTGGCTTTCGAGCAGAGGTTGATGTCGAGACAGGAGCCCCAATTAAGGTCGTAAGTGTAACACTGCGGCCATGGCTTGTATTCGGTTGGCTTTCCCTGTGACTCTAAACAGCTAGAACTTGTATTGGATTTTTAACTTCTATAATTGCTCTGCCTTCAATTTCCTCAGCGGCGTTCCATCCACAGTTTGCTGTGATGGGCGACAGTGAGCAGTTGGAGTTATAAAACAGAGCTATCATTGAAACACAGTCGGAATGGTGGGTCACCCATCCGACGAATTTAACCATGTACCTGTACTGATCCGTGTAAGGTCTTAAGTCGTGTTAAAACAGGTATGCGTGTCATCCTCACTGTTACGGAACCTTAAACGGGCAGATGTTTCCACGGGATTTGGCATGGTTTCTCTCCGCATCTGTGAACTGCGCGCGTCGGGGGGCTAGGCTAGGAAGCTACACGGCAGCAACCTGCAACGGAACCAGCGGGGCTCGCGTCATGCCAAGCCTGTCAATCATTTCGCAACGACACGATGACAACACACGGGTCCGGCAACGTGTGCAGCTCTCGGTCCTGCCGTGGGACGCTCGGCGGCACCAAATGGCGATGGAAATAAGCTGCGAATAGCCCTTTGGCAAATGGTATGCCAAGTTTAGGTCGCTTTGATGTCTGCATGTTGTCACTTTGTCACACCTGCTGTTTTTCATGATGATGATGATGGCTGCTGCTTGACCTCTCTCTCCCCCCCCCCCCATGCAGCCTCCTGCACGCACCGCCTTTCGCGAGCTTGCATGCATAGATGCTGTGAGTACAGGCATCCTGCTGCCTGTGTGCCCAGATTGGTAAATAATGTAATGTGCTTAAGATTGACGTTTTTGATATTGACCGCTGAACTCGAGAAGGGTTTTTACAGCGCAGTAATATTTAATAGCCTACAAGACCGGATGGATCAGAGTACTGCTCTGCTCTTTACTCGCACCTCACATTATGTCACAGCGGTTGCAACTGCTTAATGGCTTTAATTTCAGAAGGTCTCGGGACATAAATGTTACTGTCACTTAGGGACCTCTAGAGGCCAGATTTTCAAAGCCAAGATTCCACCTGATTGGTTCAAGTTCAAGATGATCGCTTAGTTATGTTGCTGCAGTGAACAAATGGAGCATCATCATCACAAGTAGGTGTAGCGTTTTCCTATTTGATCTCCACTTCTTGTTTTGGCTGCTCTCTCACAGCCTCAGGTCTGATTAATATGGGTTGTGTTAGTACTCATGAAAGTGCTATTAACATTGCCCGGGAGTGATCCGCTCCTTCTTGCCAAGACCTTTCATAGCTCAGCGAGCTTACATCCAAAGCTGTTGGTAAATGTCAGTAAAGAAGCATTTTCCTGACAGCGTGCAGATTTGTAGATTTAAAAAAAAATAAAATAAAATAGTGCAAAAAAAAAAAAACAGCCCAGACCAGCACCAGCTAATGTGCATTTTCACAGAAAAGGGTGCGATCTTAGGTGTGGTGTGTGCGTAGGCGCATGTGTGTTACGTGGTAGGTCTCTCGCACATCCTTGTGACCGGCATGGTGTGTGAACACAAGGCCCTGCTAGATGCCCCGAGGAGAGAGGGGGTGGGGGGGGTGGACAGGGTTTGGTGGGACGGGGAGCGTATTAAGAAGGGAAGCAGCTCATTAATTCCTTCCAGCAGCAGAGGAAAAGGGTTGGTCAGCGAAAACTGGAGGGGCCCTCCACGGCTATGAAAATGAGTCATACCAGTTCAACTTTCAGGAGCGGTACAAACAGCCAGCGATAAGTGTGGGCCGGGCTGACTTCCTGCTGTTGCAGGCTAGACTTTCTCTTTCCAGTAATCGTGTGTGTGTGTGTGTGTGTGTGTGTGTGTGCAGTGGTTGTTGTAGGTTTGACAGATTATCTTTCTCTCTCAGTCCAATCCCTGTCTGTCTTCAGTTTTATTTCTAGGTCAAGTGAATCAAGAAAATTATTTTTATTTTACTTTTTTTCTGCCTTTGGGTAGCAGCCAAAGCCCTTGAAAGTCATCCGATGTTTGCCCGGCTACAGGGATCCCCTCGGAGGTCCTTGCCTGATGTCACGTGTGATGTCAGAGCAGAGGTGACGCAGGCAGGAGGAGGAAGGAGGCCGGCGGACCGGAGCCAGCCACCAACGTGTGAAAGCCACTGACATCTGCCAGTGTGCCTCTCTCAGAGTGAGAGCGCAGGGCAGAGTGTGATCCGCACACTGGCGTGCAAGTTCTGGTGTAGATACCGTTATGTCCTAGCCGGATGATGCCCGTAGATTAAACTGCCCGCATTGGGATGTCCGTGTTCTCAGTTGTATGATTAAGCCCTTGAGATAACCCTGATCGTTCACTTCCACGCATTTTACTTTTCCACATTCACCATCCATCACAACAACACTGTACTTCCATTGCGTGGGAGAGCCTTTTATTATCCCACCTGTAATCTGCATCACAGTCCTCTGTCACCATAGTTCTGCCGTTGCCACGTCCTGTCAGCTGCCTTTAGACATCATACTCTCGATGAGCTTAACCGGCCTTAATGAGGCATGGTCTCTTGGATTGGTCAAATTCATCTATGTTAGATTGTTTATTACCCTTTCCTTCTGTAATACTGTGCGAGAGGCATGCAGAGTCCATCTGATTAGCAGGAAGCCGGAGCGAGCTAACCCTTTGATCACTGTGTTTCTGGCTGATAAACCATTCCACTGTCATCTCTAGCAAGCCCCGGACCTTGACAGACACTAATTACCATGAAGCTAGTTTGGCATGCTCAGAAACCGCATGGGTTGGGAGCAGTTCAGTGCAGGTGAAGCCCACTGTGCTGCAGAACAGTGCCTCATGGATTACCGTGACTAATAACCCCTCCTTTATGTTTTGTCTTTTGTTCCCCCATATGAAATGATCATTTTTTTCAAATGTTGGCACGATCAGCAGCTTTTTTTTTTTGAGCAAATGCCCCGAATCTCCCTCCACATGCGAGTGTTTGGATGCATCCGGTTGGAGGAAATCGCATGACGTCAAATTGCTACATTTTCAGCTGAACTGAGCTAAGCCCGCCATACAATGGGGAAATGAGTCCATTGATATAAAAACCCTCGCATCGTCAGTGTCTTACTTACTGGTTGCTGCGCAGCTTTGCCTCATACGTTAATGAGCTATCAGCTACACCGCTCCAGTGCGTGAGCCAGTTGTTATTGAACATGTTCTTTGGATTGAAACACGAACAAATGTTTGGCTGGACTACTTTTTGACAGTCTGAAAATGAATCACAACCAGATCATACTGTTTCAGGCCATGATGTGTTGGAATATGGTGTAATAAAAACACCCCCATCCCCCACTCCCACTCCCTATCCCCTCCTGCCTTTGATTTCGCTGCTAGCGGAGTCCAACTGTAATAAGTTTTGGACTGAAGCAATGCAGTGGGAATATCTGAGCAGCCCACATGCTATTGTCTGAGGGCTGCCATTCACAAAAGCAAAACAACCGTTGCCATGGGATATGCTCAACAAACTAATGTTAGTGGGTGTTTTTTTGGCTCGACCTTTCCACATGAGCTAATTGACTCGCAATGCGCGGCGGCCCTGCCTGTTTCTACTCTCTTCTACGAGGGCGTGAATGCTAGAGAAAGCACATGGATGAGCTGTGATGGATGGTGATATCTTGTTGTTGTTGTTGTTGTTACCCATCACTTAAACAGATGTTCACTTGTCAGTTCACAAACCCGTTCCAGAGATTTTCCACTTGAATTTGTCGTCATTGCTAATTTGGTCATAATAGCCCGAAACTTTTTTTCTGATTGATGTGACCCCAGATGATATGCCCACATTTGATGTTGCTGAGTTACAGCCCACCTGAAGTGGAGAGCATTGTGCTTTTCTAGAGGTCAGCGTGGGTAAAATGTGGCCTGAGGGGGCCCCAGCCAAAAACAGGCCTCACCAACTTCTCTCCACGGGACAAACAGGAGCATGCAGAGAGCCTGATTGGAAACATTTGCGACACCGTCGGCTGTCCTCCGTTAACCCCCCCCCCCCCCACAACGACTCTCACTTCCTCAGGAAGGGAGACGGCCCCTCCGCTGGACACGGTGATGTCACATAGATAAACAATCTGCGGAGCATTGCTGTTTGCTGAATGTGATGGGCTGTCATCTGAGAAATCCCTTGTGCGTGCACAGTACTAACAGATGCAGGCCAGAGACTAGCCAAGTACACACCCATTCGGGTCAGTTGTTCTCCAAGGAGACTGGGAACAATGTGGCGGAGAGGTGCGGCTCTGGTGGAATATTTTTAGGAAGCGGGCTAAACGCCTCTTTTCTTCCAGGCTCTGGCATTTTGAGATTCCTTTTGTTGTGGTGTTTTTCATGCCTGTTCGTTCTAGACTTGTTTTTGTCTGTAGTTCGTCACTTCTGGGAGGGATGTGCTATTTTCACACATCTCAGTGTGTTCTTTTGGACAACATTCATCACTGTTACTCAATTTGTTTTGACCGCATCGCAGACCATCTTCTGTTTTTGTGCTTTTTGCTTCTTACACACTATATTTTCATCGACTGTCATGGTTGCTCACAATCTATAAAGTTTATTTACATAAACTGTAGCCCACAATCTGGACTATTTAGTAACACCCTCTTACTCTGCACTCCTGTTCTCCCCGAGGCCTGATCTCGGTCTCCGTCCTGCATTGTCTCCACTAGGGCTGCACAATTAATCGAATTTTAATCGCGATCACGATTTTGGCTGCCACAATTAAATGAGCATGATCGTCAGCGATATTGACATTTAAAATGCTCTGCTACATATCAAATCGAGCGCTTCCTCAACTAACAGTCAGCCAACCACCAGGGGGCGAACGAGATGGGAGGTGTCATGCGCGCACCCTGCAGCGGCAGCCTCAAAACAAATTCTGTCTGCAGTCGAGTCCGGTATTAGAAGAGGAGAGAGACAGACGACAGAACAGAGAGCAGACGGTCACGGGTATCGTGTGAAAGGGAAATCAAATGTCAGGCGCAGAAGGCGAGGAGCTAGTCCCTAGCTATTTTTAGTTAGCCCTTTATTTTGGGTAAAAATTGTATATATTATATTTTGCTTCAGGTGAAGAACTGTACAAGTTCTATTTTGATGCAAAGACGTGTACATTAGCTGGAATGTAGCACAACATGGAAGTGAAAGCAGTGCTCTGTTGAATTAATTTTGGGTAAAAAGTGTTGATACTATTTTATTTATATTTTCCTTCTACGAGACGCACTGTGATAAGGACCAGTCTGATGCAAAGATTTTTACATTAGCCAGAATGTAGCACAACAATGGAAGTGGAAGCAGCTGTTCTTGTTCATTTAAACGTGAAAGTGCAATAAAATGATGTTGTCCCTAAAATTAATGAATAATCGTGATAAATAATCGTGATCTCAATATTGATCAAAATAATCGTGATTATGATTTTGGCCATAATCGTGCAGCCCTAGTCTCCACCCATGCTGTCCCTCTGCTTCCCTTCCTCCCCAACTCCCCACTATGCCCTCATCTCAGTTGGACCATGAATAAGGAGCTGACACCAAACTGTCAACCTGCAAGCCGTCATGCCCCTGCAGCTTGCCGCTGGTGTAGCTGCCAGTAAGGGCACAGCCCCCCCCCTCCTCATCGTGCAGCTAAAATAGATGTTTGTACCTTCTTTTTTTTTTTAGTAAACAAGCCATGGCCTTGACAAAAGTTCACTTGACCCCAAAAGCGGCCGCCTTACATCTTTGGCTGTGTAGTAAATGTGACTGATGTTACGGTAATTGTGTACAGTGGTGGATTAGAGAAAACGTGGAGGCTGGTGTGAGGGTCGCCTGTAGGGAAACGCCAGTCCTCTTGTGCTTCCTTTTTATTGCTTCCAGCATGTTATCCTTAAACTCTATCATTATTTTCTCTGTTCGAATGAGCCATGTCATTAAAATACCCCCCCCCCACACACACACACACACACCCCCGAATTTCCAAATCCAAGAGACTGTAATGCCAATCTCTTTCACACAAGACGGCATTGTAGCGAAACACAATGTTGTTGTGTTTAGGGGGATGAAAGCCGACCATTGTTGCATACCGTTGCTTCAATCCGAGGTTTTATTTGATATAAAATGGATAATTCCATTGCATAACAGCATTAGCAGTATTTAAATGGGCTTGCCATGGGAAGGAAGGAGGGGGGGGGGGACCTTACTGGCGGAGGACTGAATGCAGGCAGGTCACTTTACAGGAGGAAATCCTCGCTTTTACTGATGATGGAGATAATCCTCATTTGGTGATGACACCAAGAGCAATTGCCTCAGATTAAGGGTTTAGCCAGATTAGAAAGCATATGGATGTGCAGATAAAACAGGTTAATGTGCAACGATCATAACAAAAGTGAATTATCATTTTAATGAACATAGCCCTTGACCCAAGGCTCACTTGGGCTAATTAAGCCTTTTGCCTGGTTGGATGAATAAACTTCATCTGCAGGGAGAAAAAGGTGGTGATACCAATCTGACTGATCTGAGTCTGATACGGGCTTCTCCCACGCTGTAGGGACACCTGGTGTTGGTTCTTAATTTGTAGCATAGGTGAAAAGTGTTTAAAATTTCAGAGAAACATTCCCATTCATCAAATGATTTTGAATAATCCGTTATGACAAATGAGCACAAATATTACCGCCTGAGTTCCATTTTGCCGGCATTTACAGAATTTCAGAGACCCTATGTTATAGAACATAGTCACTGGCCTGTTGCCCAGAAAGCTCAGCTACAGTTCATGAAATAACAGTCTGTGTAAAAACTTTGCATGTCCCTGGTCTGCATGCTAGCAAATGAGCAAAACCAACCCCCCCCCCCCCCCCCCCCCCCCCTTTTTTTTTGTGTCGACATTGGTCACAAGAACCTCCCCGACCAAACTCAGAGCCAGCCTCTCCTTGAGGAGATTAGTCAAAACGCAAATGGAAAGAGTTCAACTCAACTAAAGTATTAACTGGGTAAGTGCCAAGAGTCAATCCTCCAAAACTAACAGGTTTAAGGTTTTAAATGAGAAAGATAATCGTATTAGCGAGCCAGACGTACAAAGAGAGCGGCATTTCACACTCTTGGATCCTGTTAATCACCTAGTAGGCTATCCTAGGGTTCAGGTACGAGGAGGAGGGAGGGAGGGAGGGAGGGAAATAGAGAGGGGTTAGCGATGCTGCCCTCTGAGTCAGGACTCCTTTCATAGATGGATTTTGTCATCTCTGTGGGACTGTGGCTAAACAAATGCTAAGAAGCACAACAAATGCTAATCTGTTTGCAGCAGAATAAATTTCCGGCGAGGCTGTGTCGCCAGTCTGTTCTTCAAAACCGAAAGCAAGCAATCTGGCCGTGCCATTAAACGATCATAGTGTGTGATTGACTTTTAAACTCTGTACAGCATTTGATTCTGGCAGCGAGTCTGGCGCCGCTGATCCCGAATGCCATTTCTTATTAAGGACAGCCAGGTTGTTGGCAGTATGCTCCAGTGGAGAGTATTGAATGAGGGGGGCCGCAGCAGCATCTGTCCTGTTGACAAGGCAGCAAGCATGACTTCATCAAGGGCGTTACATCATGAGCACATGCACCCTGGGTATCACCAATTCAATTCTTCATCCGTCCTTGATACTAATACGTATAGCTTAGTCATTTTCTGGGGGCAGAAAGCAAAAGTCATAATGCTTGTTTACCTTTTATATTCTTTGACGATTATTAGGGTTTATTCAGTGTTGACAACTATTCCATCTTCAAGCCAAATGAAAACACTTTCAGCATTGGTGTTTGTCAAGGAGAACACACAGATAGGGTTTCACCTATCTATTATTCAAATGAATGAGTTTAAATAATGAGTAATTCATTAATTAATGCTTATTTTCTTGATTAATTGTGGTGTTGTGTAGTCTATAAAGTGCCATGTACTAGTGAAAAATGTCCATCCCATCATTACATGCCTTGTTTAGTCCAACCAGTTCAAAACCTCAATGTATTGTCGGCTATCATAGACCAAAATTCACATTTGAGGAGCAGGAAATCATGAAATCTTTTGCCATTGTTTTTCAAGAATAATTGCTTAACAGATTAATTTTGTGTCGATCTGCAAATCATTTTATCTCCACACGCAGACAGACACTGAAAAAGAAGACACTGAGCATGCTGAATCCTTCCTTCCGATTCTGATATTCTATCATTTTCAGAAATGAAGGTAGTAGTTTTGGAATATGCAAACCCGTATCCCAGACCGCCATTTATTTAGGGCATGCAGCTGAAAATATGTCCTCAATCCTTTTGGACTGTAACCAGAAAATACCTTTGAGATGAAGAAAAGATGTTGAGAGAGGGGATGCGGAAGTGAATGGAGAGGAACACAAACCCCCAGTTGCCTCATTGATGCTAAACATGAGCAGTGGTTGGCTGCTAACAGCTACCTTGCAGCCACTGTATGGAAGTCTACAGGGAGCCATTGTAAACAGTGACATTTCACCGCAGCACCAGCAGCTCTCTGAAACGCCTGTTGCCACTGATCATAATGCTATTCAGGGTTGTTTCTGAGGGCGTTTGTTTACCTGCCCAGCCTTATCAGTTCTAGACATAGACGGGTTTGGTGCCGGTGATCTCCGAGTGAGATGGAAAGAGGGTTGTTGCTAGGAGGACTGGAGAAGAGAGGAGGGAGGGACGGGCTGCTGGGAAGGCGGGTGATTTCGGTTTTGTCGTGGCGGCTCAGAATTTGGGTTGGGTGGGGGGGGGCTCTTTTTTTCATTTCGTCCTCACAACTGTCCTTATGGGCTGGGACCCTTGACAAAAAACTGGACACGGGTATAATGGTTTTAGCGTCACACTCTTCTCTGTCTCCTCATGTCGTCCCCTCTCTCTGATTTTTTTTCTCCCAGTGATGGTCTCAGCTGCGCAGCTGTGCCGGTGATCCTGCCGCTGCATGTAGGGAAGAAGCAGAGACGCCTTGACAACCGACCTACCTTCCTCTCTCTCTCTCTCTCTCTCTCTCTCTCTCTCTCTCTCTCTCTCTCTCTCTCTCTCTCTCTCTCTCTAAAAAAAAAAAAAGGCAGAGAGAGGAAAAAAAGAAAACACACCAGCATAAACAAATGCGACCATGTACAGCGTGGAGGACCTCCTCATCTCTCATGGATACAAGCTGCCCAAGCATACCACCTCCTCCTCCACCCCCACCCCAGCCCCTGTGTCCTCGTCCCGCCAGGCTCCCTCATCCTCACCGCCGTCCTACAGCAAACACCATGAAATTCTGGAGAACAGGCCCGGCCCCAGGACAGTGAACGGCTACGAAAGGGGGCCTGGGATGCCTTATGGGAACGGTGGCGGATCCAGGCAGCCCCAAGCGTATGGCAGCGGCTGTCCCAACAACAACAACGAACCCAGGGACAGAGGCCTGTCCAGGCGGGAGGGCGAGAACCGGTGCCAAATCGACACCCACTCCTTGGGAGAGTCGCTGACCTCAGACAGCGGGTAAGACAAAATCTGTGCTGTACCTTGACACCAGTGATGAGCGCCTGTCTGATCGACCCTTTTGCATGCCCTATCCCGATTGACCGACGTGTGTCATCGATCTTTCATGATAAATGACACAATCATTCATTGTTAAGATGCTTTGATGGAGCAGATTAATGAAAATATGTACGTCATCATCACATAGTTTTTTGCATGTGGATTTTGCATGGCCTCCTAAATGGAACTGCATAACACTGCTGCTCAGTCCCTTCTGCCATTTCAGTCTTGCTTCTTGCGTCTTTCCCCTTGCATTCAGCTCAGCTCTATTCCCTTCTCTCCTCCACTTCCCAATCAAGTCTTGGGCAGGGGAGGAGGGATACTGTGGAGTTTTAATCTGCCACATGGGACCTCGGAGTTGTAATCAAAGCAGCTTTTGGGCAAACCTATGTGCCCCATTTGAGCATGCCCAATCCTACACACACAGCTTGCCAGGTTTGTCAGCATACCCCCTTCCCCATTCTGCCCTCTAACATAACCAATCTGCCTTACCGACGTCCATTCTTTCACAAGTATTATACCTACTTACATAATACATTCCCCATCAATAATACAGGAGTCACATAGGGTGTATTTAAATATGTATATGGAGGATAGGCTATATTTAGCTTCGTCTGGCATTATGCAATTGAAACCCTCTTGGGTAGGGACCGTATGATATTTCCAGAGATATCGCCCGGCTGCAGCCAATCTGATTTTTTCTCAAAACAGGATTGTTTAATTTGTCTATTTGCACCAGTTCTGGGGGCAATTGTGCTGTAACTGAGACAAAGTCAATACAGCTGTTCCCATGTCCACACACAAATTAGGCAGGCTTTTTCCTTACATTTTGTTTGGCTGACTTTCTCCCCACCCCTAATCCCTTTTTGCCACCAGCCAGTGACAGATCATCTGAAAATAGTCAAATGACCTTGAATAATGTCAGTGGTTGGTGTTTTGTTTTTTTCACTTTTCGCTTTTATTCTTTGAGACGAGGTAATGAGCAGCATTTCTCTAAACCAGTGCGAGGAAAGCTCCAGCTATATCTCTGGGAGGATGTTTGATGGCAGACCTGATGGGCTACAACAAGATGCGATGGGTGTCTGCATACAGTCCGATCATTTCAGGCTATTTGTGGAGTGACTGACTGACTGACAACGCAAACAAGACGCAAGCACATGCGTACACCCCCTCAAGGCCGAGGCCACTGAGCGTCCTTGACATTTCCATCCATGATCATCACTGGCCAGAGATGTTTGCTGGGGGAAGGGGGAATAGGAATGCCAATCTGCTGAATTTGAGGGCATCTTATGTAAGATGAGTTACCATCATTAGCCTAATTGGGTCTAAGTAGCACTGCCTAATGGGAGTGCCAAGATAGGCCTGTTCCTTATCTAAACTAAAGCTGCCAGGCAAGATGGATTTGGATGAGTGGAAAAAAAGAAGGATGAACAAATAACAGACTGAAATCACAAAACATATGTCTTAGCAATTCCCACATTCCCAACATAATGCTCTGATAGCACTAGCAGAGTGGCGACATGAAAATGCGGATTACTCAGATTAGGAGCTAAAGAAAAGTGCAATACAAGGACTGTCAATGAAACGTCCTCTAAATTGTTGATCTGTCTTGGAGGACATCCGGGACTAACAGCCAAAGTGTATCATTGTGTAATGTGTTCATTATGCTCCATGGAAAATCCCAATTACCAGATGCTTCACTGCTACTCATGGACATCTGTCTCCATCTAGTGGGAAATGCTTTCTTTTTTTTTTTTGTATCTGTCCTCATTGTTAGTTGTCATTTGCCTCTTACCATTGGGACATTATTTGTTGGCATTTAATGGTCCTGTATTATTGTATTTCAGTGTTTTAATCATTGGATTGCTTTAATGTTTTAAAGTGCTCATAACTTTGCTGTGAGTAGCTTACCACATTGCTTTGGCGTATCTCTAAATCAGATATAAACTAAAGGAACTTAAAGGTTGGGTTATGCTTGAAACAAACTAGTTTGTGCGACACATAGTCTGACTATGTCTGAAGGCAGAAGTGTTTATAGCTGTTCCAAACGGCCATGCTCCAAGGCTGGTTGGACAGCCTGTCATCATCAATCAAATACGGGGATAAAAGTAAACACTTTGGCTCAGTCTTTCATGGAAATAATTCATAGTTTTTAAAACTAAAAGGGGCAGAAGTAATTGCTTTCAAATGAAGTTCAAACCCTTCTTATCTCTGCATACCTGTCCAATTGCTGTGTAAACTGGGCTTGCTTGTCAGATTGTAATAAAAACCCAGCTCTGAAGTGGGAAAGGTGTAGAGGAGGTGGCTTCAGACACTATTCAACCATCCAACAAGCACTTTGATTGAAGCATAACAACGCCTTTGTTTGTGTGTTTCCTCACAGGTTCTGTGATGGCACAAGAGGTCCTCAGTCGCAGTCCAAGGATGTGTCCTACTGGAGGAGGAGAGGCCAGGACTTCACTGTGCTGCTGGACTATGCTGACCTCAGAGAGACTCATGGAGGAGGCCACGGGTTTTACGGCAGGCCGGAGGGGTCTCAACAAGCAAGAGGCCAAGAATTGTCTGCAGAGGAGCGTCAGAGAGCAGCTCAGGAGAGGCAGCGCTGGGCAGCACAGGCACAGGCTCAGGTGCAGGCTCAGGCCCAGGTCCAGGCTCAGGCCCGCTCTATGGAGAGGGAAGCAGCTCTCCATCATTGGAGGATGGCGAGTGAGAGGAAGTGCCAGAGCTTGGGGACAGATGAGTGGCGTCCAGCCGTGAGCTTTAGCCGCCAGCTGTCACAAAGTGAGGGTGAGCGTTGGGCACAGGAGCAGCAGCGACTCCATGCCAGGACACCAGAGGGTATGGTAGTCCATCCCAGGGCCAAAGCCAAATCCCAGTCCCTGCCCAGGATGCTGCAGCCTGAAAGCCTGCAATATGGGGACATAGACTCATCCGGTCTGGAACTGTTCAGGCGGGTCAATGGCCATCCACCATCACACCATGACCTTTACAGGCCACCCCGCTGGCCGGAGAATGGCAGGCCGGCTAGCGCTAACCAACTCTCGATGACACCAAAGCCCCGCTTCACGCGACCCCCCAGACCTCCCTCTTATGAGATGCACCAGCAGATCAGGGGAAGCTGTGAGATGTTGTCTGGTAGAGATTCAGTGATTCTCCAGGCCAGGGACAGAACCCCACTTCCAATATCGAGGACGGTTGACCCTCAACTGGACTATTTTGCACAGGACTCTGGACCTCCAGGATACAACCCTCCTCCATCATATAAAAGAGTTCCTATTATGGCAGGGGGGCGCCGGGGATATGGTGAAATTGCTGTTGACTACAGGTACATTTTTCTTTATCTTAAGTTAAGCGTTTTTTCCCTTTCACATAAATTAGCAGTGCTTTTAAATTGAAAACAGAGGGCAACTTTACAAAATAATTGCGTGGCTGTTGCTGCCGCTAAGAGCTGCCAAGCACATAGCATTTTGGTCCTCCTGTGCTTTTTGAACGTGTTTAAATTATGTAATCTGCAGAAATGTTCTCATGTCTATGCAAATGGATCTCATTGCAAAAACAGTCAAGTTAACAAAGATCAGCACTGACAGCCGCAAGCAGTTACAGTTAAATTATAATTGTCTTCAGACAGTTTGAGGTATCTGAAGAGCATTCATAAGGGTTGTCACTCAAAGCTCATTTATTTTGGGATGCAGTGACAGTTCATGTAGTGTGAATGAACAAATAAAGCTCCCCTCCATTACATTTCTGAAAATACATAAAACGAGAAAAACATGAATGAAAAATAATGTTTATAATATAAACAAATACACAAATGAGCCCCTACTGATAAGGCCTCTCGCTCAGGCTGACTCTCACCCCTCATAACCGACGCATTGGCCTCATGCACATTTATACTTTGCCACGTCGATAATTGGCGTCAGATGTAAAAAAGGGCAAATTGTACTCAGCTGCAAAACGTTTTGGGCTTGTTTGCGCTAAAATAACATTAGCACAATATCTTTGGGGAATTGGACCATATGACCGGGCAGATAGCTGTTGCAAATGTTGCATAATTCATGGTGCTATTAGTGGCTGCAATCCATTCTTTATGAATTTTCCCCAGAGTGTGTATGGTCGGACTTCTTCAAGAGGCTGTAATGCTCGGTAGTGTAAACATGAGACTAAAACATATCTTTAATTCAGTGTGAGAAATGTGTAGCTCAGAGAGTTGTCAAAAGTACAGATCATCCACATATACCAAACGTTTCAAGATTATTTAAAAAATGATATGTAAGGTTGTGTTTAATTTATTTAAAAGACAGTAAAACTGAATATGAGCATTTAAATGATATTTTATTTGTAGGAAAATGCACTCAGTGTGTATGACCACAGATGGTATAACCCAGGGGTCCCCAAACTTTTTCCTGTGAGGGCCACATAACTGACCATAACATTGAACAAAAAAAATAATCGTTTGACCTAGGGCTGCACGATAATGGGGGGGGGGGGGGGGGGGTGCTACTCGCAGGTGAGCGACTGTTGCATCGTGCGCGCGGATCGGGGCGGAACACAGCCGTGCGCGATACAGAGAGCAGGGGAATTGAAAACGCGCAACCATGTAGTGACAGACATGACATGCCGGCGTGTAAATAAATTAAGCACAAGTACTCGTCCTTCAAGCTCTCGTCTCTCTGCTCTTCTTCTTCTTCTACTCTTCTACTTCTACAGGGTGCGCGCATGACAGCTCTCATCTCGTTCGCCCCCTGGTGGTTGGCTGATTCAGGAAGCGTTTGATTTGATATGTAGCAGAGCACGTATTTTAAACGTTAATATCGCAGACGATCATGCTCATTTAATCGTGGCAGCCAAAATCGTGATCGCGATTAAAATTCGATTAATTGTGCAGACTGAAAAAAAATCATAATGCGTCTCTGGTATTGTTCAGGGGGCCGGACCAAATGTGGAGGCGGGCCGCATCCGGCCCGCGGGCCGTAGTTTGGGGACCACTGGTATAACCCTTTAATCCTCTATGCCATGGCACACCTGTATCTCAGATGATGCTCAATAACAAAGCATATATCTAACTACCATATATACTGTATATATTTTTAAAGCAGATTGTGATTGATCTCTTTGAATGGTTTCTATGTTATGTAATAACACTGGAGAGGCTCCTGTCTTCTCAAGATCATTATTTGTTCTCTGATTATATAAATTGATATTTAGAAATGTCTGTTCAGTGCAACGAAGGTACTTTTATATTGTATTCTAAAATTGAGTGACTAGATTTTTTAGCATGCTAAACAGATACCGGAGTAGAGCAATATAATTTGTGTAGCATCACTTGAATCATTTTTTAAGCCTTCACTCTTTACACTTTTTATTCCTTTTTGGCTTGTTGGAGTTATTGTTGCAAAGATAAAATGAAACTGTGTTGTTTTTACTTTTAGATACAGAGGGGACGTGTACCAGCAGATACATGTGGCTCCAGATGGATCTCACTGGTTCACCAGACATCCAGCTGGTTCCTGGCCTGATCCCCATAGAGAAAGAAGCATGAAGCAGCTTTACCCTGTGTATACTACCCAGGAGCGCCCTGGTGGAGGGATCCAATACATCCCCTTTGATGACCCCCGTATCCGCCATATTTCCTCAGCCCTGAGTGGCAACTCCCTGACGGATGCTGACAAGATCCGGCACATCCGTAATGAGCTTCCCAGTGTCACAGTGTCGGAGCCTGCATCCAGTGACAGTGCCTTTTTGCCCCCGCCATTGGGGCCTTTCATCGCTGCCGATGATGCTAACCAGACGTCTTCTAGCGACTTCGACAATGACAATAACAGGTGGCACAGTGATTTGCACAAAAAGGCTATCGATAACTTCCCAGCAACTGACCAAAACTGCAACAGATATCCCCAAAACCAACGTCCTCCTTCATCTCCCTCTTCAGCCTTCCAGGCCCCGTTAACAAGAAGTTGTTCTCGTCAGGGGTCCAGCTCAGATCAGGTCTTTGCAGAAACCATCACCCAAGTGAAGAAAATTGTCCCAGATTCAGGGCCAGTGAACACTAAAAGAAGAGTGAGTGAAACCATCTTCTGCCTTGTGTCTGTCCCTGTTCACACACCAATCAACATTAGCAAAGACTTAGCGGCTGATCAGAACAACAATCAGACAATACCAAGCCTGACTGTCACCAACACAGAGACTTTTGCTGTGGGCCTCAAAGAGAGCCCCAACGTACGGAGCAAGTCGGTGAATGAGTTGCTCATTAAACCCCATTACTCTCACTTTCACACCAGCAGCACATCCTCAATGAGGAACTACAAGAGGGCTCCTCTAAGGAAGGAGATAATAGATGCCTGGGCACTTCAAGCCAGGGAAGACAAAGAGTTGTGCTATGCCGGGTCCTGGCCTGGAAACCAGTACCGTAACCAGGAAACCCAGACTGGCTCACCTTTGACATTGATGAAAAGTCCAGAACCCCAGAGTCCTCCTGGGGGACAAGAGCCTATTCAATCTGTCTCAGATAAAACCACAGATATTGGTGTGGGGCCAGAAAGTAGCTCTTCTTATGGTTACCCCATGGCAGGCCAGAAAAACCTTCATCCCTCCAGCAACAGCGCATTCTCCCGTCTTAGCCTCAGCCCAACTCAAACAACATGCCTCCAACCCTCACAAGACCCATCCTCCCCATCGAAGGCCTGGGATCAAGGAGAGCAGCCGTCGTCACCCAGGAAGAGCAACTCCAATCCCCCTGAGACTGCAGAGCAAGTGACCTTTGGTCAGTTTCTTTTAAAGCCAGTGAACCGTCGACCCTGTGATGCTATTGGAGAGCTGGAGACCATTAATAAGAAGATGGAAGACACAATCAGCAAAAGACCCAATGTGGGTCAGTGCATTGACGATCTAGATGGGGCGAATAAGAGATTAGACCAGTTTCAATCAGGAGCACATTTCACTGCTGGTCCAGAATTAGATAGGGAAGCAATCAGTCTTCCACCTATGCACATAGAAAAACCTAACAATTTAAAAGTCAGATCTACGTCCTTAGCTTCTACTGCTGATCTGGACTCCATGGACATAAAGAGTGCTTTCTCCAGACCACAGGCCAACAACATACCATCAAACAATGATTTACCCATTCTCTCCAACCCAGGCTACAGAGACAGTTGCCTCCTGCCCTCACTAACCCCACACAATGAGCCAAACCGGCCCTATAGGCAGGACATCCCAGTCCCTCAAGAGTCCTTGCTGAGGGATGTAGGGTTAACTGTCTACACAGAGACTCCTGGTGGTCCTGGAGAGCCAATGCAGCGCTCACTGTCCGTCCCATCGCCACTTGATCATAAGGAGTTTAGTCAGTCAGTGCAGCTCTCGTGGGAGAGCAGGACAGTACTTGTTAAAAATGGTGGTAGCCCTGAGCACAATTCAAATAAAGAGCTTCCAGCTGAGGTAGAGACTGAGAGAAAGCCTAAATCAGACAATGTTTTACCATTCAGGGGTGAGGTGAATTTAAGAATCTGTAGAACCAGGAGTGAAAGCAGCAGATCACCTCAGAAAGAGGCTTCACCACATATCACCAGGCTGACCAGGGGGGTTTCTTTTGTGTTAAAGGATGATGATGGCAATGGGAGATATGCCATCTCTGAGCCTCTGACCTACAAGAATGATTCGACCATGGCAGATAAGCATCTCGAGAACTTACTGATTCGGGAGAAAGCCAATTCTTTACCTGCAGAAGACCTTAGCAACCTGTATGAGGTCAAGTACGCAAAAGGTATCCCTGAAAATGAGTCCATCGAGCAGAGGGCTGCCAGAATCCTGGGTATAGCTGTTCCAGTTGAGTCCTTGGCTGTGGCTGACAATCAGGACGATATAGATACCTATGTAGTTGAGAAACTACACAGTCGAGGCAAAGAGACACAGCAGGTGATAGGAGAGTGTGAACAAGTCAAAGTTGAGTCCCCGATTGTTCAGGGAGCAGAGACAGAAGAAGTCATGGGGACAGAATCAGGAGTAGACCATGAGGAAGGAGATGGACAAAAGCACAGCAGCAACCACAGTGACGGTGAAGATACTGAGATTCAGTCCCTGTTGGTACTTGACCTGCCCGAGTTCCCGCCTCATACGCTTCCTCTATCCCTCCCCGTCACCCCTGATGACAAGCTAGCACTCAGTACGTGCAGTGTGGAGAGGAGGGGGCGAGGTGGAGCATGCAAACTAATCGAATCCTTGCAAGATAAGCTATCCTCTTCTGCTGCCGCATCTGCTACATCTCTGGGCAGGTCAACCCCAGACAGAATGGCCCGTCTGAAAGAGCTGGACTCAGTGTCTCGAATAAGACGCCTTAGCCTCAAAGGTTCAGATTCTGGAGGAGAAGTTGATTCTGAGGAGAGGGACGGTGACAGAGAGGAGAGTGAAGGTCAGGAAGTCACAAAGGAGGACGTTGTGGAGCAACGAGAAGAAGAAAATGATAAAAAAACAGAGGAAGGAGGGGAGGGGGAGGATAACCCAGATGAGCATGAGACTGCACATGAAACACATGACAAGTTGGGAGATCCTAAAGAAGATTGTAAACCTAAAGAAGAAGCGAATGAAGGGATATGTGAGGAAGAGCAAAGACAAGAAGAGGAGGCGGTAGACATGAATGTTGAGATTGCACTAAAAGCTGGGAATGAAGAGAGTAAAGAAGTAGATGTTGACATAAAAAAGGCAGCGTCAAACGGAGAGGTGGAGCTTAAAATTGTGGAGCATGACAAAAAAAAGCCTTTGGAGACAGTTAGAGGTGGACAGAATACAGTAGAGGTCAGTAGAGGTGAGGCAACTCGAGATGCGGAGGGACAGAAATTGCCCAAACCAAAGCAGCGCACCAAGCTGCAGAAACCTCCTCTGCTTCCTAAACCGCGCAGTGTTCCCAAGAGAGAAATAACGCTGCCTCTCAGCTTCAGCACTGGGACCTGTGGCCCCTTGAATATGGAGGATGAGGAGATGCTTTCTGTATCAGGTGGGTACGAAGGAACTAAGAGATTAACCATTTGTTCTTTTATTTTGACTTCAAAGTGAAGCAGAATCATATAGTATAATGTATGGGTATTAGCTATGTAAAAATGGGTATACTACGGGTATATTATTCTGTCCACAGAAACATCCATTGCATGTCTGTCAGTCCTTGGAGAGGGATCCCTCATCAGTTGCTCTACCTGAGGTTGCCGCCATTTTTCCTCAGTTAAAGTTTGATCTAGTGTTAAAGATAAATCGGTTCGGATAAATGGTTCTGAAAGGGATAGCTACATTCCTGATCATTTACAAGAATTTTGACAAAGCTACTGCTTAGATTCAGTGTTTGGATGCTTTCACATCAGGGACCCGGGCCCAGATCCAAGCACACTTGACCCCAAAGTTTGTTTGACTAGTGTGAGCAGTGTGTACTGTACTAACTGTGGGCAGGTCTACTTGAAGATCATAGATCATAGATGATGGCATGTGCTAAAGTATGGAACATTGCTAACGGGAAAGCTGAGCGGCGGGGGAAGTGGAGAGGGGGGGCAATTGAGGTCATTCTTTAACTCTAACAAACGATGAAGAACTTCACAGGGTACCTTTTAATGTCCACCTTTTTAAGGGCCAATAATATCATCCTGCCTCGTTTTGATTGTGTTGTCTCATCTTTTCTTTCTTCTCTTTTCTAATCAGACTCCTACGACCCCAGTCAAGTCGAGAGAGTGTAACCTCTGACACTGCCTTCGCCACTGAGGAAATCTGTCTTTCTCAAGTTAACAGCTTTTTCCAACAACAAAGGCTTTCATCTCACCTCGCGGCTTAGTCAGCCGTGACCCCTCCAATATTGTTACGCATTACTTCTCACAGAACTGACTGTCCTGGTGCTGCGAGAGCATTTTTACAGCCAAATAAAGGCACCGCCGGTGCCAATTCTCCAGGCCTTTTCAACCCCGGCGTCCTCGTCCTTCCATTCTCTCCAAAAGTTTATTTGCTCAAGCAAGTTGACTTCCTCCTTTTGAAATTGTCCCACGTATTTTGCTTTTGGAAAAATGCATGTCATTATTCCCGTCTGCACTTGGGCTCCTTCTCGAGCTTGGGTGTTGAAAAATGAATGTAAAAGTGCTTCTGCTCAACAAACAAAAGAAATGTAACAGGAAAAAACAAAACAAGAAGGCAAAAGTATTGCATTACAATCAGTATTAACCTACACCAAATGTAAATAAGAAAGAGTTATAAGATTTTATTAAGAATATAAAAATCAATTTAAGTCATTTAATTGCAGAAAAAATGTATATTTTCTTATCTATGTTAAGAAAAGACTAGATTTTTGGAAGTGTAGTCTTTGGGTGTATTACTAATAATGAAAGCCCCTGTTCTTTATTCTTATACTTGTGTGATAGAGAATGTACTCAAAGAGCATTGCAATGAGAAACACTGTGGTCCTTGAATAGTTTCACATAAGAGCAATATAATCGTCGTATACGGGACATTTGTGACATGATTTGAGTAGCAAGGAGCTGATCTCATTTAAACGTCTGCTTCAAAGCGCTACCTTTTGGTACAAGTATTAGGTTTGCACTGCTGAGATTATTGGCTTTATGTTACCAGTGAGCACCTGATAATCTCTTCAAATACTCAGAGATTACACTCATCCCGTTCTCCGGCACCGTCAGTCTCCGCATCAGCAATCGACATTGTGCGTCACAAACATCTGATTTGAGAGTTATTTTTGTTCGTCCTCATACTGTTGAAGAAGAAAATCTATATTTTGTGGCAATAGCAGGAGTCTATATTTAACCGTGGAGTTTTCCTTTGTTCACAGTGATTTCAGAAGTGCTTTTGTTTTTGCGCAGGAAATAATAGATGTAGCTATATTGATCGCAGTGTGCCTTGTACACACTGTTTCTGTAGAGAACTTCATTTGTGTGTAACACATCCAGTGTTGTCAGTTTACGAATCTTAATTTAAACTGGACATCAGCAATTCATTTTACATTGAAGAAAGACATTTGGAGTTGTTTTGGCAATAATAATAATAATAATAATAATAGTATTTCAGCCGAAGAAGCTTGATATTGATGCTGTACAGAATATTGCTGTTGGAATACTAATCACATAATCACAATATCTGAACATGTTCAATACTTTAATGTTGACATATCAGTGCTTTTGTGTGTTGTGGGCATAACTGGCAATTGGTTTACACTCACTTCACTTACGGGGTAGCAATACAAGAAATTAAAAAACATACCAAACCAAACTTTATGCTATGCATTGGACATCTACATTTACTGGGTGTAATACCAAAATTCAAAACTAAAACTGCAACTTCTGGTTCTGCTTGTTTGACCCTGTCACTCTTTGATCCAGTATTTGATGTTGGACGTGTTGGATCTGGTTGTAGACGTGCATAGAAGTAGCTCTGACTGGAGTTCATCAGTGGATGCTCAGTGCGAGGTTGTGTCTTTGTCCTGTTGCCAACCCAGTACCCGTACCTCTGTGTTCCAGGTAACGTGTTATGACCTATCTCGTTGGTCTTTTTGTACTACAAGTTCTTTGTAACATGATATAGACTATTGGTGCACATCTTGCTTTGATATTTTCTATTTTCATACAGAAGTATGTACAGCTTCTTTTGTATGTGCGTGGCATCTTTTTTTTTTCCTCTTTTTTTTTTTTTTTTGCATGAAATGCGTAAGAAGTCAAATGCGTAAGAAATCACAGAGAGAAGGTGTATTTACATATAATTGCATTTGGTACTATATAGTCTATCCAATAAACAACTGTTATATTTCATATAATGTATATTTTATTTTCAAAAAGTTATGCTACATATTTAAAACAGAACAAGGTATTTTTAGATTGTGAAAAGGGAACTGTTTTTGAAGGCACAATATTTGTCTATTTAAAATGATCATTGACGGTGACGATGATCAGAAATAGAGACAAGTGTGTGCTATTGTACAGTACTGCAGACTATTCATAAATAAAAGTCTTTGCATGAAACATTTTGTCTCTGATTATTTTTTGCAAGGACAAAGTTTTGACAGTTATGTGCACATTTTATCATAACATAAGGTGATACATGTACATAATATGTATGTATATATATATGTAGTATGTGTATATATATATATTTATGTATATATATATACTATTTATATTTATCGCTGATGACACCACTATAGTAGGACTGATATCAAACAACGAGGAGGCGCATTACAGAGATGATGTACAACATCTGGTTGAGTGGTGTACTGACAATAACTTGAGCCCTTAACACCTCCCACCTGGTGAAGAAAGCCCAACAGAGGCTCTTCTTCTTGAGGAAACAAAAAAAAGCCAAACTCCTCTCTCAGCTCCGAGACAATTTCTACAGGAGCACCATAGAGACAATTCTCTGCCACTGCGCCACCGTGTGGTACACCTGCTGCACGGCAGAGAACCAGAGAGACCTGGCCCGGGTAGTTAAAACAGCGCAGAGGATCGTAGGAACCAAGCTCCCGACTCTGGACACGGTGTATGCTGGCCGTCTACACAAGAAGGCTAGCAAGGACCCAACCCACCCAGGTCACAGTCTGTTTGTGATTGTGTATTTTAATCTTGTATATTGTTTGTTATCGTTGTTGTTCGCTACTGCTGGCTGGCTGAGGGCTACCAAACAGAATTTTGTTGTATCACTACAATAACAATAAAAACCTTTATCTTTATATATTTATGTATGTATATATATACATACAGTATATGTATGTATATATATGTTTAGACACAGAAGAAGTGCCTGTGTCCAAACAACGCACCCACCCCATTAGCTAAATTGAAACATCTAGGAATTATGGAAATTATAATAAACAATAAACTTGCATTGACACAGATATAGAAAAGTAGCTTGCTGCCCCCTTTTGGCCAAATGTATTTTCACAGGGAAGGAAAAACACCAGTCCAGTCTTGGAGAATTTTAGAGTTGTTTCTCTCAATATAAGGAAGGTGACTGTTTCAGTGAAATCGCATCGTATTGTATTAAATAACATGAATATTTATTGTTGCAGTTCTCTTACATTCTCTAATGTCAGTTACCAACTAATTTGAATATAGTGATATTCATATTATTAAATATAGAGGGCCAGCTCATCACATCATCATGTGTTTTCATGAGAATTTGATATAGTATAAAAGAGGTCAAATGTTCTTAAACATTTATACTAACTGTAAGTGGTGTTCTTATTTGCTTTGATGAGACAATTGAATAAAAGGATTAAAACCTGCATGGGACAGTTACCAAGGTAAAAGTATGTAGATTTAATCTAAATAAATAATAATAATAAAATTACATTATTCCCCCTTTTGCCAAGTTATCTCTGCTTTGAGCTAATTTAGCGTAACAATAAAAGAGATCACGTGGCAATTGTCTAGGCCCATCCATAATTTTGTAAACTGGATTAGATGAGGCAAAACACTTTTGCTCTTTAGGCCAATGTCTGCAATTCTTGAACATCATACATAAAAATAATCTGAAAAATCAGCATTAGTGTGAGCATCATATTTCATAACATAACACAGACAGTCTCAGAGAGCAGTATGGCTTCTAGCAGGTCGGCCACGAGACGGTGGTGAGGAATGGGCTTGCTGGATTATTTCCAAAAACCTCTGTGTTCCCACAGGGCACCAAAGTCGTGCACTACACCGAAGGCATAACTAGAGTCTGTGTAAATGTTAACTGTTCTGTCGACAGCGCGCTTACAGACTTCTGTAAGAGCCTCAGGATCTGCAGCTTGAGCAGAAAAGTGTGATGCCAATTTACCGCTGCACAGAGTGTCGTATGATGAGACTATAGCAAACCCAACCAACCCTTCTCCCGTGTCCGGCGAGCGGGATACCAAACCGTCCACTAACAGTTGTAAATCAGCATTTGGTGGGCATGTCTCTGAGGTCTCCATGTGCAGATCTGTTCAGGAGAAATCAAAATAGTTATTTAGTAGCAGGAGCAGGATTAGCAGGATTAAAGATAGAACATTGTTTCAAAGTAATATTAGGCAAATATAATGTATTAATCTAATGTGTGATACAGCATAAGGAACCTTGAGTATGAGCTCACCATAAACAACAATGTCACGTGCAACAGCACACAGACACAGAGGAAGGTCAGCTGCTGCAGGCTCTAGTCTAGTAGAGAAATATGCAACAGGACTTTGTTTTCTCCCAAGTCCCTGAGTCAAAACTAATGTCATGTAACCGTCTCTTTGGTCAACGTACTGTGTGAACGGTGTGTCAAGTTTAGGTAGTCCAATGTCAGAGCTGACAGTAATGCGCTCTTAATGTCATTAAAGGCCTCAGTCGAGGAGTCAGTCCGGGTCAGTTCTTTATGCGCAGAAAGATGTTTACCATGAATCATGCAAGAGAGGAAAGCCTCTCTTTCAGAATAGTTGGGATCCACTGATCTAATATATGATTGTCATTCCTATAAAGCTCATCATTTGTTTCTTAGTTTGTAGTTTAGGCACATTTTGAATTGCCTGTATTCTTTTGGGAGAGAGGGTTTTGCTCTCTGCTGTGATCACATGTCCCAGATATGAAACTTTATCAGGAGCAAATTGCAATTTGGACAGATAGCCTTGTGACCATTTGCAGCCAAAGATTTAAGTAGGATAACTGTAATTGTAAATTACTCTAATTTGCATGCTTCTTCTGTGGGGCTGCAAATCATGATGTCATCAACATACTGTAACAAGGCACAACTATTTTGGAAGTGTAAATTAGCCAAATTGTCTCTCACGGCACTGTTTAATACACCAGGGCTCTCTGAATATCCCTGGGGACACCGGGTCCAGGTCGAGCTTCTTCCTTTAAATGAAAAAGCAAACCAAAATGGTCTGTCTTTGTGCACAGGTACAGGAAATAATGCATTGGCCAAGTCGCCGACGAAAAATGGGTCGTGTCTGGAGGGATGAGTGACATAATGGTGTGTGAGAAATTGTAGGTGCTCGCGGGTGCGCCATAGCTTGTAAAGCTTGTAAAGCTTGTAAATCTTAAACAAATCGTCACTCAGTCGGTTCCCCCCATGTCTCACATTTTCTTTACTGGAAAAATTGGTGTGCGCACCGGTGAATCATAACATTTGACTATTACACCAGCCTTCAATAAAGACTCAAGAACGGGTGTAATACCATCAACAGCCTCTTGTTTGAGTGGATATTGCTTCATGCATGGACGTAAATCAGATTGTGGGTGAACCACCAGAGGTGTCGCACCCTCACCAGTCCTACTACGTTATATTTGTGCGCAGACCATAAAGAGGAGGGCACCTCGGACAGCTCAGCCATGTCGACAGATGGAACATTTTAAACCGGGGTGTGTTTTCTTATCAAACATAAGGTGAGTGACTCTTTTTACCGTTGGCAACGATGTACATCTTGTTTTGTATACATCGCCTTTCATACTGTACAGGTGAGAGGCTGTCGTCAGACGGGGTTCGAGATTGCCGTACCGATCCTGGAACCAGAAAAAGAATCCCACCTGGTGAGAAATAATGTTGTGATGGAATAGACACTTTGAAGTGGTAAACTTAATTCTCGCACATAAGGGTGCTGGACATTAGAGTCTTAGTATAACTTGAAGTGTTTTTAGAAGATTTGGTGTATCCTTTCAAGTTGATTGATTGGACCAGATTGGTTTTGAAGATACCAGAATCAACAGTAACTAGAGAAAATGGGTAAAAGTCAAAGTTAGTCTGAGCCTAAGCAGCCTGATGCAAGGTCTTATCTCCAATAATAAAATACATGTGGGACAAAGATAATCAGACGGCCAAACAATTGGAAAATGGATCAAATTGGGGTTCCCTGAAAAAGGCAGTCTTTAGCCTATAAATAAAATAAATTGGATCAACTCAAACGTGTTTGGAGCAGAGAGAGAGGCAAAGCAGAAAAGCAAAAAAAAGAGTAAAAAAAAAGAAAGAAATGTTTTTTTACAGAGGGAAAAAAAATGTGGGAAAGAAAGAGATTAAGAAATGAATGTCAGACAGACAGGGAAAATAAGACTGATAAAAAAGGAAAATTTACTGCTGAACTTTGTTTTTGTTTTTTTATTTATGGTACATGGTCGAGCGGATCCTGATCTGACTCCGCAATGCCGCTGCCGTATGCTCCCCAGGCACAAACAACATGACCGCCAACACCCACCAGTCAACACTCCGAGGTTGAAGAAGACGAACGAGACTCATCCAAAGTCTGGCCGTATAACTATGCAGTGACAGCTCTGACTGAACTTTGTAAGGAGGCTTTTACGTCATCTATGAATCTGGAAAACATCACACCAAAGAGAGTTGTGTGACATGGAAGACTGCAACATGCTGAACACGCTGAGGAGCAGAACAACAACAGACAACAAGCAAAGACTTTCGTCAGCGCCAACCCGAAGATGCCCAGCTGACAATGGAATCAGGCCATGACAGGTGAGGAAGAAAGGACAGAGACAACAGGGCCAAAAGAGGAAAACAGAGAGGCAGAGACTTTGAGACACACACACCAGATGAAAACGTTGTGTGTCATCAATGTGGCCAATCCGGACATAGGAGAAGAGACGGCCACCAATCTCCATGGAACAAAGACTGGTGGGAGGGCTCAACATCAGCAGTCAAGAGGGGAGGAGCAGGCGCGGCGGGGCGGACCTCAGCGATGGACCAGCAACGCACACACATTACAACACAGAGGGTGAGTTAACTTTAGATTCTGACTATGACAACCTTGTACATTCAATACACGCATTAGAAACTAGACAAACACCACTAACACCCACATACCATGTGTATTCGAATGAAAATGAAGGTATTAGAAAGTTACCACCGATTATGTTAACTAGATAAAAATGTTACATTTTTAACTGACTCAGGAGTTCTGTACGTCTGCTTTACCTGTCCCTCCCAAAAAGAATGGAAGGTATTGCGGGACCATTGGCTCAGGAGGCATACCAATTAGTGAGCCATACACAAAGCCCTTGTCCTGTACATTAGATGATATCACAGTTAAACACTCATTTCTGCTGTCTGATTGCTGCCCTATAAATTTGTTAGGAAGAGATTTGATGTGTGTATTTGGAATTATCCTCACATCGGGCCACACGTCACAAGGACCCGATGAGGGATTTGAGGAAATATGGTTTGGGGGAGAGAGTGAGATCACATCCGTGTTCAAAGGAGGCCGGTGGGGCAACGTCGGGACGTTCGGTGGACTGGGGCAGTTTGAGGGCGTCGGCCGTGTTAACAATTCCGTGTTCTGCAGCCTGATCACTCCTTTGGAGGTGACGTCAAATATCCTTGCTATAAAAAGCCATACTGCTTCGGGTCCTGACGGCATAATTCACCCATATTTAGTTGTTTAACTTTTTGTCCTTTTGGACAAACTCACTAGATTAGGTGTATAAGCTTTCAGATAGCTATTACTTTTTAGATATTCTGGCTTGAACATTGAATACTTTTTAATTGGATACATTTGACTTTTAATCTCTAATATCTTTTAATTTCATATCTCACACCTATTTAAGTATTTTTATAAAGCCCCTTTTTCAAGTTCACTAGATGAGGTGTATAAGCTTTCAGATAGCTATTATTTTTTAAATATTCTGGCTTGAACGTTGACTGATTTTTTTATCAGATATGTTTGACCTTTGACCTTCAAAATGAGTCATATCTCAAAGTTATTTAAGTGTTTTTCTTATATGCATTTGCTCTGTAATCATACTTATGCACCAGCACAGAGATCCTCTGATGGAATCTTCTTCTTGAAACAGTCCAGTAGATACGTCCAGCGAATCTAAAACTGTCAAACCTAGGATTTTCTTAAAACGGCAAAAGTTGCGTGCGTGCTACCGAGCACCGACACGGGGTCGGGGGAATAGCGATGCGCTCAAGCGTTCTCAGCGGTTTTATAAGGCTAATCACTTCCGGCCGTGAAACCGGAAGTTCCGCCTCGGCATCCCTGGTCTCTCAACCAAACTACCTCAGAATTTCACAAGAGTGTGTGAAATTGTTTTATTGGGGGGGGGTTTGGCCCTTATCAACCCCAAATCAGGCTCCAGGTTGCTCTGCAAAAAGGAAGGCCTGATTTCTTTGTCTCAAAGCACATGGCGAGTCACATGGTCAGATTCCAACACTGGTTCAAACTCATCCATGGATGCCATTAGGTGGGAAGTGAAATGGCCAATCCTTTGGCATTTTGTGATATGGCATCATTTTACCATGGGGTCTCCTTGACAGACCATCCACATCCATATTCTGGTTACCAGCTCGATACTTTATGTCAAAAGTGAATGTTGACAGCGCGGCTAACCAACGGCAGCGTCAAGCTTGGCAGTGGTAAGTAGGTATGTCAAAGGGTTGTTGTCTGTGACAACAGTGAAGGAGTTCCCATACAGGTAATCGTGAAACTTTTATGTGATTGCCCATTTATGGGCCAAGAATTCAAGCTTGTGCACTGGATATCTTGCTTCACTGCGTGAGAGTCCCTTACTAATACAGTAGAGCAGGGGTCAACAATAGGCAGACCCCTGACCTAAAACCGATAGATAATTGAGAATTATTTAATTTTGGTGATGCTGCTCAGCCAATCACATACGTATATTCCGACAAGGTTCCCGACTCAAGAGACGAGGAAAGAGAACGAAGAGTAGAAGAATAACGTGAGTCAGACGTTATTTCACATTACACGTTCTCCAAAAGACAAGAGTGTTCAGAGAGACCAGAGAGACCAGAGTCTTTAACCAAGAATGAACAGACTCTAATAGGTTAATTCTTCACACGGGCAGTTTAAAACAAGTAGGTCTCATATGTTCAGAGGCCATGACTATAATTAAAAGCAGTAATGTGAAGCGCCACTACGAGACAAAGCACAACTCTTTTGTGGGCCTAGTTGAACTTTGCTATACTATACTGCAGGGGTATTTAATTACAGTAGTGATTTGTCAGAGAATAACTAAGTAGCATCATTTATCTGTAGGCCTGTGTTTTCTGCTCTTCTGTGTAATAATAATTGTGTTTCCTAATAATTGATGCATGAGAAACCATGGCAACCAAAGAATGTACAACCAAATACAAACAATTATAGTGAGAATAACATAAATCAGCAACATATATAATATGAATAGTAATGTAAGTAATAATAAGAGTGTTATTTATTAGTGGGAGTCAGCAGGGTCATGGCGGGATGATGGACCAGGGTCCAGATGAAACCACGATACATGGAACTTCTCTGAGGAGAGAAAGCACAAAGACTCCGGGCAATAAACAAAGTCAGTAATGTGCATTAATGGTTTCGGTAATAGGGGTAGTGATGTTAATAACATAAATTGGTAGTAGGTGTCAGCAGGTCCATGGCAGGTGGAAGGACCAATATCCAGATAAAACTGCAATCCATGAGAACCTTTGAGGCGAGAAAGCACAAGGACTTCAGGAAAGAAGTAAAGTTAGTAGTGAGCATTAATAGGACATCAATTCATACAGACAGAGATGAAGTCAAGGAGAGAAGATCTCAGTGTATCCTAGGAAGTCCCCCTGTAGTCTAAGCCTATACCAGCTTGTCTAAGGGTTGGTCCAAGGCAAACCTGAGCCAGCCTTAATTAGGTAAGCGTTATCAAAAAGGAAAGTCTTAAGCCTACTGTTAAATGTGGTGAGTGTGTCTGGCCCCCGGACTTAAACGGGAAGCTTGTTCCACAAAAGAGGAGCTTGATAACTGAAGGCTCTGGCTCCCATCCTACTTTTTAAGACTCTAGGAACCACAAGTAACCCTGAATTAGTGGAGCGCAGCTCTCGAGTAGGATAATGTTGTACTATAAGCTCTTTAAGATATGATGGTGCCTGACCAGTTCGAGCTTTGTAGGCAAGTAAAATGATTTTAAATTCTATTCTAGATGTTACAGGGAGCCAGTGCAGAGAAGCTAATACAGGAGTAATATGATCTCTTTTCTTAGTTTTTATTAGTACACGAGCTGCAGCATTTCCAATCAGCTGGAGAGATTTAAGAGACTTATTAGAGCAGCCTGAAAATAAAGAATTGCAGTAATCTAGTCTAGAGGTAACAAATGCATGAACTAATTTCTCTGCATCGCTTTGAGACAGGATGTGCCTGATTTTTGAAATTTTACATAGGTGAAAAAAGGCAGTCCTAGAAATTTGTTTTATCTGAGAGTTAAAAGACAAATCCTGATCAAAAGTTACTCCAAGATTCTTTACGGTGCTGCTGGATGCCAGCGCGATGCCATCTAGAGAAACTATATCGTTAGATAACTGATGTCGGAGGTGTTCTGGGCCTAGTAGAATAACTTCAGTTCAGGTTGATCATATCTAGCAAAGACGTGCTAATCAATGGTAACACTTCTTTAAGCAGCCTTGTTGGTAAAGGGTCTAAAAGACAGGTAGAAGGTTTAGACTTAGAAATCGTTGAAGTCAATTAGTCAAGGTTGATGGGTGTAAAGCCATCTAAACATATATCAGGGTTTGCAGCTGTTTCTAAGGTTACTCTATTTGAGGAAAGATCGGTACTAGTCGAGGGCAGTACATTGCCAATGCTCTCTCTCATAGTTATGATCTTATCATTAAAGAAGTTCATGAAGTCATTACTACTGAGGTCTATAGGAATACACGGCTCAACAGAGCTGTGACTCTCTGTCAGCCTGGCTACAGTGCTGAAGAGAAACCTGGGGTACATCATGGCATATCAAATTAAAGCTTGCATTCTTGGCTTTCAAACAAGTATAGATCTGTCAATCCTAGCACAAGCTGACAGCTCATGAACAGACTTTTAGTGCAGACACTACTGTAATGCCTTTCACGGTCTGTCAGACGGCGGTCAAATCTGTCTCATATAATCAGCCTTGCTTTACATGATAGCATCATTTGTTTTTCTGAAGTTATACTGCATTTTAAAGATCACATTCCCACCTTCTAATTAATGCTAGCTACCATTTAGAGGCGATTCTGAATGAAAATCTGTCTAACACTATCTAACACTCATATAAGTTAGTTAATGTATATTAACCATAATTATACATGACTTTAGGGGAAAGAAAGAGCTTAGCACTTACCTTTGAAGAGATCAGTTGTGAAATGACACATGTAAACTGAGCGAAAGTATTTAATGCAGCTCAAACCCTATTTTGATTGGCTGAGCCGTTTCTTTAACGAAGTTTTGGCGATTTGACCTTGAATAAAATAGAAAACCATGGGCTAGGAAGCTGAAATTTTCACATTAATTCAACCTTTGCCCATAGATTAAATGGTGTGAATATCAAGTGCTAAGTGGACATTCTACCCAGAATTTGTTTTGGCCTAGATTCTGGTCTGGGGAAAGGCATTATCCGAGAAGACAATGGGCTAGAAAAACGCCATAAAGGATTCTGGGAAAAGTATAAGGTGCATCCACTTGATATTCACACCATAAAATCTATGGGAAAGGGTTGAATTCCTGTGAAATTTTCAGGTTGCTCGCACATTGTTTTCTATGAAATTCTGGGCCAAAGAAAGTAAAAGGATTCTGGGAAAAGTGTAGGGAATATCCACTTGATACTCACAGCATGTAATCTATGGGAAGAGGTTGAATTACTATCAAAATTTCAGCTTCCTAGCCCAAAGGGTTGTGGAGCTATCTAGTTAAAATGTTACGTTGAAATTGTCCGTTTTTATTGTGTTAAAGTGTAAAAAAAGTCAATCACTCTCTTTCTTCATTTTTACTGCTTATTACCCATTAACTAACGGATTTGACTGGTTTAAGTGTGCGCGAGTCAAAGTTGTCCATTTTTATTGTATTTTTAATATAAAAGTGTAGAAATGAGGATTAAAAAAAAGAATAGTTAATCAATCAGAACTTCATCAATTAGGCCTACCATCGAAATGGCACTTTTGTTCCCATCTTTGTCAAACAAGATCTCCATTATATGTCCAACATTTCTTCTTGTGATGGGAGGGCTTCACTCTTATTATCCATTAATTAACTGATTTGACCGGTTTAGGTGTGAGAGACCAGCTAAAAGGGTAGTTTTAATTTGTAATTAATTAATTAATTATTGTTTTTTTAATTAATGTTAAATTCATTTTTTATTAATTTTTTATTTTTTATAAAAAAAAGAAATTTATAATTTTTTTTTTTTTTTAGCTCATTAAATGTTTTTTATAACTTTTTTTTTTCAATACATTTGTGGTGAAGCCTGACCGGAGTGGCTTCTGAAGTGGTAGGAGGCAGACACGAGAGACTTTGTTCCAGTAACAAAAGGTGTTTTATTTACAAAAAGTGCCCTGCTACACGTGTAACCAAACATATATCAAACAAACAAACGGTTAACTTGGCGGAACTGAATAAACTCAACTCATCATAAAATAACATAATCACGTGCACACAGCTACACACTGATCTTCTCTTTTCCCCCGTTCAGTCAAAGTCATCTCCTTTATATAGAGCCTCCTATCAGCAGGATCTAATTCAGTGCAGGTGACACCAATTACCTACACATACTCTACTCCCCCCCCCATACTTGGTCTGACCCAATGACATCACGGATGACATCATCCAGTGTATAAATAGAGGCAATGGTTGGGTGCCTTCCCCTTTAGCCTCTGGAACACATGGTGGGTATGATAAACAATTGACAAGCATGGTTAGAACTTATAGATTAATGTAATATGGGGACAAATGGTGTGTTCTCACCCACTTTGTCACAACATTTTTTTTTTTTCACTACATTGTCTTCTCTTTTTTTTCCAGATATGACACCACCAAAATCAACGAGCAGCTGCCCTCTCTGCCTTCGGGTGTATGGGGCCCTTCCACATCATCTTAAGAGATCGCACATGATTAGAAACATCGAAGAACGTAAAATACTGCTCGGCATGGCAACGGGTCGCGTCAACATCCGGCACGAAAAATGTCCAGTCTTGGGCTGTCAATATGACAGCCCAAGACTGGACAAACACATGTCCCAAGGCCACACGGAGTTGGACCAAGACCTTTTAAAGAGTAATGTGCAAACTGTCAGACATACGGCCACCATCAAACTACTGGCCAAACTACGAGCCTCCAACCCTGCGATCCCAATGATGACAGCGCTGGACCTGGAGGAGCGGGAGGCAGAGCAGGTGCCAGATGACGAGGAGGTAGTGGAGGAGGGGGCTGTGGCACCATGCGACAACCCACAGTGTGTGGAGGAAAGAAGTAAGCTGAAGTTGTCAGTTAAGAAACTGAAGGAGGAGTTGGCCAAGGGCCTAAAAACAAATCAACAGTTAGCTAAAAGACTCCACAAGCTCCAAAAAACTGTGAGTACGGATGGCTGGAAGGTGAGACGCATCATACTGGTTTTCAAAATAGTAATACTAATTATACCCTCTGTATTTCTGCTTTTTTCTCTCTCAGCCAAAGCCAGTTGGAGCAGTGGAAGAGGAGGTGGAAAACACCGAAGGAGACCAAGTGGCCAGTCCAAGCAACATACCACCTGAGTTGAGCAGTGCCCAGTCCCAAGAGCCCAGTCAGTCCCAAGTGCCCAGTGCCCAGAAACAAGATCCCTTCCGAGGCAGTAGGAGAGGCCCCGGCATGAGGGACTTATCTCTCGCCCCGTCGATTGGTAAGAAGGAAAAGTACATTATGTGTGTGTGGTTTAAGATTCTATTTCAATGTTACATTTTGAATTTCTAATCACAGTTGAGTACCTGAAAAAATACCAGCAATTCCAAGAGGGCAGTTGTCCCTCGGACAAACAAAAGGAGAACGCCCTCTCCAGAGTGAGCAGGGTCAAATCGTTAATTTTCTTTCTGTCCGAGGACCATCCTGAGACACACACCTGGCTGTTTATGGACAACTCGAATATGATTAGCAGGTAAGCCTTGTTTTCCCATGCAAATGGAGCAGTTGTGACACAAGACTGATGTGAACAGCGAATAAATGGCAGTGTTTCTTTCTGCAGCTACGCCGGTCACCTCATCAACGCGGGAAAGTTAGTGACAACCGCCCAGGTGTACTTACAAACGTGACAGTAGAAGAGGTCCAGGCGGCAAAGGAGGCCAATAAGTCCTCTGCAGATGACGGCGAAGATGGGCCTGCCGGGGTTGCCCAACTTCAATGACATACGGACGGCAGTGTCTGGACATGTAAGTTCATTTTTTCAGTCGCTCTCCCCTTGGTGCTTTATTACACTTGGCTGGCTTTACTAACAAGTACAAACATTTCGTGCTCCTCTTTTTTACTGAGTCCAGGCCAAAAACCACCACGAGGATGACGTACGAAACCAAGTAGCAGCTTTCATGTGTCACAGCACATACACGGCTGATAAGTTTCATGCGCTGGCACTTGACACTGAAAGGGCTAAAGAAATGCGCCAGCAGTTTGAAGCTGTCATTGCCCCCCTCATCCACCACCACCTCATCCACCACAGCCCAACCTGGACCATCCTCTGCCTCCCGATCTGAATCAAAAGGAAGAAAGAGAAAAGCAAAGACCACTAAAGAAAGACAAGACTCAGAGGACGAGACAGAGGAAGAAGACGAACACGTCGAATCTGGAAGTTCCTGCGTGGATGATGACCTGGATGATGACATGGATGACCTCCACGAAGAGGAGGAATCAACCACGCTGGTGGAAAGTGTTCTTTAAAGTACATGACAGTTGTTTGAAAACGAAGCCTCCAATGATAGACTCAATGTGTTTTTGTTTGTGCTTCCTCAACAGACTCAGAAGCTCAGCCCACTAGAAAAGAGGGCCAGGCAACGGCTGGCGAAGGCAGCAGTCGATCAAAGCCAAGAAAAGGCAGATTAAATAGTAAATAGGAGCGACTCAGACACACACACACACACAAGCAAACACACACACACACACACACACACACTAACACACTCTAGTTCTCGAAGAATCTAATAAGATCAATAAGTTTTACGTTTTGTTTTCCTCCATGTTTTTATTTTTTCTATGTTTTTTTTTCTTATGTTTGTGTGGTTCAAATAGTTTAAATATTTTAGTTCAACAGTATAAGTGTTATTTGTGTTTAAATTTTGTTCAATAAATGACCATTTTGATGTCAATCACTGTCTCCTCTTTATTCAAACAAATAAGGTATTTAGTCAAACTAGCCTTAGAACTCAAAAAGTGTCTTTTCGACTACATTTGATAGGGCTCCCATTCCACCCCAAAATCCAGCCCGAGTGGCAGTAATTGTCCCGGTTTCCCAATGCCTTTTGGGTTAGTCAGATGTAGTCAGAATGACCCTTTTTGAGTTCCCTTATAACTCAAAAACTGCCATTTGGAGGACGTTTTTTGTCCTCCAAATGGCCGTTTTCTTAACTCGAAAAAGGGACATTCCAACTACATATGTATGGGCTGACAATTTAGACCAATAATCCCAACCCAATCGGCCGACATTGACCCAAGTGTCCTCCATTTCTACAACATGCAAAATAACTCATCAAATGGCTCAAACAGTCTGGAATCTGCACCCAACATCTTATCTGGGGTCCTGAGCTTGCTCAACAAAGAGCCCACCTCTCAGCCCTCTGGAAAGCTATCTTCTTTCAGCAGCATGCTAATGAGATCAAACCAATTCATGCTAGTAGAGTGTCCTCTTGTGTCCACCATTTTTCAATTTCATGACAACAGGTCGTTTAGTTGCGTTTTTATAGGACCCCAATAAAACTCTCTTGACTAAGTGTAAATGCATGTTCCCTAATGTCATAGATGTTCCCGAAAGGCGTAAGCCATTTTTCAACAGTCTTTTCTCTTCATTTTTCTACTTTAAATCAAAGTAGAGATTTGCATCCTTTTCTTAAAGAGGGGCTTGTCAACATTAAATACCTACAATTTGGTGTTCGTAGCTGCATCTTAAGGTCCCCAAAAACAGCCCCAAAGGGCTAAATTGGTGCCATATTCCCTTATATTTGGGCCTCTTTTGACCTATGTAAAAATGACCATAATATCTCAAATATTGGTCCCAGCGACCCTAGATTGTGAACATATATTGTGGACTGGGCCTGCATTAAGGTCACGTGACCAAAACCCGTCTAACTTGTCCAGAAAATAAATTTGCCTGTATGAAAGTCATAGAACAGGAGGCTGTCAGGCTTAACAAGTTGTACACCCTGTGAAGAAGTTGGTCAGATTGAATCAAATTTTATTTCTAAATTTGTCGGAGCCCCGTCTTTTTAATATGTTGTAGCCAAGCCCAAATGAGGCACATTCACGTTGGATGATCTTCGCTAGCACTTGGCATGCCTGCGCGGGAGGAGGGTCACGTGGACTACATTTGAATAGGGAATTTTTATAGGATAAAATGAATGGAAAGTGATGCCCAAATGTCCCTCCTTCAAATGGTCATAACTTCTCAGGACATGGTTGAAACTGCTTGAAAATGGCTTGAAACCTTCCAGCTGATGACTTGAATAAGCACAACAAGCAGCTAGTGTCCAGACCTTTGGGAAAGCTATCTTGAACTGGTTGATTACATATTTAAAAATGTGTTTTCTTTTTTCTAGCTATACCAGCTTCTTAATTAGCAGCATTTCTTTCCCCCAACATTGGTGCATTGATTGTGTCTTTATCTCTGTCTCACCTTGTTAACCTGTAAACATTGACAGAACGCTGCATCTACCAATAAACCAGTTGTGTTGTAAACTCAGTGTCACTATGGTGTCTGGTGTAATTCCCCCACACGGTGATTTAAATACTTCTGCTTCACTTTTCAGGGATTCGGCTGCTCAGGTTATGAAAAGGTACAGCTATAGATTTATTAAAGTCATCCTAAATATTGTAAGAGAGCAGATTAGTTTCCTCCTGAACGTCTGAAACAGAAACTAGAAGATGAATCCACTTAACTGTGGCTTGTTTCATTTATCCCCTTTATTACATTAAGGTTTAAGAAATCAGAAAGCTTATATTTGAGTTTGATGTTTCTGTCTGACTATATGGTTCAATATTCACTATTGAATTATTCAACTAAAAGTGGTCAAAATATGACATTTAGACTGAAACAAAATGCGTCTGTCTCTCTCTACTCCACCATATTTTGAGGTCTTTGTGTCAGTATTTGTCTAAAATCCTAAATGTTTCTCACCTCATAACTTCCCTTAATATCTAATAACTGGTGTAATATCTCCATCTACTGGACATTATTTTAAATGTATTATTTGCCCATTTTTATAAAGCAGATAGAAACCTAAACTCTAAAAGATCAAAAATATATATAAATAAAAACAATGATGCAAAATAAAATAAAATGAATTCCTCATACGCTGAGTTATCAAGGAGAAGAAGCCTGCTTTAATCTGGATATTTAAGTAGTTTTGGAAGTAAAATCCTAATCTGAAAGTAAGTAGTGACAAAATACATTTGTTAGATAAATACATAGAAGTAAAACGTACAATAAAAGTAGAAGTATAAAGTATCAAATGAAAACACCTCAGACTTGTACAGTGACTCTCCACCACTGACATGACCTCCACATTTAGAAAATAATGGAAATATGTGAAGATATTCTGGTTTAATATGTTGGGTTATATATTCAAGCTCAGAAGATGGATAAGAGAGCTAGTGTGACAAGTTGGAAAACATGCACTTTTATAAATTAAGGAAAATAGTAATTTCATGGTGTATTGTATTGAATGTGATGTGATTGATCACACATGAATACGTGGTTGAAATAAGATTGTGTTTTCTTGTTCAGGTCTCTATAGTCTATACACAACAGGTGAGGAGTATGAAGAATGAGACTTTCTCACCCAACCCTGTGCTATTAGGTCATGGAGGTAACCCTTCATCTCCTGGTACAGGGGTTTTGGCACTGATATGTACGTGCGTTTGACTGGTTCAGGGTCTTTGAGAGAGATGGTCATTTGCAACCTTTCAATGCAGCCGATATCATTGTCTGATCTCGAAAATGAATGACACTCTTCTCTAAGCATCTGTCTCACTACCTGTCTCTGTCCAGATGACCTAAATTTACAGGTGGATCCCACTGTTCACTAGCTTTACAGGAGGTTTGGGTGCTAGTGTGATTCACTGTAGCTGGTGTTGTAACTTTTTCAAAGGTCTGGGCAGGCATCACAGTCAGAATGGTTTGTACTGTTCCAATTACTGTGCGCCCTAGCACAACAATGTCATGGTCAGTTGGGTTAGAGACATCAATTATGACGACTGGTACCACTCCTTTCCTGATTCTGACTAGTGTGTCGTAGAACTCAAGAACATCTGGCCACCCAGGGTTCAGGTCTGGCTGAAATAGCATGGTCACGTCTTGCTTGAAAGGCTGGACAGCTACACGACACTCAATCTGAATACTGCTGTGTTTTGGCACTGTAACCATCTCTTTCTTTGTTTTCACTGTATACTCGTCTATCTGCTCAACACTCACAGCCTGTATAAAAGCTCTCACCTTATTTCTTTTGAGACTTGGGAAGCTTTCATCACAGCGCTGTACTGTTTGGTCTTCTCAGTCTTTGCCAGTATGTGTTCAACAACATTGAAACCTATGATAGGATGGGACAGGTGACAGCCTTTCATCACAAGCACGGGAACGATCAGTTCTTTTGTTTGGTCGGTTTCAGAGGCTAGCCGGAAAGTGGTCTCAACCCATCCCAGTTAAGGCATTTCAATTCCATTTGCAGCAGTCAATGTTAATCCATCAGGTGTGTCAAGTATTTCTGAAACATCTCTCAGTCTTACATCTGGTTTTCAGTCTTACATTCAGTTTTCCATCTTTCATCAATGATCGATACCTGAGAGCCTGTGTCCCATAAAGCTTGGAGCTGGTGACCGTTCAGGTGACTTTGTGGGGGTGGCAAACTGGAGCAAGGGGTGGCAAATAGTGGGCACTATTGTCTTTGCAGGGAGGCTTTTCACTTTTAGTTGTCGGGGGAGTGCATTTTATCCTATGTTCAGTCCAATGTTGTTTTTGACATGCAATGGAACAATACAGTGTCTCTTTACAGGATGAGCACTGTTTCAGCTTCTCTGGTGAACTCACACTGCCACAATTTGCACATTTCTGGGACATTTCATTTGCTATGGTTAACACTCGTCCCGCAGGGGTAACCATCTCCCGTTTAAAGGGGCCTCTCTTGATGGTCCGACTCCTCTAGTTTTACATCCAGCTTGAAAATGTTCTCCACTTCCACAGCAGTAGCAGTGCATGCAACGTTCCTCTGATCCAGTCTGCTGGCAGATAAAACACCTCCTTGGAACATAAGCAGGGCCGTTGGTGTACCGGTGAGGTGCATGCTGGGGGTGAGTTGGATTTGGTGTTTGGGGCTGGCTGTGGCTGCTATGATACTGCTGTTATGAAATATGGGCCTGGGGGTCCCTAACTGGCCTTCTAGCTAAAGGTGGGGCATAGGGTTGTGACTGGAACATAGGCTGCTGCAATGTCTCTTTAATCTGAGCTATTTCTGCACTGAGGCCTTTAAGAGAAGCAACACCTGTCTTAAGTTCTGCTAACTCTGTTAACCACTCAGGGGGCACTTTTGCTTTAGCTTCCTTCACAGGACATTTTGCAGATGGCGGGTCTTCTGACTGGACTACGCTTACACTTGTAGCTGGCTGTGGGGAGCTGAACCTCTTCTTGTTTTTTCTTTCAGTCTCATTGGCACAGGCAATGTTTAACCTCTCTAGCAAAAGCTCATCTGAGGTGTTAGTATCTAACAAGAGGGGTTGCATGTCTATCCTGATACTGTCATTCTGGAGACCAGTAAGTACTGTGTGTAAGCACATGCGCTGAACTAGAGCTGGGTCATACTTAAGCCCTGATTCTGACTCTTGGGACGCAAATAGTACTTTCTGCCTTAGACCGAAGACTCGCATCAGGAAACTTTGAGGGGTCTTTTTGCTATGCTGTGCTTCTGAAGCTAGCTGCTTGTAAAGCTCTGTGGCGCTTTTTTCTTGGAAGTGCGAGCATAGGATGCACCTAAGAGTGGAAAGGGTAAGGTGGAATTTTCCCTCCAAGTAGCTGCGTAGCTGTGCGCCTGGAGAAATAGCCCTGATTACCGCATCTACTATTTCTATCTCAGGATAACCTCTGCTTAGTCCATTCTCAATCTGGTGAACAAGACTGGAAAATGTTAGTTTATCTCTCTGGCCTGGTTCACCGATTTGACCAGAAATTTTGAAGTCTTTGCGCCAGCATGGGCTTGGCTGCGACTAAGCACTGGCTGCATGCTCACTTGAGGAGTTTGAGGTAGGTGCAGAGAACCATTAGCAATGGCATTAACATTAGTAGTCTGGTTGAATTCCAATCCTTGTTGTTGGTTTAAAGCTCTTAGCGCCTCCATTTCTTTCTGTGTTCCTGACATCTCATCGCGCTTGTTTTGTACCACTTCAACAATGTAGTCTTTCAGTATCAATAATTCGGACATGCCGTCATCTTCTAGCTCTGCCACCTCCTCTCTTTCAAGGTGGTTCAATATATGAGTCAACAATGATATGCGGGATTTTCCTTTAACATTTGCTCTTTGTTTGTCTGACATGTTGAGAAAATCACATATTTCCAGTAAATTATCTTTGGACAGGGTGTGTAATGCACCTACTACCTCTTCTTGTAGCTCTTCCAGGGCTGCCATAATGTTGACAGGGCAGGATGGGTTTCAACTGTAAAGGAGTCAACTCTGAACTGGAAGGTCTTTTTCTATCCCTGATGATCTCTAACTGGCCTCAGGTGACGTGTACTCAACCTCCAGCTTGCAGCTCTCCTTGTACAGCAACACGTTCTTCTCTGCCGCCTGCCTGGGTTGTAATGGAGGGATTTAGCTAGCTCGGAATTCAGCGAACAGGTCGTGGACACTGGACATCTGAACAGCAATCCCAGCGGTGCCTCCAGAATGTTACACCCCCAGAAAAAGGGGTGGATGAATAATTACGAGAGTGATATATAGTTTGCTTCTCAGCAGAAAGTTTAATGTTCATCGACAACAAAAAACACAGGGCAAAAAAAAGATCGCGGGTATTTTTCAATGCCACTCGGTGGAGACCAAAGCAATCGATCCCAGACTTGAGATCAAGACCCCTACGTAGATCACAGTTTAACACTACGTATCTCAACCCGTACAATTCAGAACAAAGCAACCGATGCAAGAAAACAATCTTATTTCAACCACGTATTCATGTGTGATGAGTCCTATCAATCACATCACATTCAATACAATACACCATGAAATTACTATTTTCCTTAATTTATAAAAGTGCATGTTTTCCACTGACTAGCTTAGAAGATGGATAAGAGAGCTAGATGACTAGCTCAGAAGATGGATAAGAGAGCTAGCTGACTAGCTCAGAAGATGGATAAGAGAGCTAGATGACTAGCTCAGAAGATGGATAAGAGAGCTAGCTGACTAGCTCAGAAGATGGATAAGAGAGCTAGCTGACTAGCTCAGAAGATGGATAAGAGAGCTAGCTGACAAGCCAGCTCTGGAGACTGTCAGACCCTGATGCAGTAAAAGGTTTTCTAAATGGATTATCTTCACACATTAAAAACTTTTCTTTTTAAAAGGAGAATAAAACTTTTCTTTATTCATTTTAACTCAGAGTTGTACAATTGAAATTTAGTGCAAGTGTCGGTACAAAACCAAAGTGTCATCATACAACAGCAGAGACTAATAACTTTCAACAGCAGAGACTAATAACTTTCATCCAGTTATTTTTGGGAAGAATAAGCAGAATAGAGTCACGCACACATGCAGCATTACTGAGCAGAGACAGCTGATTGGTAGAATCTGTCCCTCCTGAACATCCCCTCCAGCTTCAGTACATGGAAGGTTTCTCCTCTCCTTTTGGATTGGTCACCTTCTCCAGGTTCTTGCTGATGATGTCGTAAAGCTCGGCCTACAGGAAACGGGTAGAAAGCTCGGTTTAGATCGTCTTCTTCTATGACAGCAGCGTGGTAAATACTTCTGACAAACACCCGTCTGACTTACGTGGAAGCCGCGAATGTCGAGAACAATGACTCTGATCTCATTGTAGATGTTCTGGTCCTTCTCGTGGACCAGCGAGCGGTAGTCCATCTGCAGGTGGAGAAAGCCACGTTAAAGGTGTTTACAATCATTTTATCAAAGCTTCAAAGAGGCAATGTGTAAGATCTGGACACAATTTTAGATTTAGACATTGAAATAATGAACTAATATTATCAACAGAATGTGAAGACGTAACGGCGTTAACGTTTTGTCAAAGACGTCTTTGTATCGTCAAATGAGCTCATGCTAACCAGCTAGCACCGGCCTGTAATACCACTGGAACCTCGAGAGGTCGCGAGTGAGACGAAGACGTAGAGCTGCCTCGAGGGCTTGAGATTCACCTTGAAGGTACAGCGTCCGTGAATGTTTTGATATTTTGTTCATTGGATTTAATCCCCCAAAAATGACTTGTTTTTGTAAAAGTGTACATGGCACAAACACACGTTGGGGTTTACGTCTGTCCAAAATATCACCACTGTGTTGAAAGTGACATCATTAGCAGATTAATTATTGAGTTAGTTAAAAGGGTTCAGTAATGACCTAAAAACAGCTAGTCATTGTAGTTTTTAATCAAACAATCAGGAGGAAATAGAGCGTTTGTTGGGGGACTATTTTCAGCAGCGGATTAATCCACATTTGGTGCTAATGGCGTTTATGGAGATGAAGGGACACAGTGTTTTTAGTGGAGAAGAGATATCACACAGTACTTGTTCGTAGATACATTCACTGTTGGACAGAGTGAACACTCACCACATGAGTCTCTTTGGAAGCTTTCCCAACAGCATCTCCTCTCTCTGAGAAGTACCTAAATGACTCAACAGAAATGGCAAAAGTCAGGAAATATACCGTAAGTCTGCGTACTAACAACAATATACCTTAACAATTATACTATTCTGTCAAAACAGCTGAACTAGACGCAATCTAGTCGTATTTTATTAAACTTTATAACTACATTTATATCCAACCCACTTGTTGATGTTGGTCTGAAAACCATCAACTTTGGTCCTCACTGCTCCGATTCTCTCCAAGATTTTCTCCTGTGGTGAAACAAAAAGAATCAATTATTAATCAATACTATAATAAATAATAAAGTTGACATCATGCATGTGGGAAACGTACCTGGACGGCGACTCCAAAGTCATTTCCATCTTCTATTCTGGGGACGAGGTGCTGAATCCAGCAGGAGACCTTCAGTCACACAGAGAGTTCAACTCAAAGTTAATTCAGTGTTTGAGAGAAGAAAGCAGCTCAGTGGTCATTGAGGTGAAGGAGTGAACTCACAGTGATGATGGTCTCTCTGAGAGCAACGATCTCTGGCTTCACCTTCTCTAGCAGCACCATAATCTTCTCATTGCCCGGGATGTAGCCACATTTTGGAGCTGCAGGACATATTATGATGTTGTTGTTGGGTATTTGAACTAGTCATGTACATTGTGTGGAGATAAATAAAAAAAAAACACATTTTACCTTTCTTCTTTTTCTTCTCATCAGCGTCATTCTTATCCGTCTCCATTTCCTAAGAGATCAATTTTAAATGGTCAAAAATCATTTATCTTTAAGTTTATCTTACTACAGAGAGGTTTTCTGTTGTTTAGCCCCATTGACATAAATGCGGAGGAAATATCTAGTAAACAAGCCTAGTAACAGTGTTTGATTAGGAGTTTAGAGGGTGTGATTTAAATGTTGCTTCATATTTATTCTCATTATTATCTACCCTCATCGTCAATGTTTTGGTTCATTTAGTTAAAAGAAAAAAAACAAGTTTAATAAAATCTAAGTGAGAAAAGAAGTAAAAATAAAAACACCTTTAGTGTTCAAAAGAAATATTATATTGTTTAACATATATAATAAATCATATTCAACCTGATGAACATAAATAGCCCCTTTTTAATATAAGTAAATCTACAATATTCAACATAAATTGAAGGGGGGGGGTCTTAAAGAGACAGGCGCTAAAACGGAGCGTTTCACTCAGAGGGTGAATACAAGGTACATTCAGACGGACTATATGAGAAAAATAATGTTTTTTAAAACATGAAACCATGTAAACATGTTCTAGTACAAAACCCAAAGTACAAGTATGAACCACAAAATTAGCACAACACGTCTCCTTTAAAAGTTTCTTCTTTTTAAATAAGAGTTACGTATGCTGAGTGGTGGGTATTTAACCTTATTTAACGTGTTATATTTGAGAACAGTATTTGGTGTCCGTGTACGTAGGAGGCAGAATGAGTGTTTACTGAGTTAAGCCTCCTAAAGAGTTTCAACAACATCTAAACATTATAACCATAGAAAGAGAATCTGAGTCGAACCGGATATTGAACTTCTTCTGTGGTTATTTGACGAGTACAGTTGCAGGAACGTTGTGTTAGCCAGGTGTACCTAATAAACTGGCCACTGAGTGCATTTCAGACTACTTCCAACTGTAATATTAAAGCTATTGAAATTGGCTTTTGACTCCGGCGCCTTCTACAAGAGAGGGGCGTCAACACTGGTTAACAACGCCGAATGTAACAGACCAGAATGCAATGCGGCGGGACAGATCCTGCTCTTATTATAACCGACACTCCCACTTCATTATCAAGAGTGGAGTGCAAACAGGTTGGTGCAGGCCTCTCGTTGGAGGGTGTCACACAGGTACTCTGGTTGGGGGAAATAAAGCTAACTGAAGTGGAAGTGGACGACGTAAGAGAACCAAAACAAGTGGATGTAATCCCTGTTAAGGGGAAAGAGGTGGTGTGAGACCTCACCTCCTCCTCTGTGGGCGGAGGCTCTGGTATGGGGATGTCCAGTGGAGCCTTGAGTGATGACATGTCTGTGATACTGAGGGCATCATCCTAAAAACAACACAACAAACACACTGAGAGGATGAAGATAATTCACAGTGGAGGGGTTGTTGAGCTTGTGTGGTGAAATACTGACCCTCAGCAGAGCATCCAGCTGTGTGATCCTCTCGGGGATGTAGTTACAGAACAGGTTCTCCGCCTGAAAAACAAGGAAAGAAACACTTATTTGGAGCTTATTTGGGTTAAATGATTTAAAAAAAACAGCAGAATAAAAGTCAACAGACCTGATGACACAGGGTGTTGCGGAAGTTTTCCACCTGTGGAAAGAGGAAAAGAGGATGAAGTGAAGGAAACATTTCAGTTGAAGCTCCTGACTCACGTCAGAAGCTTTACTTTCGGTTTCCTCTCACGAGGGGACTTTCCTGCTTCACCGAGCTCATGTTTGTGCCCTAAAGGTCAGAAACTAATCAAATCAAACCAGCTGTTATTTTAAAGTATTTTCAGCATATTGCTTCAAGCCACATGCAGCCGACTGTAACTTTGCATTCACAGCAGACACACTTACCTTTCCTAGATTCGCTCGGCTTATTTTCAGGCTCGATGTCTTCGACATGACTGCGCGGACTCTCACGGCTCAGGACAGAAAGCAGCTGCTGCATGCAGTTAGAAGTGTTGTTCGGGAGCAGGAGACGACAATATGGCTATTTCTTATTTCCTCGTCCAGTTTGCTTTCTATTTCATTGTCGCCTGATGCAGTTAGCGCCTCCCACTCTCTCCCTCCGCCCCTGAAAGTAGTCCCGAGTTTAAACATTAACGTGCGTGCTAAAGAAATGTTATTGCTTCATGAATGAATACATAAATAGATACATTGATGAATTAAATAATATGTGTTATTATTATTAATAATAATAGTATCAGTATTTGTTGTATGATTATTATTATTATTATGGTTATTATGGTTATTATTGTTGTTATCTTTATTATAATTATAATTTAAAAAAACATTATTGTTGTTGTTGTAATATGTGTCCACAATCCTCAAGATAATGTAGATAACATTATCTTTTACATTTATTTTTCATTTTCTGAGAAAAACAACACTATTCTGTTTAATATTATACAAGTGAAATGTTAAAGACAATATTCCAGTCTTTTTCTCCCACTGTGCATTTCTCCTTGGTATTGAAATGAACTCACAGACCTACAATTAGTTGGAATAATAATGTTATAATAATGGAATAAGAGTTATTTTATTTTATTTATTTATTTATTTTATTTATTCATTCATTTAACCATTTATTAATTTATTAATTTATTCATGTATTCATTTATTTATTTATTCATTTAATTTATTTTCATTTCATTTAATTTCACTTACGTTGGGAACTAGTTGTGAAAATTCCACTTTTATTTTGAAAAAATACAAAATCGTGACAGGAAGTGGAGCCGGAACCTAAAAACGTCAAAACTCGAGTTCCGCGTTTGAAGCTATGTTGTTGGCGTTAGCTCCAGAGACAGCACGGAACTAGTGTAGGTTACACACGAACCCGCTGACATGCATTCATAAAACATCTTATTTTAGTTAACGTGAAATACTTTTGACTTTCACACCGAAGCACGAATAACCGTCGAAGCTCGTGACGACGGTAACGTAATCGAGCAGGTAACGTTGTGTTTGTTTTTACAGTAACTTAAAGTTTCGGTTTCATCTGTCATGAATTGTTGTTCTCGGGGTTTGTTTTCTAGCATAAACTTAAACATTTCACCATCAACTCTTATGAAATTACTTTATTTTATCGCGAGGAAACATTAGTTTATGATGACGTTATGGTTTTATGACTACTGTGTCACACTGTGATTAGTCCGGACTTTCCAACGGTCGTTATATGATTAAAGTGAAATAGTTGATATATAGTATATATATATATATTAATAAAAAATATATATTAATATTATGTTTATTTATTTTATTTATTTATTCAACTTTATTTCAGAGGCATTTGTCCATATAAATAAATAATATATGAATATATATTAGTAATTGATCTGTTCTCTTGCCTCGTGTGTATTCCCCTCATTGAGAGATTAATAATGTTTATATGTTTATATTTGCTATGTTTACTATTTAAACTGTATATTTTATTTTCCTCTAGCCAAGAAGATTTCTTTATATTTTAGTATTCAGAGTTTTCAAGTCACCAGAGAGAAACAGATCCTCAGAATGAGAGGGAGAACTGAGCCGTGATTTTAAACAATGTATTGATGAACTTTCCCCTTTTTTTTCTTTGACAGTAATGAGCAGCAGCCCTGCATCTGTGCAGATGGAGGAGGTGAGGAGGAGGTCCCAGTCGCTCCTCTCCTCCTCAGGTTCAGCCCAGGATGTGAAGGAGGAGGTCCAGACCATGGCCTCCATCCTCCTGCCTCTGTCAGAGAAGTACCGGCACCTGGGAGTGGAGGCCATGTTGAGGGAGAACGCAGCCTGTCGCAACACACAGGAGGTACAGTTACAGTTACAGTTACAGTTACAGTTATAGTTACAGTTACAGTTACAGTGTGGTGCAGCTGCTGGATACACATTTACACTTCACATGAAACATAAATACACACAACCAGTGAGTTTAGAGCACATCTCAAGTCTAGGAAGGATTCTCCTCTCCACTTCTCCACTTCTCCTTTCTCTCTCCTCCCCTCCTCTCCTCTCCTCCCTCCTCTCTCCTCCCTCCTCTCCCTCTCCTCTCTCCCTTCTCCCCTCCTCTCGTCTCTCCTCTCACTCTCCTCCCCTACTCTCCTCTCCACGCCTCCTTTCCTCACTCCCTCCTCCCTCCTCTCCTCTCCTCTCTCCTCCCTCATCTCCTCCCCACCTCTCCACCGCTCCTCCTCTCTTCTCTCTCCCCTCCTCCTCTCTTCTCCCTTACTTAGTGTCTGTCAGGTTAAAGTGTGTGTTACCACCTGTGAGGTAACACTACTGTGTTTTTAAATGGAGTCTTGTGGCTGTGGACAGAGCTTATTAATTGAATGTTTTGCAGGTTATAAAATCGATATTCCTTCTAGTAAATGTAGTGATTGTTGTGAGTAAGGACGCGTCCTATCAAGGAAGCATCCTTGACTTTGAGAAACACCCACTGGCTGTTTCCTCCTCAGGTCCTGGAGTCTTTGAGCAGACTGGTGAAGGCCTTGAGTATCCTGGAGAAGTACGGCTGTAACCTGACGAGTCCGGCCAGGCCCAGATACTGGAGGAGCGTCAAGCACAACAACCCCGTCTTCAGAACCACCGTGGATGCCGTCAAGGTGAGAAGAAGTCACATAGTTCTGCCTGGAACAGTCGTCTGGTTCAGATATATCGTTTTTAAGTGGGTCTCTGCCTTTACTGACGCATTTTCAAGCTTCTTTGTGCAGAAGCACATGTTTCCTCTTCTCTTGAACCTGCTGAATCATGACCTCATAAGAAGCATGTGAAATCCTGGTGTTCCTCCACAGGGAGGCCGGACCGTCTTGTTTCTGTATGGTTACACCAATCAGCAGATCGACGGCCTCAGTTTCCCCGACGACGTCACCGAACCGGACGCCGCCATAGTGGCCTCGGTGACGCTGGAGGTGATGACCTTACGCACGGAGGTGGACATGCTCGTGAAGGTTTGTGGAGCGCTCGTCTGAAAGCTTTCAAAACATCAGCTGGCGTTCTGTGTCAAACGTTCCACGTCTTGTGTTTGTCTTAGAGAACCCATCCTCACCCCGAAAACTTCAGAGACATCATCCCATTCATCACCCAGCAGGTCTGTACCGACACGCGTCTGTACCCAACGTATCGGTGTCCAGATGCATCGTGTAACTGTAAAACGTTTCATACCAGCTATGGAAAAATAACATTTACTTTTCTATGATTTTGTTTGTATAAAATACACAGTAAAAAGATATTTTACAGTATGTTGACCTTAAACCAGCAACATAACTACAGTCTTAATCCGTTCAACATGTATCAGACGTGAAAACAGTCTATTTATATTGATCCCAACACTTCCTGTTTCTGTTTCAAAATAAAAGCCCCCTTGTGTCTCTGTGCACAAAATCCCTTCATTGGTGAAATATTAGTTCTGACTTTTTCACACACTTTTAAATACGTCGGTCAAGGTTTCAGAACAGTTCCATCCTGTTAGAACGGATCTGTAGGCTGCTTGTAGTTTGCGGACCATGTTCAGAGTTATTTACATTTGTGTGTAAATATATGTGGGAATGTGTGTGTGTGTGTGTGTGTGTGGCATTGTATTCTCTCCTTTATTCTCCTGCCTTGACAAACACTTTGATGCTTGTTGTTGTATGAATAAGCTTTATTGTGAAGCTGGTTTCTCTCCAGGATGAGCTGGTGGCTGATGTTGTGCTCGTCCCGCATGAAGAGGAGCAGCCGGCAGACAAACCTCAGCTTCTGTCTCTTCCACCTGAACCCAGTCTGAGCCCCGGAGGACAACCTCTGGAGCCATCAAAAGGTGAGCACACGTCTCTTCTGTTTGTTTGTTTGTCTTTTCTCACACCTGTGTTCTTCCCGGTGTCATCACTGGAGAGCATATATGCTTTTGTTCCTTTACAGTTTCTGTGTGAACTTCACAATAGTTGTGCAGAACTAAATAAGCGTTAATAGGAAACGGTAAAGTCCTCCATTTGTTGTGTTTGTCGTCCTCTTCAAAGCCGCAAACCGTGACTTCAGACGTCTGATAGCGCCGCTGGATGCGCCGCTCGCTACTCGCTCTAATAACAGCTGCTTCCTCCGCATGTCGGCAGTAGTAGAATTATAAAATGCAGAATTTAACTGCACAACAGCTGCTAGTAAAGACAACAAGATCAGCAACACCTGTAGTCAGTTGTCCATGTTGAATTAACCTGGTAGTCGATCGGTAATCAAGGCTGAAGTTTGTTTTCCTCTGGCGGCGTGAAGAAGTGTGGAAGTAGCCTGAGTGGTTCAGAGAGGAAGCTGTTTCCTACGGGTCTCTTGAACATCAGTGTGGCATATAAACAGATTACATGATTGTCTGTTTTATTTATACGATTAGTATGTTTGAGTTTATTGTGCTTTGAGCACGATGCAGCTAGAAGCCTCATTAAATATAATCCTTCCTGTAATAATTCTTCTCGCTCTTCCTGCAGCGACTGACTGTAACCTGTGCGGTGCCGCCTCATCTCTGGTTTGCCCGTCTTGTGACAATCAAACGTTCTGCGACGCCTGTGACGACCTCTTTCACCGCCACCCGTCCAGAGCCAATCACAGGAGAGACAAAGGACACAGCAGAGCGTTTGTTACGGCGGCCAAAACATCCAGGTGAGAAGGAAGAGGAGCTGTGTTTCTTCAGAAGAGTTTCTGCTAATCGACAAAAACATAAACGACCTGCATGTCGGCAATCAGTTGGTTTTTACTGCTTTTTTTCATGCTTAATAACTAATTTCTAAGATACTTCTGAGCACGTCTCAAGATTAATAGTGCTTCTTTTTTGTGGAGAAACTCTGTTTTACAGATTTGTCGATAAAATCGATTAACTGATCAGTTGAATAAATGGTATGTTTGTTTACTAAGAATCTCTTTGGTGGAGGGCAGTCGTAGTTTGTGCCCCTGCGGAAGGAAGTGAGCTGCTCTCATTGGACCACTCTGTATGAATCGATCTCTTCTACACTGTAAATATATATTTTCATTGTTTGCAGTCCGTCTCTGTCCCCGTGGGAGTGCGCTCACTGCACCACGGTGAACGAGATGCGAGCCGTCCTCTGCGCCACCTGCGAGCGGCCTCGACTCGCCACGGCTGCATCCGCCGCTCAGGAAAACCCCACGTCCGTCCCAACGTCCCCCAACACAGGTGAGACTAGAGACATCGCGACTCTTCATTTAGACAGCGGCTTTAAAGACAAAGAACCACAGCGCTGGGAAAGAGGAGAAAAGATTCAAAGACACAAATAAAACAGATATCTAGTGGTGTGGATGTGTCTGTGCTCGCTCCCTCAGAGTGGCAGTGTAAGAGCTGCACGGTGGTGAATCAAGGCAGCAGCATCCTCTGTGAGGTGTGTGAGCGCCCTCGTCTGGCCACTCGACCGCCTGTCGCACCACTGCCGTCCAGCCCAGGATCCACCTCTGACTCTGGAGCAAAGGTCTGTCCCACTGAGGAACCCCTCCGGTCCTTTGGGACGGGGTGGGGCGTGGGGGGTTTGGGGGTCCATGCTAAACATTTCTGCATTGTGTTAAAAGCGGCTGTAACAACAATCCATTAAATGTGACAATGACCATGTTTACATGCACACTATTATTCAGAATATGACAATATTCTGTCACATGTTTCTCTCTGTGGTCTTGATTTTCAAAATAAAAGCCCTGCTCCTCTATGGAAACGCAACCATGACGACTAGAAGTAGCGAGAACTAGAACAAGTCTTTAGTGCAGAACAACACAGGAAATGACTTCAATCATTCAAAAGTAGAATGTTTTGATAATTAAGTTTTTTTTAACAATGGAATCTATATTTCCAACATGTTCACAAGTGTTACCAATGTTAAAAATGTGATGTGTTCGAAGACGACTGACGACAATAACGTTTGTTACAGCTTCTGGATATGACCAACGATAGTTTAACAGAAAACATGCTGTGTTTGGGGTACAGAGGGTTACAGCAGCGACTTTAAAGGATTTATGAACAGTTGACCATTTGGCAACTCTCTTAAAAACAAGTGATATTCTTTTAAGGCATCTCATACAGACTTTGTCTCGTTTCGTCTACTCAACATGCTCGTGTCTTTCCTTTCTCCCTCCGTCACAGTGGATGTGCCAGTTCTGCACCTACATGAACACCAATCCCACCGTGGTGTGCGAGATGTGCAACCTGTCCTGCAAAGACTCCGCTGGAGTCTCTCTGCCGCTGTCTCTCCAGCCGAACCCGTCCGGCACCAAAGACCAGCCGAGAACCCAGCCGAGGCCCGAGGGCGACGGGGAGGCCAAGAGGCAGAAGATGATGAGGGAGGACGGCCTCCGTCTCGTCCAGCAGATCAGAGTAGGTCACCGGGAGTCTCAATGTCAACATCATCTGCAGCCCAAACCAACCGTCTCAAACAAGGAATTATGCAGATTATTTTCTCACATAATTGATAAATTGTTTGGATTATAAAAACATCAATAAAGAGTGAAACATGGAAAAGAAGCAAATCCTCACACTTGATGAGCTTTAAACATTCCATGTTTGACATTTCCTCCTGGAAAGACTGACTTAAACGATTTAATAATGATCTAAATAGTTGCAGATTCATTTTTAATTATTTCAGTTCTGCATGAATTAATCACAAATAGTTAACTGACGGTTAGAAGTGTTTTATGTATCAAGCAAAAATAATCACAAACGTGTGAGTTTTATATGATTTTAATTACTATTACTTTAATAACTATTTTAATGGTCTTTTTTTCACTATTTTTGACATTTTATTGAACAAATAATTAACATATAAATGTGATAATCGACAGATTAATGAACCCTAATTTATTTGTCCCAGAGGATTTATTTTGGGATGCAGGGTTCATGTGCTGGAAGTGCTCTCATCACTTTTATGGATTAAACACGTTTTAATTTAATAAAGTATTAATAATGAAAATAATCATGTTGCAGAAATAAATTATCCATCTTTACGCTCCAAATAATAATCATTTTTATTATTAAATTAATTTATTAAGTTATTTTCTTTATTAGTAGATTCATTAAATGTCAAAGAGTACGGTCAATTAATACGGTAAATAATTCAACCAAAATATAAAAAGTAAATTACAGCAACAAATAATCAGCAACTAGTTCCAGATGAAGTAACATGTGTCTCCTTCATAGGAAGCAGAGAAGCGCGGCGTCAGTGCTGAGGAGGTGTATGCCGCCATCGGCATGTGCGGCGGCAGCAACACGAACCCCTGTGATTGGCTGACGTCAGAGCTGCCTCACCTGCTAGACGAAATCTGCGCCATGGCGGCCTCCGTCCAGGTGGAGAGGGCCGGCGAGGGGGCGGAGCCCAGCGGTCCCGGTGTCGCGGGCGACAGAGCGAAGCTGTCCCGGGCCGAGGCCAAGCTGGCCTGGTTGTCGGCGGGAGGAGACACAGACAGAGCCGTGAGACAGCTGCTGAGAGACAGACAGGTCAAGGTAGGACAATCAGGACCTGCTGCATCCACTACGGCATAATGTGATACAATCTCTTTTATTAATATGTTCTAGATGTATGAGTGTTGAGTTCTTTATCACCAGCGAGCAGCCTTCACTGTGAGCTTGATGAGAAAACAGGAAGTCTTCACAGTGATGAGATAAGTCCGAACAGAGACAGTCTGTGGTCCGTTGGGAGTGATGTGGAGGAGTGTTTCACGGCCCTCCTGACCCGGGTCAATGAGGACAAAGCTGCTCTTGAAGAAAAGGAAACTTTTAATCTCTTGTTTTTTTTTTATTAGATATGTGTCTCCTGAAAAGAACAGCTTGTCTCATAGGTTTACAGAGTTACACACTCTGAACAAGTCGTCTTTTTATTTCAAAATGTTTGGTTTTGTGTCATTATTCCCTTCTTGCAGTGGTGCCAATCCTGAGAAACTAAAATACATTTTGAATTTAACGGAACTCTTAATTCTACATATGATTCATCATAAATATTGAGTGCAACTTTTCACATTAAATGCATTTTCTTTCCTAAATATTCCTCGTTATTCTGAGAAGTTCTTTTAATCGAATACGAGACTTTCAAAGTAAGAGCATCAAACATCGTGATTTGTTACCTTTTTTAACTGTAAATGATGCAGTTTGTCAGCATCTGTTTCCATCGATACGTAACCTTTGTGTATCGCCACGCAAAATGTCGCGATACTATTTGAAAGAGTTCAGTTAAGTGTATTTTGAGTACTTTGTAGTTTGAATGCAGGACCTTTACTTTGTAGCAGAGTATTTGAACACTGAGGTTTTGCTCTCGCTCCTTCAGTGACTCCTTCCTCCGCTTGTCCATGAGGCGGCTCGTCTGCATTAACCTGTGCTTCCCTCAGATGAAGGAGCTGCACTCGCTGGGCTTCAGGGACGTGTTGCGGTGCGAGGAGGCCCTGCGGCTGAGCGGAGGAGAGGTGAAGGGGGCTCTGTCTCTGCTGCAGCGCCCCCTGCTGGAGCCCTTCCACCAGCGCATCTGGACCGACCAGCCCGAGCCGCCCATCGACCCCAAACACCCGGACAAACAGGTGACAGCTCAGCGGTCGCGGCAAGTGGCTGTCACAAACAGTCAAATGTCTGCACAAGTATAATCAAAGCTTAAGGCTGCTCAGCAACGTACCTGAAGCCGTCAGTGTGCACACCTCGTAGACGACTGTATGTAGTAAAAGAAGTGTGTCACATTAACTCCGCGCCTGTCCGGGTTCTCTCTCAGAGGATGTGCAGGCGTCTGCTGGCGCTGTACGACCTGCCCAGCTGGGGGCGCTGCGAGCTCGTCCTCGCGCTGCTCCAGGAGCCGGACGTCACCTACTCCCTGGAGGACGTGGTGCAAGCTGTGAAGGAGTCGCACGACAAGGATTTCATCAGGCGCCTGCTCGTCAATGAGTGTCCCATCTGTCTGAGCATCTTCCCCCGCAGCAAGGTGGGTCAGCGACGGCTCGGAGCCGCTTTCACACACGCTGAGCGATGCAGACATTGGCATCTTATACAGCGCAGTACGACGACTATCCGTCTGTAAGTCTTCTGTTTCTCACTTAGAAAGAATATATAAAGGAATAAAAGGCAGCGGCGAAGAGAAAAGTCTTCAGCCTCTCAAACAAAGTGAGAGCTGCAGTTTGTCCCAGATATATGGAGCAACAAAAACACTGAAACAAGCTAAAGTCATGTGTGTCTAATAATAGAGAAATAAAGGAGAATACATGCAAGTTATTTATTTATATTGCATGTGGGCTCAAATAAATGTGGAATGTGTAAAAGATATGTAATTGTATCCACAAATCTTCTCAAATGAGTCGATTATACACAGAAGAAGAATGTAAGAGTGCAAAGTAATCCATATCCTTAGAATATGTACACAGATACAGGTACTTTATGACAGCTGCCCTTTGTTTTTCTGTGTCATGAATACTGTATTTATTTCTTCTTCTCTCCGTGTTTCAGATGCAGTCCCTGACTTCCTGTCAGTGCTCCGTGTGCCACGAGTGCTTCGGGTTGCACTTCACCATCGCTGTGAGAGACAAACACATCAGAGACATGGTGTGTCCCGTCTGTGGAGAGCCGGACATCAACGACCCGGAGCAGCTCGACAGCTACTTCTCCACGCTGGACATACAGGTACGGGGAGGGGGGGGAGAGACAGACCGAGAGGGAAACAAAATGTTGCGGGGGAGAGGGGAGTCTGGGTCAGCCTGCTTGGCCTGCTGCCACCGCGACCCGACCCCGGATAAGAGGAGATGGATGGATGGATGGATGGATGGATGGATGGATGGATGGATGGATGGATGGATGGATCATGCAAAGTATCTAATTACTTTTAATTCACACAAGGAATAAAAGCAAACCAAAGCGCTTTTATCCACCAACTTAAATTACAGGGAACTCGTATTCAAACACAGAAAAGAACTGCAACTGGTTAAGAGATGTAATAATCGTCACTTTTAACTATTTGTTTTTTCCAGCTGCGTAACTGCCTAGAGCTGGACGTGTACGATCTGTTTCACAAAAAGCTGACTGAGCACGCTCTGATGAAAGACCCAAAGTTCCTGTGGTGCTGTCACGTGAGTTCAGCAGCAATCACTCACAATCAAGAAGCACAATGTGCTCATCCTATTACTGTTTTCTGCTTTTGCAAGTTCTTTAGTCAAATCTGTTATTACCCATTATTATTATTATTAATAATAATAATTGTGAGTGATTGCTGCTTATTAATAATAATAATATTCATATTAATAATGATATTTGTATTATTATAATATTATAACTGTGGTGTGAAGGGTAATCTCTCCTCCTCCCTCAGTGCACCTCCGGCTTCATCAACGACGGAGACCAGATGAAGGTCACATGTCCGTCCTGCCGCAAGAGCTTCTGTGCTCAGTGCAAGAAACCTGTGAGTATCAGAGAACTCCATTCAATAAGAGATGAACTCCTACATTTAAATAAGAGATAAAGAAAAGAGACATGGTCAGGAATTCATCCTTGAAACTGAGGAGGCTCTCTCTCTCTCTTTCTCTCTCTCTTTCTCTTTCTCTTTCTCTCTCTCCCTCCCCCCCCCCCCCCCCTGTCTCTCAGTGGGAGCCCCAGCACCAGGATCTGTCCTGTGAACAGTTCCAGCAGTGGAAGAGGGACAACGATCCGGAGTACCAGAGGCAGGGATTGGCCGGCTTCCTGAGAGACAACGGCATCAGTGAGGACACGAGTTGACCCGCTTCGTGTTTTAACTTGTTACATTATCTACAGAGACACTTTGCATCCTTCACTCAAGGTGCATTAGGAAGTGGAGGAAAATAAATTTACTCTAGTACAATTTAGTGTCTCCATTTTGATATCACTTTATACATCTCAGAGGAAGCCAGCAAATGCTCCTAAATACCGACTGAAATCAGGATTAACATTCAAGGAAACTTTACTGTCTTTATTCATCACAGTGTTGAACGAACAAATGACGCTGTGACCCTTTTGAAGCTACAGGAGAGCTAGTAACGTTAGCAGCACCGCTAACAGCTAACGTAGCGTGATTCCATTCGGTTTCATTCTTTATTCATTTTGTGCAAATAGTCGCTATAGATGAAGATAACATTTAGTAGCTCAAACAACCAGACTTCACACTGTCCGTTTGCGTACTTGAGTAAATGTACTTGGTTACATTCCACCACATTAACCAGTGTGAATGGTCCTCCTGCAGCCTGCCCTTCCTGCAGGTTCCAGTACGCGCTAACCAAAGGTGGCTGCATGCACTTCAGCTGCTTCCAGTGCAGGTACGAGTTCTGCAGCGGCTGCAACAACCCCTACCACAAGGTGAGGAGACGAGCTTCTGCATCACCACAATACACAATACGTGTCTCTACGGCAGACGTCCACTTATTGCCTTCTGTACAAATACCAGCAGTTATTAGAGTGGGTACAAATTATATCTGTGTTTTCTTTTTTGTGAGTTTCTGACCTTTTACCATCTGGAAATGATTCACAGAATTAATCAAATTAGCTTGTCAGCCTTTTGGTTCTTAACATAAAATGCGTAAATGTTTTAGTTTGTAATTAGTGCTTTAAATACCCGTAGAACAATATATTACAGGTCAGGTGATGGCGTACCAGCAGACACACATTACAATGTGGATTTACATTTATATCTCCGTCTGAGCCCAACGTGACGTAACCTGAATTCCACCTGATATATGTTAGAAAGCAGAAGCTCCTGTTTGCAAACAAACTGTTATTTCAAGCTCCTGTAAACTATTTACAGACCGTCATGTCTGCAGATTCAAGCGTCCTTAGTGATGTGTGGATTCATTTCATTTTAAATATTGTTTTGTTTCTGTGAAGTTGTTCTAGCTCATTGAAGCGGGTTCCCATGTTGTTCCTGTGTTTGCTTTGTTGTCTCTTGCAGACGGTGTGTAAGACGGCTCAGTGCAGTTTCACCAGCCTGCATGCTCACCACCCGCGGGACTGTCTGTACTACCTCAGAGACTGGGAGCCGCCCAGACTGCAGGCTCTGCTGCAGGTGGACTGACTCTTCTGTCTCCTCTTGTCTTCTGTCTCACAAGCTCAAATCTGCTGCTTTTCTCTATTGTTTTATTTAACAACATGTACAATCACAGCAAAACAAACCAAACAGCATCATCTTTGGCAGCTTTGATCGTTGTTAGTGGGATTAATTAATTATAACAAAAATACCAATATGGAGATGGTGTAGCAGGGAGAAGTAATAATGAAAGAGAAAATAAAGGAGAGAAAGAAATCTAAATAAAAATACAAGAAACACAAAAACAAATGTTGATGATTTGATTTAAAGATGAAGAGGTTGATGAAGAGGACTGATCCCACTGAGAGGAACAGATTCACTATTGTCAACGTGAGGTCATCAACCCTTCTGGGACTCTACTCTGGAACCAGCAGATGTTTCTCATCTTTTATCATTTATTGTAATCATGTTCAGAACATTTTAAAAATGACATTTTCAGCCTTTTGGCTATTATTCAAAAATGAAAATGTGTGTCAACTTTGTGACCAGCTGGTAGTGCTTTCACTAACTGTAGAGCATGTTGGAGAGGTTAGGTGATACCAGCAGACATGAACTCACATCTAGATTTCTATTTCTGTCATCAACAAACACGACGTAACGAAACTTTCACTGAACTGGTTCAGCTTGAAATACAGACTGAAAGAAAGCAGAAGCTGTTGAAAACCTCAATGTAACTCAGGACCCGACTGGAACCTTTAAATAAACTATAAAACTAATAAAAATGTAAACGTGTGACAAATAAAAATAAATGTAGGGATGTGAACTAATGTTTCTTAATCTTCCTTCTCTCTCCTCAGAGGAGCGGTGTGGAGTTCAACACGGATCCTTCTAATGGAACTCAATCTGGTAAAAGTCTTATGTTTGTCTGTCATCACTCAGGAAGAAAAGAAACAGAAAATAAGACATTTAAATACTTTACGTCTTCAAACATCCTGGAATTCCTTAAAAACCTAGAAAACCAAAGTTAGATGAGATTTGTTAAACTCAAAGTTCAGGTTATCTTGAGACACTTTAATAATACTTGAACATGAAAATAAACGTCTTAGAATATGTCTATTTGTTATTTTTCCCTCCTCTGAAAAGCTCGTTTGAATCGATTGATCATGACTTGAGCTTAATGTCTCCTCTCTCTGTAACAGACGCTTGTTGTTTGATGGAGCAGAAAGATGAAGCCGGTCAGCAGATCGATTCACCGTGTGGCCTCCAGACACAGCCGGGTCAGGCCGGCCTCTGCGAGTGAGTGTCTGTGGCTGCTTGTTTGCACCTCCAGTCACTGTGACAGGAAGTCCACCATCATTCTGACAAAACACTAGTGTCACCACCATTCATATCTAAAGCCTGTAACCAGCTGTGAGGAACATGGTTCAACGGTGTGCTTGTTGTTTTAGTGAGCAGCTCGCCCTAAAAAGGTTAACTGAGGGGTCACTGACGCATGATTCACCTCATCGAAAAACACAAATTCATGGTATACTGTGGTGAAAATATGTATTCAAAAGTCATAGTATATCATGTAGAAAAAGGTTTATTGTATTGTAGAATAGTATATATAAAAAGAGCAACAAGATTAACAGATTGTATTAAACCTTTAAATCCCACTGAGGTTAGGATATCTCCATCAAGGGAGGTCAAGACAGCAGCAATACAGTCCATCAAAGGTCATTCTATACGCTGCACAAATGTCATGACAAAGTTAGTATCATTTGTCATAAACATTTCATATAATGTGAGTGTATAATTCCCTTGTGTTTGTAAAGCTCAGTATCACAGATATTCCTCAGAGGGCTTTACAATCTGTACACATGCGACATCCTCTGTCCCTCACATCGAAACAGGAAGAACTCTCCCAAAAACACCCTTTAATGGGGAGGAAGTAGCAGCAGTGATGGCAAAGTAATAACCGCAGCAGTGGGTATAAAAGTAGCAGCAACTACTGAACCACAGCAGGCAAAACCATGATCCATGGAAACCTGCAAGGTGAGAAAAATGATGAGCAGAGGACGTTATAAAAAATATAGCATGTCGAAAAAAGTTAGTCATAGTGTAGTATTTCTAAAACCCTAAAAAAAAAATATAGGTATAGCATGTCGAGAAATACTAACATAATGTCATAGTTTCGGGGTTAAGGAAAAAGTTGAGCACAAGTTTGTTAAGGAGACAGACCTGTGTTCCTTAAACTACACGTCTCAAGACTCATTGGTTAGTCTTTAACAGGTGTGTGATCTCATTGGTTAGTCTTTAACAGGTGTGTGATCTCATTGGTTAGTCTTTAACAGGTGTGTGATCTCATTGGTTAGTCTTTAACAGGTGTGTGATCTCATTGGTTAGTCTTTAACAGGTGTGTGATCTCATTGGTTAGTCTTTAACAGGTGTGTGATCTCATTGGTTAGTCTTTAACAGGTGTGTGATCTCATTGGTTAGTCTTTAACAGGTGTGTGATCTCATTGGTTAGTCTCTAACAGGTGTGTGATCTCATTGGTTAGTCTCTAACAGGTGTGTGATCTCATTGGTTAGTCTCTAACAGGTGTGTTTGATCCTGCAGGAAGCACTACAGCGAGTACCTGGTGAGTCTGATCAACACTCACTCTCTGGACCCCTCCCCCCTCTACGACGCCAATGAGCTGATCAGAGCCTGTGAGAGATACCAGGTGGACACGCAGAGAGGAGAGAACGAGGACGACAACGTTTACCCCGCTCGCCTCCTCAAGGTGACAAGCGATCTGTGTCAGAGGTCTGGTTTGTAGAGGTTAGACCGACCAAACAAGCTGCAAAGATCCCATCTAATCCGGTCCAGCTCCTCAGCTGTTCAGTCCATGTTGCAGAAATATTCCAAGTTTCTCTTTTCACAGTTCCTTCAAAATAAAGCAGAAAACAATCTGTGAATAAATTAGTTTATCTTTAGTATAAAACTCTAATTATAATGTCCGGTCACGGTACTGATTAGCTTCATTTGTTTTGAGGATAACTTCCTGTTCTGTGTATGTAGAATGTGAATTGTGTCATGTATGTTGTTTTCTGTAATGTTGAAGATTACGGACTTTAAATCTGTTGTTTTCTTCGACCCACAGAAGCTGATGGAGGTCCCTCTCGGAGAAAAGGTTCCTCGAAACAAATGAAAGGTTTCCCCGAACACGTCAGCAGCTCATCGAGCAGCAGAGTGTTGACTGAGGTCATCTGTTTGTTTACGGCTGGTTTGAATCATCACAACAACAACAAGGAAGCTTAAATCTGGTGATTTGTTCTCACGTGTTCAACGTTTTCTTTCCTTGTTGATCATCACGATGAACTGATTAGGACTTTCAAAAATACTTAAGAGGAATATATTTGAGGTACAGAGTTGGATATTTTTACGAATATGACAGTTTGTTGATTTATTTTTTGCACTTAGAAAAAAAGAAAAAAAAGTCTTTTTGGAAATGTATGTTTAAAGATTTCTCACGAGCAAAATTATATAAAAAAAACAAAATAAATCTAAAGGGAAAGAGTTATATTGATATTTAATCGGTTTGTCTGTTGTGCTTTATATATGATGGTGAATAAATACATATTGATTATTTTGAAGTGTGGATTTATTGACTTTGACAATCATAGTTTTTTGGAACTCTAAGATTACAGTTTATTAATGTTTTGTTGTACTAACTATAGTTTGTAATACTACATTTCTATTCTCTATTTATACTAGAACTCTACCATTTACAATGTTCTCCATTTGTTTAAAAGTTATTATTTACTTTATCTACTAAATATTGTTAACGAGATTCACCAGCTTTCATGAATAAATCCCTGATTTTAATTTAGATTAATTTTATGCAAATTTACCTTCAAATCTCTCTTTTTGTGTCCTGGGCAGATTAACACAAAATATATAATGAGGTCAGATTTTAACAGAATACGTCTGCGTTTATAATTACACAAAAACCCTGTGAGCTAAATATTACAGGGAATATAAGAAGTATTATGATTATTGATATTAAAGCATAAACAAAGTATTTGAGTACCTTAAAGTATCAAAAACACTACAAAATAATTATTAAATAGACTGAATGTGGAGCTCATTTTAATGACCTTATATACTGCTTGTAGTTTAATCTATAATAGTACTTCTACATTTATTAGATTTATGTATTCATGTTTTGTTCAATCTTTCAAAGCTCTCGGATAAATGTAGTGATTTAAAAAGTACAATATGTACCTCTGAGATGTAGTACATTATAAAGTACAATGTTTACCTCTGAGATGTAGACAGTAAAAAGTACAATTAATACTTGTACTTTAACTACATTTAGCTGATTACATACTTTTACTTCAGTACGGTTTTGAATGCAGGACTTTTACTTGTAGTGGAGTATTTTCAGTGTGGTATAAGTATCCAAATACCTCTTCTACCACTAAGAGTCTTAAATAATGTCTTTTGGTTCTGTGTATATATACACATAATTATATATATATATATATATACACACATATATATAATAATATATATACACACATTATATATAAGCTGACTTTATTTAGTTTGACCAAGAGTCAAACCCAAAGAGGAAACATCAGCTCTCCCGTGTGTGTGTGTGAGGAACAGAAAATGTGTTCCCTTCGTGTTTATGGCCGCTGGCCGCTGTCGCCCCCTGGCGGACAACACGCAGAGCGTTTCCTTAAAGTCACGTGACTTCTGGGAAAAGGAGCGCCTGCAGAGAGAGGCAGCAGAGTCCGGACCGCAGAGCCGGAGAGCAGACGCGTCAAGTCCGCAAAGCACCGCGGAGGAAACGCAACCGAGGTAAACGAAACTCAACTCTACTTCCTTAATTCAACACCTTTCAGCGTCTATATTTAAATACTTCGAACCACAGAAGCAGGTGAGACAGAATTCAACTCGGACTCCGTTTAGAAAAGAGTTGATTTTAGAAACAGGACTTTATGTGTGAGGTCATGTTGGTTTATTGTCTGGGCTCGAGCTGAACCTTCACGAGGCTAAAATCGATATTTACACTAAACTGAGTCGATGATTACACTTTTAGATGTAATATTTTTATTTATTTTTTATTGTTGTTATGAATAAAGTGTTGTTAACGTGCGGAGGACGTGCACGTGACGCTGGTTGTTTACTGTTGGTGTGTATTGTGTTTTCAGTCTTAAAGGAGCCATGGCAGCAGGCAGGATGAGATCCACGCGCAGATTGCGCTCGTGGATCGTCGAACAGGTGTGTGTGTGTGTGTGTGTGTGTGTGTGTGTGTGTGTGTGTGTGTGTGTGTGAGGGGGTGTGTGAGGGGGTGAGGGGGTGAGGGAGGAAGAAAGGGAGGAGAAGGAAAGGGAAAGAGATACATTAACTCTAGTGACATCACTGTACATCAGTGGTAGTGGAAGTACTCAGATCATTTACTGCAGTAAAAGTGCTCTGTTACAGTAATAGCACTAGTACTACACAGTAGAAATACTCTGTTACAGTAATAGCACTAGTACTACACAGTAGAAATACTATGTTACAGTAATAGCACTAGTACTACACAGTAAAAATACTCTGTTACAGTAAAAGTACTTTATTTAACTTTCCCTTGGGTATGTATTTGTTAAGGCTAGTATTTTAGCAGCCTATCATGTATAAGTACATGTCGTGTGTGTTGGTGCGGTTGCAGGTCAGCAGTGATAAATACCCGGGGCTGGTGTGGGACGACGCCGCCAAAACTATGTTCCGCATCCCGTGGAAACACGCCGGGAAACAGGACTTCCGTAAAGACGAGGACGCCGCCATCTTCAAGGTTTCTAACTCACGACTTTCTCAAAGAGCCTCAGGTCCAAACCTCCACCCTCGCCCGAGGGTTTAGTTCTGTCCCACTGTCGGGGGTTCGAGTCTCTGTCGGACAGTTTGAGCCCTCTATGAACCCTCTCCATAAGTCAGTATTAGATGCAGACTTTGCCTAAGGGAATTACCCACAATGCATTGCAATGTGGCGTTAAACAGGTAACCAGTGGACGCATGGAGACGTAAACGAAGAGGTTCAGCCTGGTGTATTAAATGTACTCAGAAACATTAAGGATTAAAGATGGAACCAAAGAAACACATGAAATCAGAGAATATTTATTTATTTATTCATCAAATATTTCATTTTTTGACAAAAACAAGTAAATAGATTAATTTAAATTCTGTAAGAGTCTGGAAGACGTTCAAATCAGGGAGTACAAAGTATAAAATGAATAAACACAATTGTACATCTTATTCACACCATCTCAAGCCCTCACAGTCTCTCAGGTGAGTCAGTGAGTCCCTGAGGGTTCAGGGTTGGAGGCTTTAGGGGGACGTTTTGGGATCGGGGTTGACCTCTCTGTGATTTCTCCGCAGGCGTGGGCGGAGTTCAAAGGCAAGCCGACGGACGGGATTCAGGACAGCCCGGCCTCCTGGAAGACCCGTCTGCGCTGCGCCCTCAACAAGAGCCCCGAGTTCACGGAGGTGATGGAGCGAGCTCAGCTGGACATCTCAGAGCCCTACAAGGTCTACCGCCTGGTGCCCCTCAGCGAGCAAGGTGAGATTCTGCTCTTCAAGATGGCCGACTGTCTGCCGCACACGTATTTAAGATGTCATGGATACTTCAGGCCGAGACAAAACAAGAGATATATAGCTGGTCTGTTTCTCTCTGGTAGAGACCTGTCAATCACTGTGTAGCCCCGCCCCTAAAGCATCCCCTGCTTTATGGTCTGTTTGACTCTAAATGGACCATCATGTACTAAATGAACATCATGCTGTATTGAAGAAGACTTGAAACTAGAGATTGAGACCATAAACTCATGTTTACAATGTTTACTGAGGTAATAAATCAAGAGAGAAGTAGAGTCATTTTCTCATAGACTTCTATACAACCAGAGGAGTCGCCCCCTGGTGGACACTAGAGAGAATGCAGCTTTAACACATGAAGCTTTGACTTCACTTTACAGAACCGGAGGTTGCCGCCTGGTTCCAACACTCGTACTAACGTACTTATTAATATGCCAGAAAAAGATTTAGTATGTCACCGTGCATAGTTTTTATAAATGCTAAAACACCAGGATGTCTTGCTGCAGCCGGTCGTCTTTGTCCGTTGCGTAACTCGGGCGTGCTTCTCTGGATACTCTGACCCACAATCCTCTGCACAGCAGATTTATGAGCAAGAGGGTCAACGTTCAAGCCGTAATGTTACGACTAAGTAGTTTGTCCCAGTTAGATGCACACTACCTTTGTGAGGGCAGGGTTAGTGTGTACTTCAAAGACAAAAGTATGCGATCTGGAACGCAGCTTTTGTTTTAGAGGTGAAATACGGTGCTGCGTTCAAGGGCCGACAAAAAGCTCAGACATCTGGGACAGAGTGCCCAACCCAGATCCACTTTTTATTCTATTTTAGTCATTTGATCTTCAAACAGACGGAGAAACTGCTCTCAGATGTGAGGATTTAACTTTATATTTAACTTCATTTTTAATGTATTTGTGTATAATAAGCTGCAGCACATTTGTGATGAAACAACTGGTTGATTCAATTATTTGTCTGGTGACGGAAATTAATCGCCAACTATTTTGACATTTGTTTATTTCATTTAACATCAAAAAATATAAAAATCTTTTCGTTTTTCCTTTTTGTAAATGAGATATTTTGTGTTTTTGACTGTTGGTGAAACAAAACCAGACGTTTGAAGCCCTGAGAAAAAGTGTGACTTTGAGGTTTCATAGACAGATTAAATAAAAATAAAAATAGATGATGAGAACAAAGAAAACGTAGCTTTGAGTTGAAGTCGACTTCTTTCTTCTCAGCAGCGTCGGATCAACTTTCTGTATAAAGACACAATCAGTCCGAACGTTTTCACAAAGAAGAAACTCTTCTTCATCAAATCTTTGCTTTGATGCAACAAACTTTGCTTTGATGCAGAGTTCTTAATACAACACACAGAACCTGTTCATGTACAAATACACAAGTGTGTATTCAGTACATTTAAATAGAAGTATCACCAGACTGCATTTAGAAATGTACTCATTTTAGAAATGTTTTTTTTGTGGCTCGAGATAAAACTGATATTTGCATCAAATCAAGTCGACGTGTAAACGTTTAAATGTGTTTTGTTGTTGTTGTCTCATCACGAGAGTTAAACTCATCACTGCTCACACCGGAGCTTCACAACCAGTTCAGTGTTCAACGCGTTGGTTGAAGTAGTTTTCAGGTGATAAGAAGTACTCTGAACTTTACTGAAGTACAAGTAGTAATACCACAAAGCAGAAATACTCTGTTACAAGTATTCAAAAGTAGAATTACAACAGTTTTAGGCATTAAAATATACTTAAAGTAGCAAAAAGATACTTTTCTGGTGTACAAGTACACCTGTGCTGTGATACCTGCAGCGATGAGACAGACTGAGATGTGAACGACGTGACTTCAGGAAGTGGAAACACGGAGTCACTTGCACTCTTCTTCTGTGGTGCTCTGGGATCTCTCACTTTAGTCTTTATGTTCTCTTCTATAAAGTCTGTCTGAGGCTTTAGAGTCTTCTTCTTACAGATGAAACACTTCAAATGATGTATTCCGATTGTTTGTCACAGATAACGAGGGAAACAACGTTCTAGAAATAAAAATAAAACAGTCGAAGAAATAGATAATAATTTAACAATATTGAGGTTTTTCTTCTGTTTCTTTTAAATCTCGGTTTATTAAATCTTCTGCTGTTAAATCTCTCGGTCTCTGTGTAGAGATTGACGTTACTTAAGGATTCCGTATCTGCACCGATGAATTATTAAAACGACGGCGCTGAAGGAAAGAACAGATCAAGTGACTTGACCGCGCTATCACCTCCTGCTGACTCAGCTAAACAGCCGACACCGAACCGGGAGCACGGAGCGCTGAGCGCGTTCTCTTTGTTCGTTCAAGAGAACACACGGGTGTTTGCTTGTTCCAGTGATTTATTGGTCGCATACTGAACGTTCTGTGTTCCGTGTTCTAGGTGTGGTGGTTCCTGAGAAGAAAGCCAGAGTGAAGGCCCTCAAGAGGAAGAGGAGGAGCAGGAGGAGGAGCAGCGACTCCGAGAGCAGCGACGTCGATCAGGCGAAGCAGATAAAGACGGAGGAGGTCACCTCACAGCTGGTGAGTGTTTGTGTACTTCTACTACAGCTCATGTTGTACTTTTACTGCACTACGTTTATCCGACGGCTGGAGTCACTTCACACATTAAGAGTTTACGAACTAAACTACATGAAACACATCAATAAATACTTAAATACATTCATTGCCTCATTTATTTGTTTCAGGATGTATTCCTCAGGCTCATTTATGTATTTCATATGTTAAGATGATCATTTACGTGTGATAAACATCACGTTCATTGACTTTGAGTGGAGCTCTTCGTCCGTGATAACCCGACTGTGTGTTCGTCAGTGTGCCGGGGAGCTCCTGCTGTGGAGCGACGGCCCGGAGCAGACAGAAGAACCCGCTCAGCACGTCGCCGCCGCGCAGAGAGACGGTGAGTTTATCTCCGTCACCGACCCATCAACACGATCACTGGTCTCAATGGTTCCTGAACTCCAGACTTCACATTCATGACTGGAGTCTTTAGTGAAACTACAACCTGACAAAGAGTTCTTACTCCATCTCATCTGAGCTACTTTCTTCTGAACTAACTCCATTAACTTCTGCACCATTTTCAAGTTGATCGCTCACACACAATCATCTGATCATCTATTTATAGACGCAAACCACCGCATGTAAATGAATAAAACTTGTCCCCACAAAGAGCAGCTGTTTGCTTTCTACACGTGCACAGTCGTAGCCTTTGAATGCTCCCTTTAGGTAGGAGCACAGTTTAGGACTGTTGGTCTCAGTCTGCTGTAGCGCTGCAGCGGATCACAGATCAGCGCAACAGAAGAAAATCTAACTCTTAGATCCCGATGAAACTAGAACGATTGTATCGCCACGACAAGTTAGAAGAAGTTAAGCTTCCAGAATAAGTGGGGAACTCAGGTTACTACAGTACATGTTGTACAAATACCTGCATTCAGTAACCTGCTTTCTTGATTGCACAATATTGTGTTAACAAACAGTATCTGCCCACAAAACAAACATTCCAAAACAACCAGCTGATCCCTCTCTATTTATTATTATAATTATAATAATTATAATAATAATGAATAACCGTCTCTCTGTCTGCAGTGGTCAATGAGATCCGGTTGGACGTGCGGATCGAGGAGAGCGTCGATGCTCCAACAGGAGGTAATAAACTGAACCTCAAGCAGTTTTGGGGCGTTTGTTTGTTTTTGCTCCCCACATGTTTCCCTCTGTGGTCTTGATTTTCAAAATAAAAGTCCTGCTCCTCTATAGAAACAGAACCATGATGACTAGAAGTAGAGAGAACTAGAACACGTCTTTAGTGCAGAACAACAGAGTTATGAAGACATCAATCATTAAAAAGAAGAATTTATTTGATCATTTCTGTGACAAAAATTGGAAAACAATATACACTACCGTTCAAAAGTTTGGGGTCACTTAGAAATGTCCTTCTCAAAGAAAAGCACTGTTTCTTTCAATGAAGATAACATTAAATTAATCAGAAATACACTCTATACATTGTTAATGTGGTTAAAGACTATTCTAGGTGGAAACGTCTGGTTTTTAATGAAATATCTACATCGGTGTATAGAGGCCCATTTCCAGCAGCTATCACTCCAGTGTTCTAATCGCCTTAGAAGACTAACTGATGATTAGAAAACCCTTGAAAACAGTTCTGCTGGTGAGAGAAGCTATAAAACTGGCCTTCCTTTGAGCTAGTTGAGTATCTGGAGCATCACATTTGTGGGTTGGATTATACTCTCAACATGGCCAGAAAAACAGAACTTTCATGTGAAACTCGCCGTCTATTCTTGTTCTTAGAAATGAAGCTATTCCATGAGAGACATTGCAAAGAAACTGAAAATTGACACAAAATTGTCTGGGTGACCCCAAACTTTTGAACGGTAGTGTATATCAAACATTTTTGTGTATTAACATGTTGGAAAAAAATGGAGGTTCCACGTGTTTTATATATTGAACTATTCACATGTTTCCAGCCTCTCCTCTCTCCTCTCCTCCTCTCTCTCCTCCTCTCTCTCCTCCTCTCTCCTCTCCTCCTCTCTCTCCTCCTCTCTCTCCTCCCCTCTCCTCTCCCCTCTCCTCTCCTCTCCTCTCTCTCGTCCTCTCCTCCCCTCTCCTCTCCTCCTCTCCTCTCTCTCGTCCTCTCCTCCCCTCTCCTGTCTCCTCTCCTCTTGTATTTCTGAACTACAGTGCGACACCCTACATAATAAACGTTAGTCTGTATCTATCGGAGCTACATTATTTGACCTTTTATTTTGAAAGGTTTTTACCCCCCCCTGTTTGTGTCTCTTCAGTTCAGGACTCCTTCAACGTGGTGGTTCATTATTTAGGCCACGAGGTTCTCAAACGTCAAATCCAGAGCACCGACGTGCGGATAATGTACTTGCCTTCGTCTCACGCTCCGACGACGCCGGCCGTCCTGAAGAGCCGGTTCCCGCGCATCCCGCTGCCGGAGCCGCCGTCCACGCTGCCGGCCGGCTCGGAGCGCCAGGCCCTGTTCACCCTGCTGCCCTTCATGGAGAGAGGCGTGGTGCTGACGGCCACGCGGCAGGGCGTCTACGGCAAACGCTTCTGCCAGGGGCGGGTGTTCTGGACGGGGCCGCACGGGGCCACGGAGGGGCTGCACAAGATGGAGAGAAACACGGAACCGGTGATGCTCTTCAGTAAAGACGCCTTCAAGCAACGTGAGTTCAGTTGTTCAATCGTCAGATATATTCAAATAAAACAAGGAGTTTAATGACCCACCGTGGATTCTCATACCAGTGAATTTGTTGATGTTGCCTTAACCTTAATCTAGTCTAATCTCAGTACAGTGAAATGAATTGTGTATTTAACTCTTTTTATTGTTATTATCATCAGAACTTGACCTCTTCCGTTTAAATGGCGGCGATCCTCCTCAGTGCGGCGTCACTCTGTGTTTCGGAGAAGAGTTGAGTAACACTGAAGACCCGTCTGGAAAACTTATCATAGTTCAGGTAAATGTACGTGTTGACTGATCTCCATGTTTAAAAACGTCCAGAACTGTTACGAACACCAGAATAAAGCTTTAGTTTGAAATTCTACACTAGTAGATATTCAAGTTATTAAAGTACATTTATTTGTACCTTATTGTTAATCATTACTAACTTAACTATGGTCAATTACTTTAAACTTTAGATCAATATGAATTAATTTTAAAAATGTTACCAGGTAAAAAGGTATTCATAATTAATTAATTTAAACTATTATTTAATTAATCATTACAAACTTAAAACTATTTGCATTTCATGGATGTTTTTCGGTCAAATATTAATTGGTTGAAATCAGCTTTTTAATTTATAAATATTTCCCCAATAGTGAAAGTGCAGTGTGACCCAAATTAAAGCAACACAGACACTAAACTTTTACGTAAAAGAAGAAAGAACTCCCAGTAAATAATACTAATTATCATTATAATAATTATAACAATAATAATACGTTACTTGCGCTCCTCTGCAGATCGGCATCGGCTTCCCTTGGGCAGAGCAGCAGGTCCAGAACGTCTTCATAGGTGTTCAGAACTGTTATGAACACCAGAATAAAGCTTTAGTTTGAAATGTATCAAATTCTACCACAGTAGAGATTCAAGTTATTAAAGTACATTTATTTGTACCGTACTATTTATTACTTATTGTTAATCGTTACTAAGTTAACTATGGTCTATTACTTTAAACTTTAGATCAATATTAATTAATTAAAACAATTTTACCAGGTAAAAAGGTATTGTTAATTAATTAAAAAACTATTATTTACTTAAAACTATTGTTGATTATTTACACAAAAAATATTGTTAATGAGTCATTATCAACTTAAAACTATTATTCAATACTTAAAACTATAGTTAATAATTATTCCTGACTTAAAACTATAGTTAATAATTATTCCTGACTTAAAACTATAGTTAATAATTATTCCAGACTTAAAACTATAGTTTATAATTATTCCAGACTTAAAACTATAGTTAATAATTATTCCAGACTTAAAACTATAGTTAATAATTATTCTCAACTTGAAACGATAGTTTATAATTATTCCTGACTTAAAACTATAGTTTATAATTATTCCTGACTTAAAACTATAGTTAATAATTATTCCCAACTTAAAACTATAGTTAATAATTATTCCTGACTTAAAACTATAGTTAATAATTATTCCTGACTTAAAACTATAGTTAATAATTATTCCCAACTTAAAACTATAGTTAATAATTATTCCTGACTTAAAACTATAGTTAATAATTATTCCTGACTTAAAACTATAGTTAATAATTATTCCCAACTTAAAACTATAGTTAATAATTATTCCTGACTTAAAACTATTCGCATTTCATGGATGTTTGTCGGTCAAATATTAATTGGTTGAAATCAGCTTTTTAATTAAAAAATATTTCCCCAATAGTGAAAGTGCAGCGTGACACAAATTAAAGCAACTCAGAAACTGAACTTTTACGTAAAAGAAGAACGAACTCCCAGTAAATAATAATACTACTAATAATAATAATTTTGATAACACTTTACTCGCGCTCCTCTGCAGATCGGCTTCCCGTGGGCAGAGCAGCAGGTCCAGAACGTCCAGTCGCTGTTTGAATCCATCAACATCCTCCAGTCTCTGGCCAGCGAGTCTCCGCTGGGAGAGATAACTCTGAACCTGGTCGCCGTGTCTTCAGCCGACTCGGAGACGACCGTCTGCGGGACCTTCTGAGGCACTTTGTCCATTTCAAAATAAGAGACAACCCGTTCTTTTCAAAATAAGAGCATACAGGGCTGAGCGATACATCGACGTATTTATCACGGTAAACGCATCATCTAACAATAGACTACATAAACATCTCCTGGACGTAGAGATTACTGAGTGTACTGGAAGCACTACATGTAAGAAGACACTGAGAAGTCGACTCCGCAGCTGCAGACAATAAGTCGATCGAACCATTTTGATAATTGATTGATTCGTTAACATCCTCCTGTTTCCGCTTCTCAAATGTGACAATCTCTATTTTTTTTATGTCACATTCTGTTTGATATAACATTTTATATCTTAAGGTTTTGGAAGAAAAAACATACAAATTGAAGAACATTTTTTTATTAACCGGTACCGACGATAACCGTTAGTGGCAGCATGAGTCGCTTTGTTTCCTTTGGGTTTTTTTTCTGGAAATGTTGAAAATGTGATGCACGTGTTTCTCCTTTCAGCCACTGGTTCCCAACCTGTGGGTGGAGACCCTCAGAAAGGGTCGCGAGTTATTACAATATTAAGATATTTGAGCTTTTATTCTCATGAATTACTGGATTATTTTAGGGTTTTTATTCCAAACTAAACTGCTTTGTTTCCAGTTAAAAAGGTTGGGAACCGCTGCACTCAGCAGCTGATATTGTTTTTATACTACAGCACTAAATAAACCTTTACATGTCAAATATTAATCTTACAGTAACATAAAGCAAACATCATAATAGAAGATGAAGCTGTGATAAAAAACACAAAATAGTTCAGTAGAGTAGAAAGAAAATACGCAATAGTTTTCACGTTTTTAATGTAGCGCCTGTTAGTCAAACTTAACTCTTAAGGGTATAGTTATTGTTCATGTTAGGCTGTTGTAGCTGGTACATTTATTACACACGTGGGTTGAAGGTTGTATTTGATCAGACTCTAGGTTCGTAGCAGTGCTTCAGTCCAGACTTCTTAAAAAAAGGACAAATCCAAATCTTCACTGTTAGAAATCGTTCATCTGGGACGTCCAGTGCATTTGTATTATGTGGGGGGGGGAACAAAAAACAAGACATGCTACATTTCAGTGCTAACGTGCTGCAGTAACTTGTCTGCTGAAGCTCAAAATGTTAGTTTTCTGTCGAGTGTCGACCGCGTGTATTGAACTCGGTCGTACTGTTTGTCTGTTTGACTTTTCTTCTTGACGAATCACATAATTTCCGACAATAATGTTTGAGCTTTATAGAACATTTTAAGTATTTATAAATGTAATGTCAGCGATTATGACTTTTCCTTTGAAGACATTTTATAATATTGTGTTTTAATATATTATCTTTTCATACCAACAGCCACCGGAGGAGATACAGTTGTTGACAAATACATTAATTATCTTCGCTTAAAACTACATCATAGCGCGTTATAAACCATTTATTACCAATTCGCTATTTACAAATGCTATAGAGCTAAATAGAGGCAGTTAAGTGAGTCGTTACCCCAATATTTACAGTGTATATTTTATTAATTACTTCTGTTTTTTAGCATGACACAGACAACCACACTACGAGGTTTTCATGATGTGAACCACTGAGCACACGACACGCAACAGCAAACTTTTTACTTTTGGGCTTCAACAAATTAAGGTTTTTTACTGTAGAACTTTTGTATTGTCAGGTGCTTCTGTTATTTTGTCCACCTCCTGGAGCCTGTGAATATCTAGGAATAACATTAAAGTGTAACAAAAAAAAAAGAAAGACAAAACGGGACCAAAAACACCACAGGTGCATTATACAAAAGTGTTAAACGATGTTCTTAAGGTGATTGTTCCTTTAAATCAGAGGGTTGTTGGAGCACAAGGCACACAGGAGGGAGGGGGGGGGGGACTTGTAAATATGTTGTTATTTATGCATGCACTATGTTATGTCCCTATTGCATTAAAAACGAACCTAAACTCTGGTGCGTCGTTGTTGTTAAAATCACAGAACATAGATACATGTGAGCTACTTCCTCGTCTAGATGTTCCCGTTGGCCGGCGAGGCGAGCTCTGCGATCTTGGTGTTCAGTTTCTGATTGGTCCAGTCCTTTGTAATGTCGTCCAGGTGGCTGTCAAAATCCACCAACAGCGCCTGATCGCCAGACTCCAGCATCTGACCGGCTATCGCCTGAGTCTCCTCCCACTGTCTCAGCATTATCCTGGACACAGCGGACAGATGTGAGGACAGGTCAGTGTTACTGTCATCAACGTTCATTTAAAAATCACAGCGATATCGACTTATTTGTTACGAAGCAGAACGGATTTGAAGGGTTGAACAAGTTTGGGAGACAAAAATCTAAAAGCAGAAATATGTTTAAATTAATGTTACAAGTAAAAAGAAAACTGATAAATCTTTATTTAATTACACAGGAAACAATGACTTCAAATGAAAACATGAAGCAGTGCTGGGTGGCTCTGATTCACAATCAAAATAAATTAACATGGGATTGACGTCATCGTCATGACGTCTCTCGTTTTGAAGCCTCAAGTTCGGCATTTTGTCTGTCGCCATCTTGTTTTTTGCAACCAGTGAACAGGAAGTGACCATATCTGGACTGAGGAGGAGTGACGTAGAGACGCTGTACACGACTCTGGCAGAGACCTGTCAATCACTGTAGCCCCGCCCTAAAGCATCCCCTGCTTTATGGTCTGTTTGACTCTAAATGGACCATCATTTACTAAATGAACATCATGCTGTATTGAAGAAGACTTGAAACTAGAGATTGAGACCATAAACTCCTGTTTACAATGTTTACTGAGGTAATAAATCAAGAGAGAAGTAGAGTCATTTTCTCATAGACTTCTATACAACCAGAGGAGTCGCCCCCTGATGGACACTAGAGAGAATGCAGCTTCAAGACATGAAGCTCTGGCTTCACCTTTCAGACCTGAAGGTCATATTTTGTGTCGTCTCTGTGACATGTGAGCTCTAAATTCGAATCGTTTGTGTCCCAAAAACGAATAAATTCTCTGCTGGCGTTCCCGAGACATCGTGTTAAAACGTCGCCTCTGACGGTCACTTACGTGTGTTTGTCTTTGAGCATCCATCTTGAATCTTTGCGCTCGTACATGACGATGGGAGGAACCCGATAGTCTGAAGTCATCTTACTGCCATCCAGCTGTGGAGCAAAACAGAAAAAACACATTAAACATATTCATCAAACTGATCTGCATTTATAAAACAGGTTTAAATTCTTACCATTAACAACACTGCGTTGTCAAACTGCTCAGAAATCTTGTCGGCTATCTTCAGCGCACACGGAGTCGGGCTGTCGAGTTCAAAACAAAGAGAGATAGAAAAAGGTTTTTTTACATTTTACTAAACGTCTGGTGTGAGATCTTGTACAGAAATAACAAAATAAACTCACCTGCTATCTGACACGCAGGCGTTGGCTTGATAGTATCCCACAATCCTTTGCTGAGTCTGTGAACACCACACATCCACCTGAAACAAGAGACGTCACTTTACTGGAGTCTCTTCTGAGCAAAGACAAATCTGACTCCTCATCCCAGAGAGAGAGAGAGAGAGAGATATATATATATATATATAGATATATATATATATATATATATATATACACACACACACACTAAAGAGTCTAAATACTCAGGTGTGTCCTACCTGTGTACTGAAGTAAAGAGTCTAAATACTCAGGTGTGTCCTACCTGTGTACTGAAGTAAAGGGTCTAAATACTCAGGTGTGACCTACCTGTGTACTGAAGTAAAGAGTCTAAATACTCAGGTGTGTCCTACCTGTGTACTGAAGTAAAGAGTCTAAATACTCAGGTGTGTCCTACCTGTGTACTGAAGTAAAGAGTCTAAATACTCAGGTGTGTCCTACCTGTGTACTGAAGTAAAGAGTCTAAATACTCAGGTGTGTCCTACCTGTGTACTGAAGTAAAGAGTCTAAATACTCAGGTGTGTCCTACCTGTGTACTGAAGTAAAGAGTCTAAATACTCAGGTGTGACCTACCTGTGTACTGAAGTAAAGAGTCTAAATACTCAGGTGTGTCCTACCTGTGTACTGAAGTAAAGGGTCTAAATACAGTAATCAGGTGTGACCTACCTGTGTACTGAAGTAAAGAGTCTAAATACAGTACTCAGGTGTGACCTACCTGTGTACTGAAGTAAAGGGTCTAAATACAGTAATCAGGTGTGACCTACCTGTGTACTGAAGTAAAGAGTCTAAATACAGTACTCAGGTGTGACCTACCTGTGTGAGAGCCAGCTGACTGATAGGAGCCAGAGGCAGGTGTGAGTGGAGCAGAGGAACACAGTCCGTCACACACACAGCGCCGCCTGCAGAGCCGGAGGACAACAGCAGCCCGTTGATGCTGCACCGAGGAAAGAGACAAGCGTGCAGGTACATCTTCACGTAGGCCCGACAGGACAGCTCCACCTCGCCCATGATGCCTCACCGTCACTGTGAGGACACACGGAGAGACACGGAAGCATTGACAAGCACCTTCAAACGTCTGACGTTACTGTACAAGCTGCACTAGACTGGAACTGCACCTTACTGTCCTCAATCTATCTATCTATCTATCTATCTATCTATCTATCTCTCTATCTCTCTATCTATCTGTCTGTCTGTCTATCTATCTATCTATCTGTCTGTCTGCTGTCTTGCTGGTCGACCCCCATCTACCTGCATGCATGTCTTTTATTGTTGTTCAGCTGTGTCTGTCTGACTTATATATTTAAAACACACTGCATGCTTTTATGTTACATGGATGTTTTTAGTGTCCAACAATGCAGCATAATCTTGTCTTTAGTCCGTGTTTCTATTTAACAGTTATCCTCATTGTATTGTCTTGTGTGTTGATTTTGTCTAGTTAGTTCTTGACAACGTAGAACAAGAGTCTCCTGAATGATGATACTACTTATATTAATATTCTCACTTCTTTCATAGTTTGTGCACGCTTTCTAAAGGGTCAATATTGCATAACTTTGTAACATCTGCCTCTTGGGACTACAGATGAGAAAATAGCCTCTTGGTGCATTTACAGCAACGTTTTTATCAAATAAACCAATAAATAAACCCACTGAAGCAGAGGCTGAAGACACGTGACCTGTCACATGTGAACGACAACACTTTTACAAACATTACAACCTGCAGTCGTCACTAATTCACCTGAAAATAAGGAATAAATAAACCAGCTAGCTTCATTAGCATTAGCATACTAGCAGACCAATCAACGCTGAATCAAGTCTTACCTTCAGAGATATACGATATAACAGAGTGAGCGTAAGGTAACGAATCTGTACTTTCCGATTCTTAAATATGTCGGTTTATTGAACGTTTTTAACCGTTTTTAAGGTTTTTAAAGAGCTTAAACGGCTAACTGTTTCTCTTAACAGCTCATTCTAACAAGCGTCTGAACGGATACTTCCGATCCCGCCCATAATATAGATCTATCATCTGATTGGTCGAGGGGTCGATCTTTGTGATCCAATTGGAGCAATGAGGTGTCAATCATTTATTTTTAGTCTTCTTCGGCTGCTGTGTAATGCTGAGGCTCTACAGCAGGGCGCCCTCTAGAGGAGAGGATGTCGCCTGTAATGTGAGTTCTCTGAAGTATATAAATGGGAAACAATGAATTAAGAGCAACACACAGTGATGGAAGAATTCAGACCCTTCAGGAGAAGCACGTACACAACTCAGTGATAATACTTTAAGTTAAAGTATTCAAGTATTATCTGCAAAATGCACTTGAATTAAATTAAAAGCATTGATGTTGCAGTAAATCTTCCCAGTCCGTTTTATCATATCTGATGTTTCTGGATTAATATTACGGCAGTATTTTAACTCTAAATACTGTTGACTACAGCAATGCATCATATTCTAGAAGATCATACGTTTACAGCATCACTGTCCTGTGAGAAGCGCCTGTTTTCAGCTTTGTGACGATGCATTTTCCATCTGATCTGAGGCTTTTTAAAGAGTTGTGGATGAAGGACGAGGATTTTCACAACTCAATGAACACATCATCCTTCTCTGAAGCCCTTGTGGAAGACAAAGTAGAGAATATTAGACTTTTTGTTCCTTTTTTATTTTCACTATAATGTATATGGAGATTTGTCTGATGCTACTCTATTCTACTTTGGGTTTAATTTTATTTTAATGGACATATCTGTAAACTAAATTGAAGGTAAACCTTTTGCATTACAAATCTTAGCACAACACGCAAGCGTCCAGCAGATGGTTCTGTTAAGTTATCACCTTTCTCCCAAAACAAACCCATGTCTTATTGTGAGCAATAATGTCATATGTGAAAATACTAAAGAACAAAGTTAGCAGGTTTTACAAGTACAGCAGTAGAGATCTGCACAGGCCTAAACAGGAAATCAGTTACATTCATTAGTGTCTAAAATCTATGTTAGACTTCGACGACCCAGGTACACTGTATTCCCACAGTACCCCCCTACAGGACTCCAAGGGACACGGTTGTAGGCCTTCTCCAAGTCCACAAAACACAGAATGGATGGGCAAACTCCCATGACCCCTCAAACAGACCTGCAAGGATAAATAGCTGGTCCACTGTTCCACGGCCATGACAGAATCCACATGTCTCCCTCTGGATGTAAGGTTTGACAATCGATCAGCGCCTCTGTTACAGCGTCCTGGAATAAATGTCCCTTGGGAAGCTCAGCAGTGGGATACCTCGACAATTTGAGCACACTTTTGGGTCTCTCTTTTTGAAAATGGGAACCACCATCCTGGTCTGCCACTCCACATAACGCTAAATATGTGTTCCAGCGAAGACAACCCAACAAAGCCCAGAGTCTTCAGGATCTCATGGCAAATCACATCCACCCCTGGCGCTTTGCTGTCGAGGAGCTTCTTGACTACCACAGCAACCTCTGCTAGGGATATGGGTGAGTCTTCCCCTAAGTCTTCAAACTCTGCCTCCTCCACGAAGGACTTGTCAGGTTCAGGAGTTCCTGAAAGTGACATCAGAGGACCCGTCTGTTAAACTCCTAAAGTTCGCAGACAACACAACGGTGATCGCCTCATCAGCGACAGTGATGAGTCTGCATATAGACGGGAGGTTGAACAGCTGGTCCTCTGGTGTGGTCAGGACAACCTGGAGCTAAACAAGCTCAAAACTGTGTCTGCTGCGGAGACATTTCAGGTTTCTGGGATCCACAATCTCCCAAGACCTAAAGTGGGCCTCCAACATCAACACCATCAGGAAAAAAGCCCAGCAGAGGTTATACTTCCTGCGCCAGCTCAGGAAGTTCAATCTGCCGCAGGAGCTGCTGATTATTTTCTACTCCACCATCATCCAGTCTGTTCTCTGTTCCTCCATCACTGTGTGGTTTGGATCGGCCACTAAACAGGAACAGACTACAACAGACTGTCAGGTCTGCAGAGAGGATCATTGGTTCCAGCCTGCCCTCCATCCTGGACTTGTTCACCTCCAGAGTCAGGAGACGGGCTGGAAACCTCACTGCAGACCTTCACACCATGGACACAAGCTGTTCATCTCCTCCCCTCTGGTAGGCGCTACAGAGCTCTCTACGCCAAAACCACCAGACACAGGAACAGCTTCTTTCCACTTTTTTATATTTGTATATTCTATTGTTAGAAAAATTCTCGCGAGACCGATTGAAAATCATTAATCAGTTAACATTTATTCTTTGCAAAGAAGGAGACAGAGTTGATTCACATACAGTATACATGGATCAAGGCTGCTCAGAGGTCTGACTCTGAGCCTCGGATATTTATACCAAGTAAACAATACAGTGTCACAGGCAATACGTCACGAAAGCATAACACACACACAAAATGGCTTCCACGCCATGTAGTAGTCAGGAGGCTAAGTTCTCATAACATAGCTCTGTACCCATCTTAACGCTCCCACAGTCCTTATTATCATTTCAATCCAGGACATGCTGCTGAGTGTTCTTTCGCATAGACTAAACAACTGTGGTGAGGCAGTTCACACAACAAGGACACATAAGGACACCAAGCTTTTAAAGCACACCTTATAATTAGTCATTTAGATTTTCCCCAACATCTATGTATGTACATCGAGAGCCATGTGAGTCAAATTCCATGCATGCGTACGCATACATGGCCAATAAAGCAGATTCTGATTTCCACCACTCAACAATATCCCCATCACGGGTCCACCATTCTTCTTCCCTGCTAAACACAGCCTTAGCCAAGCCCTGCTTTCTTTTTCTGAGTTGTCTAATAGTTTGCCAGAACTTCTTTTGAAGCCAACCAAAAGTCCTTTCTGAGATCCTGTAAGACCCCAGTGTTAAACAGTAGTGCATTACAAAATACATTTGAAACAGTTTTTGCCCACAACATAGTCACGCTAGCAACCTTTGGTCAAAGATGGCTGATGTTTTGGAACAGATAAAGGGTATTTTATCAGTCTTATATAGTCACACCCTAGATTTTTTCTGTTCAATAATAGTAAGCCTTAATCACCAAAGGAATTGAGGTGTTGGTAGGTTGTGCAGCAGTGGAGTTATGAACAGGCCTAAAACAAAGTTACATACACTGAGTATATCTGAAACCTCAACCAACTAAGAAAGATTCATTGAAGAGATCACAGGATACAAATGTGAGTTTATTTAAATTTTATAAGTCAATACAATGGCTCAGTTGGAAGCAGTCTTCGAAAACCTCCATTTGTGCGATGCCTGAAACACAAAGCATGGATTGAAAGGAAGGTCAGTACTTCAAAGCCTGATCTCAGATTGTTGAGTTTACGTGCATACCCTGCCCATTGCTGCTCTGGATTTGATTGAAGTTCATCAACAACAATTTGTCAATAATACAGTAAAGTCCAGATACCCCTCTGTATGTATATCAGTGGAGAATTCCTCTCCCCGTTGCAACACACCTGATAAACATGGCCCATGATATTGTGTCTGCGTGTGCAAACCTTATGTCTCCAGAACACTTACATTGCACCGCGCATGTGTCCCATGGCCCCGTCTCTGGTTATGAAAACATGTTTTATCAGTGCCTGAATGATCCTCTCCAGTGTTCAACTCGCGAGCCAAGCTCCGATCCTGTGGCTACGCTGCCTAATACCAAACACCGTACACGGAACAAGAGAAACACCTACACGAGTGAAAAGGCAAATTCACCACCGTTGGATGGCGATGGAATGCCCAAGACCCTAGCACCCATTTAGGCAACCAGGACTATGAGGCCTCAGGGGCACAATGTGTTTTTGGTTTTCAGCCTGTATAATTGTTGTACCTATCCTGCTGACTCATGCATGACTGGTTACCGTCCACAGAAACTATTACTACTCAGATTACACTGACGATAGACTCAATCCCCACTACGTCGTCCTTCCCTAATATCAACAACCTGGAGTGATGTTGGTCCAGATTCTGATCCCCATTTTGTTTGCATTTGCATAATCCTGTGTCTGCACGTGTACCTTGACCTGTATGAAATCATTGATGTATAGATGGATAGGAGACACTGTCACAGGAGAAGTAGGTCGCTATCTCAAATTAGATCAGAATAATCCTGACATGTTTCCCAATCCAGATTGGATTCCACCCCACCCAGAGTCTGACACACTCCTGATCCTGACCATGATCCTAACCATGTGCTAAGAATGATCCATTTCTCCCCACAGCTTGTACTTATCTCAATAATGCTACACAAAAACAGCTAAAATACTCTTCAAATGTACTAGCCTTATAAATTGTTAATGCAGATGTTCCAAATGGATACTAGTGTACTTTAAGTTTATTTAGCTGAAGGAGGATTTTCTCAACACACAAAGGAATACTTTCTCATTCACTCCAGATTACTCCAATGGAAGAATTGGTAGTTAACGTGATTCGTTGTAAAGACCCACTGATCAACAGCTCATTTCTATGCATCAAGTTTCATAAGGTGCTTTGCCTTGACCATTAATTGTTCGGTTCAATTAAATCTAATAGTTTAGCCCAAAATTACAAATTTGCCTCAGAGGGCTTTACAATCTGTACAAATGAGACATCCTGTCCCGGGACCCTCACATCAGAACAGGAAAAACTCCCCCAAAAACCTTTGACAGGGAGAAAAGAGGAAGAGAAACAGAGGGATCCCTCTCCCAGGATGGACAGAATCGCAATAGATGTAATGTGTACAGAGTCATAACAGAGTTACAACACATTCAATGCATATGACAACCACAGCAGGAGGCCAGACCAGGGTCCAGGTATTACCAGGATCCACGGAAACCTGCGAGGCGAGAAAGCAGAGACACTCTGGTGAAGAAGCAAAGTCAGTAATGTGCGTTAAATGTCTGGCATTACAGAGGGCCTTATGTCTTAAGGCTGTCTCGACAGACTAACAGATTCTTCCAAATTGGTGGAACGCCACGTTATCGTGATGTTTGAGAGTTTCGTTATACCATGGAGCGAACCTCCTTTGTTTTACCATATTTTTTAGAGGCACAATAGAATCTAGTTTCACTCAGTGAACCTGAAGCACTATCGACAAGATGATCAATCTGGGAGGGATTAAAGTTATCACAGGAGTCCTGTTATATTGAGGCATGGTATAGAGTTAAATAGACTGAATCGCTTCTTTTAATTGAGCTACAGCATCATCAGATAGACATCTACTGTCGAAACATTTGCCTAATGGTGTACACTCAGGTAGTAGAAATTCAAAAGTTATTTGATAAAAGTGGGTTCTGTGGAAAGACTATTAAATCTTCCATTTTAATGTCATAAGCCAGAACCAGGTTGAGGGGGTGGTTAAGCGTTTCTGTACACAGACAGAAGCCAATCAAATCTAATAATGAGATAAAGGCAGTACTAAGGCAATCATTCTCGACAGCCACATCAATATTAAAGTCACCTACAATAATTACTTTGTCCGTTTTAAGGACAAGATAAGAACTCTGAAACATTCCGATAGGAATTCACAATACCGACCTGGGGCCCGACACACTATAACAAACAGAACTGGCTGTTGAAGGTGTGCGTGTGGGATGTGAGGCTGAGCCAGCTGCGCACATTTACAGTTTGTTAAAATGAAATGGCTCACTGGAAGGCAAAAGATTTTATGAATCTTTTGTTTTGATGTACATGGATTTTGATGTTAAACTTTACAGTTTTCTAAAATAAATAATTGAAAAGATTACACTATACAAAAGGTGAGTTTATTTTAATTTGACAATGCAATAGCTTAGATGCAAGCAGTCTTTGTAGAACCTCCAGTGTCACGATACCTGAAACAAAAAAATAGATTTAAGGAAAATCAGTATTTGAAAACCTGAAAGCAGATTGCCGAGTTAAATTACAAACCCTGACCATTGCTTTTTTGTTTACCATTGGAATTCATTTGGAGAGATTGGATAATCATTTTAGCAAGGCTGCTGGGGCAGGTAGCGAGGAGCCGGCAGCCGGGGCGGGTAGTGAAGGGCCAGCAGCCGGGGCGGGTAGTGAGGGGCCGGCAGCCGGGGCGGGTAGTGAGGGGCCGGCAGCCGGGGCGGGTAGTGAGGGGCCGGCAGCCGGGGCGGGTAGTGAGGGGCCGGGGCCGGCAGCCGGGGCGGGTAGTGAGGGGCCGGCAGCCGGGGCGGGTAGTGAGGGGCCGGCAGCCGGGGCGGGTAGTGAGGGGCCGGCAGGCGGGGCAGGTGCAGGGCCGGCAGGCGGGGCGGATAGCTCGGCCACTGGGGCGGATAGCTCGGCCACTGGGGCGGATAGCTCGGCCACTGGGGCGGATAGCTCGGCCACTGGGGCGGATAGCTCGGCCACTGGGGCACCTTTGGCGGCTGCTGGGGCGGATAGCTAGGCCGCTGCTGGGGCACCTTTGGCGGCTGCTGAGGCGACTGCTGGGGTGGATAGCTAGGCTGCTGCTGGGGCACCTTTGGCGGCTGCTGAGGCGACTGCTGGGGTGGATAGCTAGGCTGCTGCACCTTTGGCGGCTGCTGGGGCGACTGCTGGGGTGGATAGCTAGGCTGCTGCTGGGGCACATTTGGCGGCTGCTGGGGTGGATAGCTAGGCCGCTGCTGGGGCACCTTTGGCGGCTGCTGGGGCGACTGCTGGGGTGGATAGCTAGGCTGCTGCACCTTTGGCGGCTGCTGGGGCGGATAGCTAGGCCGCTGCTGGGGCACCTTTGGCGGCTGCTGAGGCGACTGCTGGGGTGGATAGCTAGGCTGCTGCTGGGGCACCTTTGGCGGCTGCTGGGGTGGATAGCTAGGCCGCTGCTGGGGCACCTTTGGCGGCTGCTGGGGTGGAAAACTAGGCCGCTGCTGGGGCACCTTTGGCGGCTGCTGAGGCGACTGCTGGGGTGGATAACTAGGCCGCTGCTGGGGCACCTTTGATGGCTGCTGGGGCGGCTGCTGGGGTGGATAGCTAGGCTGCTGCTGGGGCACCTTTGGCGGCTGCTGGGGCGGATAGCTAGGCCGCTGCTGGGGCACCTTTGGCGGCTGCTGGGGCGGATAGCTAGGCCGCTGCTGGGGCACCTTTGGCGGCTGCTGAGGCGACTGCTGGGGTGGATAGCTAGGCCGCTGCTGGGGCACCTTTGATGGCTGCTGGGGTGGATAGCTAGGCCACTGCTGGGGCACCTTTGGCGGCTGCTGGGGCGACTGCTGGGGTGGATTGCTAGGCCGCTGGGGCACATTTGGCGGCTGCTGGTGTGGATAGCTAGGCCGCTGCTGGGGCACCTTTGGCGGCTGCTGGGGCGACTGCTGGGGCGGATAGCTAGGCCGCTGCTGGGGCACCTTTGGTGGCTGCTGGGGTGGAAAACTAGGCCGCTGCTGGGGCACCTTTGGCGGCTGCTGAGGCGACTGCTGGGGTGGATAACTAGGCCGCTGCTGGGGCACCTTTGATGGCTGCTGGGGCGACTGCTGGGGAGGATAGCTAGGCTGCTGCTGGGGCACCTTTGGCGGCTGCTGGGGCGGATAGCTAGGCCGCTGCTGGGGCACCTTTGGCGGCTGCTGAGGCGACTGCTGGGGTGGATAGCTAGGCTGCTGCTGGGGCACCTTTGGCGGCTGCTGGGGCGGATAGCTAGGCCGCTGCTGGGGCACCTTTGGCGGCTGCTGAGGCGACTGCTGGGGTGGATAGCTAGGCTGCTGCTGGGGCACCTTTGGCGGCTGCTGGGGTGGATAGCTAGGCCGCTGCTGGGGCACCTTTGGCGGCTGCTGAGGCGACTGCTGGGGTGGATAGCTAGGCCGCTGCTGGGGCACCTTTGATGGCTGCTGGGGTGGATAGCTAGGCCACTGCTGGGGCACCTTTGGCGGCTGCTGGGGCGACTGCTGGGGTGGATTGCTAGGCCGCTGGGGCACATTTGGCGGCTGCTGGTGTGGATAGCTAGGCCGCTGCTGGGGCACCTTTGGCGGCTGCTGGGGCGACTGCTGGGGCGGATAGCTAGGCCGCTGCTGAGGCACCTTTGGCGGCTGCTGGGGCAAATGCTGGGGCGGAGAGCTAGGCCGCTGCTGGGGCACCTTTGGCGGCGGCTGCTGGGGCGACTGCTGGGGTGGATAGCTAGGCCGCTGGGGCACCTTTGGCGGCTGCTGGGGTGGATAGCTAGGCGGCTGCTGGGGCGGATAGCTCGGCCGCTGCTGGGGCACCTTTGGCGGCTGCTGGGGCGGATAGCTAGGCCGCTGCTGGGGCACCTTTGGCGGCTGTTGGGGCGACTGCTGGGGCGGATAGCTAGGCCGCTGCTGAGGCACCTTTGGCGGCTGCTGGGGTGGATAGCTAGGCCGCTGCTGGGGCACCTTTGGCGGCTGCTGCGGCAACTGCTGGGGCAGATAGCTAGGCCGCTGGGGCACCTCTGGCGGCTGCTGGGGCGGATAGCTAGGCCGCTGGGGCACCTCTGGCGGCTGCTGGGGCACCTTTGGCCGCCGCTGGGGCACCAGGATCACCTTCTGCTGCGACTGAAACCCAGACTCTGCTACCTGTGGCTGTTGAGGATAATTTGACGAATACTGGATTTCTGGCACAGACGGATCATATGGTTGCGGAGCTTCAGGCTGGGGCGGATAGCTAGGCTGCTGGGGCAAATCTGTCGGCTGCTGGGGCAATTTTGGCGGCTGCTGGGGAACCAGGATCACCTTCTGCTGAAACCCAGACTTTGCTGCCTGTTCATTAAAAAGCAGATAATTTGATGAATACTGGATTTCTGGCACAGACTGATCATATGGTTGCTGAGATTTAGCTTCAGGCTGGTAATTAGTGTTGTAGCTACTTGCCTTATATACATTTGAGGTTGAACCCCCACCACCAAGAGGCCAAGTCCTCCATGAAGATCCGGCTCCAGTTTTAAATCCACTTGAATATGGTCGATAGCCTGCAACTGTTACTTCATTATCGCCATGCTTCTCAGCAGATCTAATACTGAAACCTGTAGAGCAGACAGGTTAGTCCATTCATACAAACATTTACGCTTCACAACTTGACTAAACTTACCATGTGCTTGATGTCTTCCAACAGCTAGCAAGGACAACATAAACCATCTAGACAAGACATCCCAGAGTAACTATGATTTACTAGTGAGCAGAAAAACAAACAATTTACACAGAATAATGTTTAAAACTTACCTCAAGAGAAACCCCATGGCTTCAGCCACAGTTGTAGGCCAGTGACGCCGCAAACTCAATCACGCCTGTCAGCTCCTACAATACCACACAACTGAACCAGACTGAAAACAGGAAGTCACTGAACTCTTTTTAAGCTCACCCATCTTACCTTGATGATTAACTGGACACAGGTGTGAGCAGTTGAAGTCAGGTCTGGCTAATTATCTGACGTCAGGGAACCACTGCATTATTTTAACTATAGGAACGGCCTTTTGCATTTTATTACTGAACATGATTGTTTGTAGAAAGGTGCATACAAAACAAGTGCAGACAAGTAAATAAACACATATAGGAGCCAATAAATTATACAACGTAAGACAGAGACGAAAACAAGGGGGCCATAAGGACATGAGGAAAATAACATAACCTAACATATAACATAACATAGGTTTCGACTGGTATTATATGTAATTATTTTTATTAAGGTCACTTTAACAAACAAATGGCTAGTTTCCAACTTTCAAATATATTAGTTCATTCAAGTCTCTGGAGAGCTGTTGCGGCTAATTAAAAAAACGGCTGAACAGTTACTTCTGGTCCCGCCCACAGAAGCTCAATGTATTCATCTGATTGGCCGAGACGATCATTGCACTCCAGTTGGGGCAACGAGGTGTCAATCATTTATTTAGGCCTTCATCATCTGTTGTGTAATGCTTATTATGTACAGCAGGGTGTCCATTAGTTGGGAGGGAGTCACCTGTAATATGAGTTCTGTGTAAGGGATGACAATAGAAAACACAGTGGTGGAAGAAGTATTCAGAATCTACAGCAATAATTCATATTCTATAATACATGTCTGTAGCGTTGCTGTCCTGTGAGAACCACCTATCTCTAAAAAGAACAAACAGCATGTTTTCAGCTTTGTGACGATGCATTTTCCAGCTGATCCAAGAGGCTTTTCAAAGACTTTATTTAGCTGAAGCATTAGGAGGATTCTCTCAACATATAAAGGAATATTCAATATCAACACATCTGGAGATACGTGGTTTTCCCTGACCATGAAGGGGGTGAAAAACTGTCATCTCAAAAGTAACTAAAGCTGTCAAAACAAATGTTCATCCTTCCATTCTCTTCTGCTTATCACGGGCCGGGTCACGGGGGCAGCAGGCTCAGGAGGGTATTCCAGACGTCCCTCTTCACAGCAACATTTTCCAGCTCCTTCCATGGAATCCAGAGGAGTTCCCAGGCCAGACGAGGTATAGAGGCCCAATCCCAATGTCCCCACTAAAGCCTCGAATCCTCAACCCTTAAGGATTTACTGACGTCACCTGGTAAGTGGTCGAGTGTGAGTGACTGTTAGGGCTTGAAATGGTCTAAATACGAGTGGAACAGCACTTTGTACAACATATCACTTTACCATGACAATGACAAAAAATAAGATGTACAATTGTGTGTATTTATTTTATATTTTGTACTCCCTGATTTGAATGTCTTCAAGGCTCTTTCCTCACAAGATGAGGTAACTTCATATAATCTATTTACTTGTTTTTGTCAAAACGGCTTTGATAACAAAATCAAATATTTGATGAATAAATAAATATCCTCTGTTCATGTTTGTCTTGGTTCCATCTTTAATCCGTTCCCCAGTTACCCCGTGTTTAACGTCACATTGCAATGATTTGTTGGTAATTCCCTTAGGCAAAGTCGGCATCTAATGCTGACTTAAGTAAAGGGTTCATAAAGGGCTCAAAATGTCTGTCAGAGAGCCCTCAAACACTCAACGATTTGACAGTGGGACAGAACTGTTGGGAACGAAGAGGAGTGTGTTTGAGTTATCAGCAAATATGAAAACTAAATTGGTAAATTGAAATGTTTGCCTTCCAGCTCAGCTCCCTCTTCATCCACAAAGATCCGGTACAACGATAGCGTCACTGCTGATGCCGCACAGAACCATCTGTCCATCTTATGCTCAATTATACCCTCACTCATGAACAAGACGCCAAGATACTTTTACTCCCTCACTTGGACAGTGGCGATCCACCATTTTCCAGCAGAGAACCATGGCCTTAAACTTAGAGGTACCGACTCTCATCCCAACCGCTAGACACTGTGCTGCAAACTGCCCCAGTGCGATCTGAAAGTCACCTTCTGAAGGAGCAAACAGAACCACATCATCTGCATAAAGCAGGGACGCAATTCTGGGGTCCCCAAACTGGACACACACCTCTCCTTGGATGTGCCTTGAAATGACAAGCAATGGGGTAATACAAAATACTATTATACTACATTTTAAACAAGGTTTGCACGTTGCAAAACTTCGTGCCCACAATACAGTCATGCTAGCAACCTTTGTTCAAAGATGATGTTCTGGAACAGATGCAAAGGGTATTTTATCATAAGTCTTATATAGTCACACCCTACATGTCCAATTTTTGGATCATTAATAGTAAGCCTTTATCACAAAAGGAATTGGGGTGTTGGTAGGGTGTGTAGCAGTGCAGTTCTGAACAGGCCTAAAACAAAGTTAGATACACCGAGTGTATCGGAAACATCAACCAACTAACCAAACATTTCATGTTGCAACCCTAAAACCTGACCTGAAAGATGTAATCTCAGTGAGATCACTACTTGATGCTAAACTTCAGTTGTCTAAAAGGATAATTCATTGAAGAGATTACAGGAAACAAAGTAAAGTTTATTTGTTAATTTGACGAGTCAATGCAATGGCTCAGTTGCAAGCAGTCTGTAGAACCTCCAGTGTTGCCATGCCTGAAACACAAAGAAATAGTTTTAAGGAAAATCTGCATTTGAAAGCCTGAAATCAGATTACTTAGTTATTTTACATACCCTTCCCATTGCTGCTCTGGATTTGATTGAAGACCATATCCATACCCAATGTTAATATGAAGTTTACTATTTGAATCCATTCGGGGAGCTCCTCAGGCAAAAGTTGGACAATTCTTGTAGCGTGGCTGCTGGGGCAGGTATCGAGGAGCCTGGTTGGGGCACCTGCTGTCTCTGCGACTGCTGGGGCAGGTATCGAGGAGCCTGGTTGGGGCACCTGCCATCTCTGCGACTGCTGGGACAGGTAGCGAGGAGCCTGGTTGGGGCACCTGCTGTCTCTGAGGCTGCTGGGGCAGGTAGCGAGGAGCCTGGTTGGGGCACCTGCTGTCTCTGAGGCTGCTGGTGCAGGTAGCGAGGAGCCTGGTTGGGGCACCTGCTGTCTCTGAGGCTGCTTGGGCAGGTAGCGAGGAGCCTGGTTGGGGCACCTGCTGTCTCTGAGGCTGCTTGGGCGGGCATCTGTGCCTGCTGGGGCAGTTGAGGCTGCTGGGGCTGATAACTAGACTTTGCAAGAAATTAAAACGTTAACCTCTGACAGCCACAGGTAGCAAAGATTGATTATTTGGTTGCACCTGCGGCTGCTGCTGCTTGGGATAGCCAGCCTGCCGGGGCACCTGAGCCAACTACTGCTGGGGAGGATAGCCAGGCTGCTGGGGCTGCCGGGGCTCCTGGGACTGCCGCTGCTGTGGCTGCTGCTGAGGAGGATAGCCAGGCTGCCGGGGCACCTGGGACCGCTGCGGCTGGAGATGATAGCCAGGCTGCCGGGGCACCTGGGACCACTGCAGCTGCGGCTGGAGATGATAGCCAGGCTGCCGGGGCACCTGGGATCGCTGCGGCTGGAGATGATAGCCAGGCTGCCGGGGCACCTTGGGCCACTGCTGCTGCTGCTGCTGCTGCTGGAGAGGATAGCCAAGCTGCCGGGGCACTCCGGGCTGCTGCTGCTGCTGCTGCTGAGAAGGAGGATAGCCAGGCTGCCGGGGCACCTCGGACAACTGTTGCTGCTGGAGAGGATAGCCAGGCTGCCGGGGCACCTGGGACCACTGCGGCTGCGGCTGGAGATGAGAGCCAGGCTGCCGGAGCACCTCGGACAACTGTTGCTGCTGGAGAGGATAGCCAGGCTGCCGGGGCACCTGGGACCACTGCGGCTGCGGCTGGAGATGATAGCCAGGCTGCCGGGGCACCCCGGGCCGCTGCTGCTGCGGAGGAGGATAGCCAGGCTGCTGGTGCACCTCGGACAACTGTTGCTGCTGGAGAGGATAGCCAGGCTGCCGGGGCAGCTGGGGCCGCTGCTGGTGAGGATAGCCAATCTGCCGGGGCACCTCGGGCCGCTGCTGCTGCTGCTGCTGCTGCTGCTGCTGCTGGAGAGGATAGCCAAGCTGCCGGGGCACCTCGGGCCGCTGCTGCTGCGGCACCTCGGGCCGCTGCTGCTGCTGGAGAGGATAGCCAGGCTGCCGAGGCACCTCGGGCCGCTGCTGCTGCTGCTGGAGAGGATAGCCAGGCTGCCGAGGCACCTCGGGCCGCTGCTGCTGGAGAAGATAGCCAGGCTGCCGGGGCACACGAGGTGGCAGCTGGGCAGGGCAACTTTGGCTGCTGGGGAGGATAGCCAGGTTGCTGGGGCAGCCACGGCAGCGGCTGCTGCTCCTGCTGGCCAGGATAGCCAGGTTGCTGGTGGCCAGGATAGCCAGGTTGCTGGTGCGGTTGGCCAGGATAGCCAGGTTGCTGGTGCGGTTGGCCAGGATAGCCAGGTTGCTGGTGCGGTTGGCCAGGATAGCCAGGTTGCTGGTGCGGTTGGCCAGGATAGCCAGGTTGCTGGTGCGGTTGGCCAGGATAGCCAGGTTGCTGGTGCGGTTGGCCAGGATAGCCAGGTTGCTGGTGCGGTTGGCCAGGATAGCCAGGTTGCTGGTGCGGTTGGCCAGGATAGCCAGGTTGCTGGGGCTGTTGGCCAAGATAGCCAGGTTGCTGGGGCTGTTGGCCAAGATAGCCAGGTTGCTGGGGCTGTTGGCCAAGATAGCCAGGTTGCTGGGGCTGTTTGCCAAGATAGCCAGGCTTCTGGGGCTGTTGGCCAGGATAGCCAGATTGCTGGGGCTGTTGGCCAGGATAGCCAGGTTGCTGGTGCTGTTGGCCAGGATAGCCAAGTTGTTGTTGCTGCTGCTGCTGCCCAGGATAGCCAAATTGCTGCTGCTGCTGCTGCTGCTGCTGCTGCTGCTGCTGCTGGCCAGGATAGCCAGGTTGTTGTTGTTGTTGTTGTTGTGCAAAATAACCAAGTTGCTGCTGCTGCTGCTGCTGCTGCTGGGCATTATAGCTAGGTTGCTGGGACTCTTGCGGAACCTGGGGCCCCTGCCACTGGGGCTGATACCCAGACTCTGCTACCTGTGGCTGTTGAGGATAATTTGATGAATACTGGATTTCTGGCACAGACTGATCATATGGTTGCTGAGATTTAGCTTCAGGCTGGTAATTTGTTGCGTTTTGTAGCTACTTGCCTTATATACATTTGATGTTGAACCACCAACACCAAGAAGCCAAGTCCTCCATGAAAATCCGTCTCCAGTTTTAAAGTCACTTGAATATGGTCGATAGCCTGCAACTGGTACTTCATTTTCGCCATGCTTCTCAGCAGATCTAATACTGAAACCTGTAGAGCAGACACGTTAGTCCATTCATACGAACATTTAAGCTTCACCACTTGACTAAACTTACCATGTGCTTGATGTCTTCCAACAGCTAGCAAGGACAACAGAAACCATCTAGACAAGACATTCCAGAGTCACTAGGATTTACTAGTGAGTGGAAAAACTTAAACAATTAAACAGAAAAAGGTTTAAAACTCACTGTAATAGAAACCCCATGGCTTCAGCCGCAGTTGTAGGCCAGTGAAGCAGCAAACTCAATCACTCCTCCTACAAAACCACACAAATGAACCAGACTGAAAACAGGAAGTTACTGAAGCCACACTGGAGCTCTTTTTAAGCCCACCCGTCTTTCCTTGATGATTAACTGGACACAGGTGTGAGCAGTTGAAGGCAGCTATGGCTAATTATCTGACAGCGGAGATATAATGCATTATGGGAAACATGAAAGGATGCACATCATTCCTGAACATGATTAAAAAAGATGCTCAGCTTCATCACAGTGTTAATTCAGCCATGCTTCATATATGATGAGTTAGAACAACGTTTCAGTAAACATCCAGAAGAGGGCAGAAGAAACTAGATCAGAGTTTCACATCAGGTTTCACATGGGGCTATATTGCACAATAATTCAGACAAATACATGTTTGTAGTCTGGCTTTTAAAACGTTGAATTTAATACAAAATTGGATTCACAAAGACTTTAATTACATGATTATATTTGGTGGAAATGTAACGAATCAAACAGAGGAAGGTTAAATAATGAAGAAATCAATGTGAAATGTATCAAAGCAATCTTTCTCAATATTAAAATACAAATAATAATAATAACTAATAATAATAATCAGCATAATAATAATAATAATATCAAGAATAATCTACATTATCATTTTCAATTGTCTTTTTGTAAATATAAATATATAAATATTTATATTGGCTTTCGAAAACGACATTTCCCATCAGCAACCACATTACGCAAGGTTTACACAACTTCCTAAAACACGCTTTCAAAATAAGAGAATTTCTCCATGTTGTTCCCATCGTCGTCGCGTTATCGAGAGGATATTTTAATCCCGGCTTTTATTTTGAAATTGGGGTCATTCCTCCGTGTTTCGTCGTCCCCTGAGCGGAGCCAACAATCAACCGGCGGAGTTCGACCCGTATCGCACCACGAACGGTGCGTCTTCAAGGTAGAAAACAAAGGTCCCGCTGCGATGAGGCTCCGTCTGGCCGGAGCCGTGCTGCTGTCCGCGGCCGCCTACTACGTCTACCTGCCGCTACCGAGCGGCGTGAGCGAGCCCTGGAAGCTGATGCTGCTGGACGCGCTGTTCCGGAGCTTCATGCAGGCGGTGAGAGCTGGAGGAGGACAGGTTGATGTGGGTCAGACTATAAGAGACAATAAGAGACAATAAGAGACAATAAGAGACAATAACAACAAGAGTAATGTGACTGACAGCACACACACAATACCAGTAAACAGGACAGGCCACAGAGCACGTCATAATAGAAATAAATAGAAATATCACGTGGGAAAGAAAAGGGAAATATTTTACATTCAGAATAGTAAAATAACAGACCAGAGTAACTCAGCACAACCGATTTAATAAGAACATCTGAATGCTATTTTCACAACAGAAGAGACAATAAAATACAATACTATATACTGTTATATTATACTGTATATTCTACTAGATTAAAATACAATACTATATACTGTAACATACTTTATTACAGTAGATTACAATACATTATATACTGTAACATACTATATTATAGTAGATCAAAATATAATATATACTTTAACATACTATATTATAGTAAATTAATACAATATTATATACTGTAACATACTATATTATAGTAAATTAGAATACAATATATACTGTAACATACAGAATGCAATGAAATAGAATAAAATACTATGCTTTGTACCACACTATAGAGAGTAGAACAGAATACTATATCTTGTAATATGCAGTACTGTACAATACTATAGTAGAGGAGAGTACAATGGAACACAATAATAAGTAATAAGTATTGTTATATATGCATGTTTCTATAGAATAGAACAGTATATAAATATAAATAATATATATAATGTAACAGAACACAAAAGGACTACCGATGGTCACATGAGCAGGTCAGAAGGTGAACCAGCGTACCAGGTGCATTTGGTGATCGAAGTAACAAGTAGATGACCTTTGACCCTGCTGCTATACACAACATGCCTCGGCAGCTCACACACTAAGCCGTGTGTTGTTCTGGAGCAACAAGTTCCTACTCAGCACGTAGGACAGGTTTACACGCCCGCTGAATCTATTCACTGCTCGTCTATTAGCACCTTTATGCAAATGTTTTGTAATGAAAGGAGAATATTTCCACTTTATTCCAATGTTTTTATTTTATTTAACGGAGAATATTTCCACGTTATTCAAATGTTGTTTATTTTATTTAAAGGAGAATAATAGTTCAACATATTCCAATGTTTTCTCAGTGGCAGGGAGAATATTTAAACTTATTTAAAGTAATGTCACTTGTCATTTCCACATGTCAGGGAGAGGATCAACTCTGATTTGAAGAAAATAAAGATACACGTCATAAGTTTTAGGGTAAAACATTTGTGGAACCAGATGCCACTCAAAGACATCTAATGACTTCATTTCTACGAATAAAGTTTTGTCTTTCTTGAGCCAGGAATCTAAAAGTCCTCTCAGGTGTAGAAAACTCCCTCTAGCCATGAACCAACCCCCAGGTGTGTGTTTGCACTTGCAGAGCGACGTGGCTCACGCGCTGGGCGTGTGCCATCGGGTCCACCTGTTGAACCAGGTGGTGTCCTGGGTGGAGGAAGTGGAGGCTCGCTCCTGCCCCACCGTGCAAGTGACCGACTCCTCGCTGGGCGGCGTGCCGGCCCGGGTCTTCCAGCCGAAGGGGGGGAGGCAGCCGAAGAGGGGGGTGGTATATTTCCACGGCGGAGGATGGGCGCTGGGCAGCGGACGTGAGTGTTGAGTTAAAACAAACTCTGAGGAATGTGTAAAAAAACATTCATCACTGTGATAAACCAATTGGATAAATAATGCTCTCCTTATAGTTTGCATAACATCATCATCACTACCTGCTCCACAGGGATGCGATCATACGACCGTCTCTGTCGGAAAATGGCGGAGGAGCTAGACTCTGTCGTCATGTCTGTCGAGTAAGTTCTGCTAAATGTATGCAGGAGAACATCTGAATGTAATGAATGTTTGTTTATTTTACGGATTACTTCATTGGGTTCTGTAAAGTATCACGGAACTTATTCATCTCGTCTTCATATCCTGTTGCTGTAGTTACCGTCTCGCTCCAGAGGCGGTGTTCCCGGATCAGTACCACGACGCGCTGGCGGCGTCGCGGGCCTTCCTGTCGGCTCAGGTTCTGGAGCGCTACAGCATCGACCCAGAGAGGGTGTGTGTGTCCGGGGACAGCGCCGGGGGAAACCTGGCGGCTGCTGTGGCCCAAGAGGTAGACAAGAAAACATCAATGTTAAGTCTTCATCTACAGGCATTAATGAGAAGGAAGTTACTGTGAGGAACTTTAACTGGTTCTGAACCAGTCTCAGTGTAGTCCTGATCCTCTATCAGGCCTCCATCAGTAAAGAGACCATCAGAGAGAAGATGGTCTGTTTCTATAGAGTTATTCTTGATGCTCGTCATCGGAGCCACCGGGTCTGATTCTGGTGAAACCAGATGAAATCATGCAGGTTCACCAGAACCTCCTTCAGCTCCCGTCAGCAACAGCGTCTCCTCCTCCTCCTCCTCCAGGAACAGAGCTTCTCCTCTCTGGGAGCCAACAACACGCTGCTGGAGACCCAGGACGTATTGCTGGACCCCCTAGAGGGAAGGGAGGCACGGGAGAACCAGAACCAGGACTGAGAGGGGCAGACTGTCAGACCTGCTGCAGTAACATGAGAGGTTTTCTAAAGAGACTCTGGTGCTCAGAGACACTACCACTTTAGTCCACAGGGGGCACCAGAACCAACACAAGTTATAGTTCCTCACAGTAACTTTAAAAGCCAAGGGAGTTATACAGTTTGATGGCCACAGGTAGGACAGACTTCACTGTGGCGTTGTGTGGTTCACCTTGGTGGTCTCGGTGGTCTCGGTCTACGTTTGAAGGTGCTCTGAAGCGACATCAGTGTGGCGTTCAGGGGATTAGAGTCGTTAACTAACTATTCCAGTTTAAAATGATCTAAAAGCTGCTCATGTCCACAGCTCGGCTCCGATGACACACTGACGGTGAAGTTCAAGGTCCAGGCGTTGATCTACCCGGTGCTGCAGGCTCTCGACTTTCACACCCCGTCCTATCAGCAGAACCGGGCCGTGCCCATCCTCTACAGGCCCGTCATGGCCCGTTTCTGGCTGCAGTACCTGGGCGCAGACGCCTCCCTGGAGCCCCTCCTGCTCGCCAACAACCACAGCTCCCTGGACCAGCGGGCCATCGGTGCCGGCGCGCGCTCCAAGCTGGACTGGACCACTCTGCTCCCGGCGGAACGCAGGAAGCACTTCCGGCCAGTGGTAAGGGAAACGGGATCGCCGCAGGTGATGGGCGCGGTGCCGGAGCTGATGGACACCCGGGCGGCGCCGCTGCTGGCGGAGCAGGGCATCCTCAGCGGGACACCAAAAGCGTACGTGATGACTTGCGAGTTCGATGTGCTGCGGGACGACGGGTTGATGTATGTGAGGCGCCTGCGGGACGCCGGCATTACAGTGACAAGCGACCACTACGAGGACGGGTTCCACGGCTGCATGGTGTTCGCGTTCCCGCCAATGATGTCCAGCGTCGGATGGAGGAGCATGAACAACTACATCCACTGGCTGGACCAGAACCTGTAGACCACACAGAACCGCTCTGCAGAAAAAGGGTTTGTGACACCAAAGATGTACTGAAGCAGAAAAGTCCGGTAACCGAGAGCTCCTTTGTTGGCTCTGCAGAGAGGTAACGTGGTTTTTTTGGGGGGGGGGGGAAATGGTGGACAGAAGGTCACAGGTTTAGATCTACTGCATCCTCAGCGAGACGCCAGACAATCAGCTGCTTTGGTTTGGAGCATCTGCTTCATATGTGACATTTAAAAAAAAAACAAGAACCAAGAGATCTTCTCCAAAAGGCCTGACGATATACTTGCTGTCCACCAACGTTGACGTGCTCGGGGGCAAAAATCCCTTTAGCCACGTTCTGCAGGAACGAGTCCTAAAACCCAGAAATGAGTCGGTGTTTCTGTACTTCCTGTTTCCTCGTTTCAAAGTCAATGTGTTTCTGGTTAAAAGTCTGAAAATGAGGTCTGTGTTTAACACGAGCACGTTTAGCTGTCTGATTTAAAACAGGTCAGTGAACGCCCCTCTGGTGAATCTCAAAAAGAGTCTCAATGAGACGTGAAGTCATGTGACCGTGGTGGAGTTCCTTTATAGCCTAACGTTAGCTTTTTACGTCTGCTGATTGTATTCGTTGTCCCGACTCCTCGTTCCGTCTCCTCGCCCCGACTCCTCGTCCCGTCTCCTCGCCCCGTCTCCTCGCCCCGACTCCTCGTCCCGACTCCTCGCCCCGACTCCTCGCCCTGTCTCCTTGTCTCCTTGCATTTACTGCAATAATCCAAAATACAAATTAAGAATCTCGTGGGTCTTTTTGTGGAGGAAACCTTTGGGACGTTAACTTCCTGTTGGACTGCAAAGAATACCTCATCCCTGCTGCTCTCTATTCAAACACGTACATCAACTAGCTGAACATCGCCGGTCAATCGGACACCAAATCATTTTGAAACCAAAGAAACTCTTGTCAGTTTACTTCAGGTTCGCTGATTTCAGGAGGAACAAAATCCAGAGAATTAATGTTGGGGCTTCAGTTCATCTTTGACTTTGCACGATTAAATAATATTTAAACACGAGAGGAAACATTTAAAACAACATACAAGTAAAAGAGATTTTATGAAACGCTGATTGTAGGAATGCTTGAAGTCTGATTGTTTTTAGATGCTCACACTTTTAAATGTTTCCTCTCGTAACTAGGGATGACAATCAAAATCATAAAACAAAACGGCATTAATATTAGTTAAATTAACACCAGCAAACAAATGTGAGAATTCTCAGTGACCATTGTGTGGTGTAATGGTGTTTATTTAAAATAGAATAAACAGGTGAAAATAGCAGCTAAACGTGATCTTATTTATCTGTGTATCGTTTAAAACTCATTCACGTTTCATCCACAGTTTGTTCTGTTAGTAAACTGAAGCACGACGACAATTCCAACAACTTCCAACAGTCTTTGTGTAAAAACTGAAACTGAAAAGCCTTAAATATTCTGACAAACGAGCTCCTAATCCAACTACTTTAAGAGGTCCAAGTCCTGCAGAAGTTTATCTTTTATTCCTTTAAGACACTGAAAAAGTCTGCTCTCACAAACACACACACACACACACACACACACGCTAAACAGGCGAGTTTACAGTGTGTGTGTGTGTGTGTGTGTGTGTGTGTGTGTGTGTGTGTGTGTGTGTGTGGTAAAAGTGTGCCAGAGTTCACAGCTGTGTATACTCACTGGATTGTGCAATATTGTATGTTTAAAGTATGTGCCTCTCTGATGACCACTGTACTGCAGCACCAATGCAACGATGATGATGATGATGATGATGATGATGATGATGATGATGATGATGATAGCTGTGACATGTATGTGAGAATTACTGTATCGCCACGAGAGAAGGGATCCCAAATGGACTATCATGTCCCCCCCCCCACCCTGGACTAGAACTACTATAATGAACCAACGACAGCGAGCGTCAGGCGGACTCGGTTTTTGGCTTCGGGCCCAAAAGGACGGCGAGAACCACGGAGAACAGTGATGACGTGGTAACAATGTGGCTCTCTGCTTTCCTGACGCTCTGACCAACTAAAAGGTGCAAACTAGAACAACGTAGGGTTCTTCAAGTTTGTTCTCAAAGAACCCTTTTTGGTTTTCCACCTGAAACCCTTTCAGAAGGTTCTACCTAGAACCGTCTGTGAAAGGTTCCACCCACAACGCTGTATGAGAAGGTTTTTTTTATAGAGAACGGTGTCTGGTGTAAATGGTTCCACACAGAACCCTCTCTGGGGGTTTTATCCAGAACCTTTGAAGCGTCTTAGGGTGCTAAAAAGAGCCTACCCAGGGGATTCTACCGTGAACCCATTTGTATCCCAAGGGTTTCATCTATAAATACAAAGAACCCTCTTTTGTTCATCAAGAACCCAGTCAGAGGGTTCTACAAAGAACCCTTTTCATATTCCAACGGTTTCATCTAGAACTCACTCAGGGAGTTCCACAGAGACCCCTTTTATATTTCAACGGTTACATCTAGAACCTATCCAGGGGGTTCCACCGTGAAACCATGTGTAAACAAACGGTATCATCTAGAACCCACCAAAGGGGTTCTAACGACAACCCCTTCATATTCCAGCAGTTTCATCTAGAACCCAGCCAGGAGGTACTACCGTGAACCTGTGTGCATTCCAATGGTTTCCTCTAGAACCCACTCAGGGGGTTCTACCGTGAACCCTCTAATATTCCACCGGGTTTAATCTAGAACCTTAAAGAACCACACAACAATCCTGGTTCTCAACCAGTTTGTGGGGTTGTGGGCGTTCCCTTTTAATCACACATGCTTTCAACAAACCTTGAAGAACTCTTTCTTAAAAAAAAAATGGGTACATCAGAAGCAAATGGTTCTGGCTGGAACCGTTCAGGAGGAACCCTTTGGGGCCTTTATTTCTAAGAGTGTAAAGGGAAATGTTTCCAGTGAGTTTATTCCCAACATGTGTATTTCTGTGAAACATTAACCTTTAAACATACGCACACATTTGTACACTTTCTAGTAAAGAGACTGTTTGATATGCAAATTAAGTAAAATATATCATTTATAAATAGCAAACATGGATTTTAAAATGAGTTAAAGCGATGTAGACTATAAAGAAAGTATGTCTGTGACACATTAAATAGTTTGATATGACATAAATAAGGTTTTAATATAAGTAAAGTTTACGCAACAGTTTGTTTACGCTGTAGAACCGGCCCCAGATGAACTGTTAAAGCTCATAAAGCAGATGATTATTGGGTTCTGGAGCAGCTTTAGTGGAATGTAGGGGAGCGGGATCACAATAGTTTATTTATGTTTCTTCTTTTAAAGAATGTACTGTATGTGTTTTTACTGTGATAACACGGACAAGAAGAGCTGCAGGAGGCAGAGCTCTGGTGGCCATTCTGGAGCTACTGATAGAGAATGTGTTTGTTCAGCCACAATAAGCTAAATACACTTTACCACAATATATCTAAACATATCTGTCCAAATGTTTCAGAATGAAATAACATGTAAAATCATATGTATTCTTTTTGTAACTACAGTGCTGATACAGTATGAACATTTGTAGAAATATACGGTGAAATATGATCAAAACACGGAACAATGGAAACAGGTTTTACTTTCTCTTTGGCCTAAAACAACGTAGATGATCACATGATGCGCTGAAGTGACGAGTGGAATCGATCGACTGAGAGGAAATAAATCACTTTTCTGTTTTAAAATCATTGCATACTTCATATTTTGGGGGTTTTCTGACATCTTATAGACTGAATGATGAATTAATATAGAATAATGAAATCAATCTCACCAAAAGGTGCACTGAGTAGCTGCTCTGGAGCTACGATCACATATTTAAAGTGCAATAGCATCACGCGTTTTATCAGCTGATGAATGTAAAACATACTTCTCTCTTTTAAAGTCAACAAACTTCACTGAGGTAAATAAAACTTAAAGGTGCGTACATCCCTTCAGCTACTGTTTCTGTACACAATGTCAAATGTGCACAATTTACTATTTTATGATTTATTTATGAATTTAAAGCTTATGTGACACATTGAGATGTTTTTTTTCTTGTTAATATATTTTCTTAAAAATAAATGTAATATCCCTAATAAACAATAACCAGAATTAGTTATATTTATTAATTTTTAAATAATCCTTTAAAATATAAAATAATATAAGATTTTTTTTTAATGATAAAATATATATATATATATATATATATTGGTAATATATTTAATTGTTCAGTTATTTGTCATAATCATAATTTTTAAAAAAAGTATGAAATCCTTATTTGTTATTAAATTATAGTTTATGATGTTACTATTTATAATAATGAGTATTAATGTATGTATTGAAATCAATCAATCCAACCTTCTTAGGCTGCTAATAACCTCCCATGTTACATTTACAGTTTAAAGTTCTTCAAGAAATTATAGTTTGTGTTAATATTTAAATTCTTTGTTATCATACATATTAAAAAGTATTTGTATGAAGTAGTACAGTTTACTAGGTTATTAAATCCTATTGGTACTAAACAAATTATGTAATACATTAAAAATACATATAAAATATGTTTTTTTCATGGGTGATTTCAAAATAAAAGTTTGAAACAGGAGATGGCGCCAAACCCTCGTGGACACCAGCCTCCAATCAGCACATCAGCTGTTATAAATAAGTGCAGAGATAATATTTATCACATGAATCGTGTCTTTTATTCTTTCTTCTCATTTGTATCTCAGATGAACACCATAACATTGTATGGGGTTGTGATGGATTTATAGTCCAATAGTTTATTTGAATCGCTGGACAAAAGCCTTTGCTTTTGATTTACGTGTGATCTTCCGTCCTGCGATATTGCAGAGTAATAAAAACACTTTCGGAGCAGAAGATTTATGCCGCACTTTTCTCCATCTGTCTGAAAAGGCCGTCGCTTCCCTCACCTCAGAGACTTGGCTCTCCGCTTCCGTCTTCTTCCGTTTTCTCTCCGTGCTTCAAGTCGAAACCTGCGGAGAAACAGAAACCAACCCCGTCAGATGATGGCGTGACAAGAGCGCAACGTGCCTGTCCGACCACGTGACCAGAGGAGTGCGCGCGAGAGAACAACACACGGACAGGTGTGCTCCGTGCACCATTTAGCAGCCCCAAAAAAACCTGCACCTGGAGCGGCACGCGGGTCAGCGTCTGTCTGCTCGGATCCTTCACAGCTGAGTCAGACTGACCATCAGGACTTCATTACAAAGGAACTGCACGCGTGTGTGTGTGGTTGTGTGGTTGTGTGTGTGTGTGTGTGTGTGTCTGCGTGTGTTAGATCAGTGAAGCAACGCTGCTGCCAAAACACTGAACTCCCCGCATCCCCAGCATGCACTCTTTCCACGGATCAGGTCTTAACAGGTCAACAAGTCCCGGCCTGAGGAACACCTGGTTCATCCTCTGCAGCCCCTCAAATGGTGCGTTCAAGGACATCCTCTTCCACCCACAAGCTGTGTTAAAATTAAAACACATTAGTGATGGTGGCGAGACAGCTACAAAAATATAATAATTAAATTCTCCTTATGAAGTTTAGTTGGCAGATTGATTGACATATTAATGATAAAGAATGGTAAAATGTGTGTAGATGTTCTTTGTGTTCTAATGACAAAGAGCATATTTTATGTGTATTCAATAATAGATCAGAAAGTTTTACGAGGTGTTTGGAACGCGGTGAGTCATTAGAAAGAACTTGCAGGATGTAAATAAACAAAGCAGATAAAGTCCCATCATGCTTCTTTGATCAAACATTTCTTTAAATCTGCTCATATCTTTACATATTTACACTCTTTTAATCTCTTTTAAAATGACCACAGTGTTTGGCTTCTGGAGCACAGACACGATGTTGAGAGCTGTGTCCACTATTAAAGGTTTGAAAATGACAAGATACATAGAGTGTGTGTGTGTTGGTGTGTGTGTGTAGGTGCGTGTGTGTGTGTGTGTGTGTGTGTGTGTGTGTGTGTGTGTGTGTGTGTGTGTGTGTGTGTGTGTGTTGGTGTGTGTGTGTGTGTGTGTGTGAGTGTGAGTAACATTTAACATTTCACTTGTTTACAGTCCTGTTATGTTTGTTGTGCACTTTATTTTATATTCTTTTATATTCTATTGTAAATGTTAAATATGTTTCTATTTCTTGCAGTGTGTTGATGGTTTAATGTTATTGTTTATTGTTAAATGTTATGCACCCGCCAGGACAAATTCCTTGTAGGTGCAAACTTCCTTGGCAATAAACGGTTCTGATACTGATTCTGAGTGTGTGTGTGTGTGTGTGTGTGTGTGTGTGTGTGTGTGTGTGTGTGTGTGTCTGCCTCCGGGTCTCATTTGCAGACACCAACTGATTAAACCAGGTATGACACATGTGAGAAGGTACAAGCAGTGATGAGACACTCTTGGTGTGAACATGTGTGCGTGTGTGTGAGACCCCGTAGAGGCCTGACCCCCCCCCCCCCCCTCACCCATCGGTGCTGCTCGTTAATCACAGGGCGATCGTTTCTAAAAAAAACAGAGGCGCCGGGAGCAAAAACAAACCGGTGAGAATGTTAAAGGAAAGCCGGAGTGGCGGGGAATTCATGAGGGAGAATGTTATCGCTGCGACTAAAGGTCATATTGTTCACTTCTTCCTGACAGGGGGGGGAGAGAGAGAGAGAGAGAGAGAGAGAGAGAGAGAGAGAGAGAAGGTAATTTTGAAAGAAAAGGAGGGAGGGTGAGACTGCTAGAGAGAGCGAGAGAGAGAAAGAGAGGGAGGACAGAGAAGGATTGGTAGGGAGGAAGAGAGAACCACAATGTGGGCCTCAAACTGCACAAGGACACATTCTGCATGTTACACATACACACACACACACACACAGTGGCCATAAGTATGTGGACAGCCCCCATGTGTGCTGGTTGATAATCAGCATTAATGTGACTCCACATGTGAACAGCCTGGTTTCAGCGTTTCTTCCAGATGTTGGACCTGCTGCTGGGATTTGATCCCGATCAGACACCGGAGCATCAGGTCTGGATCGCAGGTGGAAGTGACTCCATGAGCAAGAAGAACACAAAGAGGATGTTTATGAAGCTGAGTTTTTACAAAACATGATCCTGTGAGAGATACAGACAGGGTTAGTACACTAGATTACAAAATCCTCAAACCTAAAACCAGCTCAGAGTGGCCAAATCTTCTGCAATGAAAGTAGCAGCACGAGCTGCAAAAGACTCTAAATCTAGAGAGTCTCCCAGTCATCAACACTGACCGCTCCTCCCTCCAGGTACACAGGTAGGTACACAGGTAGGTATACAGGTAGGTACACAGGTAGGTATACAGGTAGGTAAACAGGTAGGTACACAGGTAGGTACACAGGTAGGTACACAGGTAGGTAGACAGGTAGGTACACAGGTAGGTACACAGGTAGGTACACAAGTAGGTACACAGGTAGGTACACAAGTAGGTACACAGGTAGGTACACAGGTAGGTACACAGGTAGGTAGACAAGTTAACATTAAAAGAAGAAACAAAACATCTATATTGGAGTTTATTCACATCTCTCAGGGAAACATCTAAATGTAATCCAAGCAAGACATAATAAAAGTGATTCAAAACCACAAATAAACTAAATCCTGTCTTCTGTTCTCTCTCTCACACACACACACACACACACACACACACACACACCTCCAAAAAAGAAATCTGACAAAAAAAGCAAGTGGAGCCAAAAATAAAAAGTTTGGAAACGTTGGAAAGCCCCCAAAGGTTTCCTGTTTGCTTATTGGTCGGCTCTGAGGTTTGTGGCGGGCCCATTGGCCGCCTCGGTTGTCCCACCTCTCCCTTCCTGAGTGTGTGTGTGTGTGTGTGTGTGTGTGTGTGTGTGTGTGTGTGTGTGTGTGTGTGTGTGTGTGTGTGTGTGTGTGTGTGAGTGTGTGTTGGGTGTGTTAAGAGGGTGTTTTCCTTGGTAAGCACTCAGAGAAAGAAAGATTTCCACTGCCTGGTTTGACTCGACTCGCTCTTGGTACCTGTTGCCTCATTTATTAAACTGCGCGTAGGATCTACACTAAACGTTGAAAATCTCTGAAACGACGTGCACCAAAAGATATATTCTGATTTATAAAAACATGCACACCTGTAGTCACTGTTCCCTTAATAAACCACAAGCAGCTTATGAACTGAGTTCAATGCTTCGTGTGTTAAAGCTGCATTCTCTCTAGTGTCCACCAGGGGGCGACTCCTCTGGTTGTATAGAAGTCTATGAGAAAATGACTACTTCTCTCTTGATTTATTACCTCAGTAAACATTGTAAACATGAGTTTATGGTCTCAATCTCTAGTTTCAAGTCTTCTTCAATACAGTGTGATGTTCATTTAGTAAATGATGGTCCATTTAGAGTCAAACAGACCATAAAGCAGGGGATGCTTTAGGGCAGGGGTGTCAAACATACGGCCCGCGGGCCGGATCCGGCCCGCCACGTCATTTTATGTGGCCCGCGAATCCGCCAGCAAAAAAAAAAATGTAAAAGTCGGACAATTTACAAATATCCGTTGTATCGCGCACGGCGGAGCTCCTCCCCGATCCGCACGCGCCGCGCACACCTCCACCAGCGTATGTGGCAGCAGCAGCAGCAGCAGCCCCCCTCCCCGCCGACGAAGAAGGAGCAGCACCACCCACCCCCCCCCCCCCCCCCCCCCGCCGACAACCGGCCCTTTGGGGGCAACCATGATGCTGATGTGGCCCCAGAGCGACAATGAGTTTGACACCCCTGCTTTAGGGGCTCCTCACTCCACCTGCCATTCCATGATGTGGAAGAGCAGCATTCAAATTTAAACCGGTTAGTTTGAACAGATAATGTTTATAATAACAAACTGCTGTTTGTCATAATGTGACTGTGTAAACACATTTGTACACGTAATACACATTTAAATAGACACACGTACCCGTCGTAATCGTGATCTTTGCCTTTGATTTGGATGTATTGCCTCATCAGCATTTGAACCTTAATGAAGCCCTCTTGGCTGCCTGCGCTCCACCACATAACTTTTACATCATTAAACAAGTTTTTTAAACAACAGCTAAATCAAAAGCGACTCGCAGCCTTGAACGCAGTGCTTACTCAACGCACCACCTGTCTCCAAAAAGCACCCAAACTGTTCGTCAGAGTCAGATCTATTAAAGTCCACACGAGCTTCCAACTCGTCTTCCACATAAACAACTTAGCGTGTTAGTCAGCGAGGCTATCAACACATGAGGTGCTATTTATTATTTGTTTGTATTTAAATAAACAACCACAGAGAAACGTCTTAAGTCCACATCGCGAAGCACCTGGGATCCAGCTGTGCCGGATTCCCAGTGTTGTTGCCAAAGCCCCATGAAAAATGATGATTCTTACTTTCTGCATTACTATATGTACATTGTAAACCTTTTACAACACGATTTTAGAGATACTGTGCGTACTTATTGTCAACGGGGGGAGATGAAATGTGAAAAGACAGGAAAAGGAGAGAAAGAGGGAGAGTGAGGGCAGAGGGAGACAGTTTAGGTGGGAGTCGACTTTGTGGGGGAGTCGGTAAGTTCTCGTCTTCGTATCCCTATCAAAAACTTGGCCGCCGTTCAGAAATACACTCAAGTGTGTGTGTGTGTGCATTTGAGGCCCGTCTTGAGAACATTGTGGGGACTACGGAACTCTGATCACGTTGCGGAGACTTCTGGACAAAAAAAGCTCGTCATCAGACGGCAAAGATATATTTTGAGGTTTTTTCATGATATTTATGTCTGTCTCCGGCTTGTACCGAGGATGCCCTCTGTTCTCTTCCTCACACACACACACACACACACACACACACACACACACACACACACACACACACACGGTTCACAGTCTCCGTTACCCCCAGCAGGACCTTGCAGGCGCTGCAGAGTGAAACCTAAGCGGAGAGCATCTCCCTGGAGGGGGGGGGGTGTAGGACCCAGATTGAGGCCAGATGTTGCAGATGCAGGAGTGAGCCAAACGGGACCAGGATCCATTTATAGGCTCAGCCCGCCTCGCCGCACAACAATGCGTCCATAACATGCGCGACGGCTGCACGTTACACTCCGACATTGTGTAAAAGTTGTTTTAGTGTCTCCATCGCAAATAATATATCAAGATATTGTTGCAAGACAAATCAATTGAGAGCCTGTTTATGGATAAAATAACCTGCTTTCAGTTAATCAAACCATTTAAACTCACATTGTTTCATCCCATTGATGCAAATTATTACTACCATAATTCAGATCTGCTCCAACTTTATGTGTCAACTTCAATGTTCATGATTTAAAACATTGACTTCAATGAATGATTAAAACGTGAGATATCGTGGTGTAAAATGGTCTCAGGGTTTATATCGGTATATAATTTAATGGCGTTTGTTCCATCTGAACCTCCAGATTTTTAAACCATGTGGCATTTTACATTTTATAAAAAAATTAAATAAATAAAGGCCTGAAGGAAATTGTCAATTTAACATGCTTCATGTTTTACAAAAAGCATATTTTAATTCTAGACAAGTTTTATGTCAGTCAGTAAGAAAACTGTTTTCCATCTTATTTTGACGGGTCAACGCTGTGAGACAACTGTGAAGAATTGTGTTTTGACTTTCGTCATCTAACCTCAAATATTTGTTTTGCATCGTTATCACATTTTATCCTTCAACGCGGTGGCAGCAACGTTGAGTGAAAGAGAAGCATCGTGTTTTAGATAAAAGCTTCCAAGAATCTCATCATTGGATGTCTGTCCAAACATATATATCACATTAATAAGACGTGATTCACACCTCCCATCACTCATATGAACACAAAGATGATTATATTCTCATATAAGCGCTCTCTGACATATCTGTGCCCTCAGAAACCTTTTTGGATGCACAGAATTAGATAAAGGTGGAGATCTGGAGGTAAAAAAGAAATGCCAGGAATGTCAGACTTGTTTTTATCTAAACAACTTGACAGCTTAGATACATGTGGTCTGAGTCAGCATACAGCAAATAAGCCAAAGCCTTTGAAGAAAAGCTTAATTTATGGGTTTCCCCGAGAAGAGTCCTCTCAGTGATAAACCCTGAATCTGTCTCTTCAGAGAGGCAGACAATATGAATTTATGTCACAGAGATGTATTAAAAGTCACTTAAAAGTATAAACGGCATAACATCGTTAATAAAAGTCATGCATGCTGTGCCACTCATTCATTGTTATCTCGTGTAAAAATGTGTTTTTCTCACAGTGAAGTTCAGTCCAGAGATCTGCTGCTCAGATATGAAGCTTCACAATAAACTAAAGAGGCTATCTGTGTTTTTACAGCGCAGAAATAAAACAATAATCTCTCCAGGAGAAATTCAAAGAGGGAAAAAGGCCCTTGTTGTCCCCGCCTCCTCCTCCTCCTCCTGCTTGCAAGGGACGGGGAGGGTACAAGTGAAGGAGTCAGCCCTCTGCCATTGTTCTTGTTCTGGAAGTCTTAAAGGACGGCACAGTGGGACCTCGCGGCGCTGGTCGGGTACCGGACGGCGGTCTGTCGTTATGACGGGCTCCGGTCCGAAGCTCGGGGTGCTTCTGCTGCTGGCGGTCCTGCTGCAGACCGTGGTCGTCACCATCACCGTGCTGCACTTCACTACGGCTCTCAACTCGGTAAGGACTTTAACAAAAAGCGGAGCGGAGACGCGCGGGCGCTTTTACGCATCGCCACGCAGTGCGCACCCCGCGAGGTGTTCGGCTTGTAAACGCAGCTATAAATAAACTAGACTTTTTTATTGATCTTTAACATCTCACTGTCATTTCTACAAACTTAAGCGTGTAAATGATTGTTTTACACTTTTCAGGGAACTCGTTTTTTATGCGCGTTGGTTCTGTTGCAGCGCTCCAGAGCACAAACAGTCCAGGAAACATCTCATTTCTTACTCGTTTTCGTTTTTGCACAATGCAATGCAGGCCACATATCATGCTTTCACAGTTAAGACAGGTTTTGCTTCATGAAATCACGCACGTTTCTTTTCTCTGCATTCGCAAAACACGCAGAGGAGGAGGACGAGGAAGTAAAGCAGCAGAGGTAGCAGCTTCTTTATGATTAGCTGTGATTATCAGGAAGACCTTTCAGTGTGTGTGTGTGTGTGTGTGTGTGTGTGTGTGTGTGTGTGTGTGTGTGTGTGTGTGTGTGTGCGCGTGCGTGTGTTGGACTCACTCTGCTTGTTTTGGTGAGTCCTCTGGATTCCGTCCAGCTCCACTGTCAGTGTGTGTTTACAGGAATGACTCATTAACCCAGATGAGATGCGCAGGAATACAGGAGGAAATGAAACCTAAACATGACAAAACAGGGATACATGCCAAGAAATCATGTTGACTCAGGTTCAGCATGATGACTCAGGTGACAGTGAAAGTGTAAAAGGTGCTTCATGTCCATAAAAAGAAAATCAGAGAAATCAAAACACACGTTCGTCCTCGTTGTTTGATGCTCTTTCTTAACATTTTCTGTTATTCTTGTTGCAGATGAAGGAGACGTTCGCCAGGAGCAGCGTTTCCTGCCTGACGGGCGGCGACCTGCAGAGCATCACGGCGGTCCGCGGAGACCCGTGCTGGCAGGTCACTCAGCAGCTCCACCTGCTCATTGAGAAGGTAACGCTGACCCCTCAAAAAACCTCCAAAAAATCCACTGACCCCACGCGTCCAGAAAGTAAAAAAACGTGATTGTAATTGTGGCTCTCCATCTGCATGACGTCACCGCCTCACAGCCCACAGAGACCTTCACATACTGTATCAGTATTTGTTGATTATGATTATTTGGCCAGATGCTGAGATTTCTGCTTTTTCAAAGCTAAAGGTTTTTTTCCACCACCAGCTGTGGATCAAAAACTCCCCACCCACTGGAGTTCAGAGTGTTACCAATCGCCCCCCCCGCTTCAGCTGCAGAAAGGCCAACCAAGCAAATGAAAATCAGTTTTGAGCTCATTGTCGTTATTATTACAGTCCGATGGTCACGTTTGAGTCGAAGGTTTAATTCTGTTTTGAAGACTTCAGTGTGACAAATATTCACCGTAGAGTTTAAACAATTAGTTCATTTGTGACAGAAGATTATTTGGCAACTAAACTATTGTTTCACTCGTTTTTTAAAGCAAAAATAGTTTCTTAAATGTGAGTATTTGACGTGATGAGTTATCCGACTTCACTACTTTGATACAGAACGGGTGGAGTTTCCCCTTTAATCCTATTTCCAATCATTTTAGATTCTTGTGCATAATCAATAACATATGTTATTGCATCACACAAGTTCTCCTTGTTGACAGCATAGGAGTTCAGACTTTACTGTACAGCGGGAGGATGTGTTCGGAGCAGGAGCTTAATAACTGATTGTTTTTATTATTCATAATAAATCCCATGAAAAGACAGTGAATGTGTCCACTAACACGTGCTCCTTTAAAAGCATTCCCTCATCACCACCAACACACACATTGTAGTTTATCTTAAATCAATCCCACATGCAAATCACTGGATGTGGGTTAATCCGCCGCTGAAAATAGTCCCCGACAAATGCTCTGTTTCCTCCTGTTTGTTTGATTTTAAAAAATAACTCTATTTGCGTCTTTAAAGGGACAGTGTGTAGAATTTAGTGTCATCTAGCGGCGTAGTTCCAGATAAAACAAACTACAGAATATCTGTCCGCTCACTCCTCCCTTTCCTGCGGTAACGTGAGCTCAGGGGTCATCCAGACCATAATAACACTACTTTAGGAGCAACAGAAGTCAGACGGCGGCTGCTGTTCCCACGGTTTTGTTCTCAGCGTCTCACGTTATCACAGTTTCACCAGCGCGTAGAGAACTACGGTGGCCTTCAGGTAACGTGACAACGTGAACATTTGGTTTGTCCGTTCTGGGCTTCTGTAGGAACACGGCGGTGCAGCATGGCGGACTCCGCCTCCTGCTCCCTGAGTAGATATAAAGGACTGATAATCATTATTACCAAAATATTATTATCATTATTATTTTGTAATATTATTCTCAAATAATTAGTATTATCCTGAGCTTCCTGTTCTGCCGTTCTCTGAACGTTAGCAGCAGAAGAAAAATGCTGAAATGATCCAAATCACCGTCTGCAGACGCACAATGAGCTCCTTCATAGCTGAGATGTGATCCTGTGAGGTTTAATCAGCACAGGAATGTGTTCACCTGTGCGCGCACACACACACACACACACACACACACACACACACTCTCTTGAAGGTATTTTCTGACTCGGCTGACGCAGATTAAATTGAGTTCAGAACATAAACATGATGCAGTTTGAGCCACACCGGTTTCTTCTTCTGGCGCAGAGTGAAAGCACATTTCAGGCTCCCGTGAAGCTGAACATTACATTTGGTGATCTTGCTTCCTGCTGGTAATAAACTCAAACATATTTCATAGAAAACTTTCAGTGTGATCACACATGGGAGGTAAGATGTGTATTATTATAAATAACCATGATTCAAACGTGTGCTCGTCCTCTGTGTCAGGAGGAATACGGGGCACCACATTCAGCCACATGTGGATTCGATTGAATCTATTTTTCTTTCTTTCATTCAGCACCTCGCATGTATTTTGGGGGCAGATGTATGAACTCCACAGAGAAGTGTCCCATATAGAAAGCTGCAGGTCTTCCTTTGAATTTCATCCTGAGAGCTCCTTCAGGATGAAGTCTTGCAAACTTCAAGAGACAATAACTGTCTGAGAGGCATTGAAGGCGTCTTTCACCCATAAATTCTGCTTCGCGCTGACTGACTGCAGGGTCTCCTCTGCCTCTCCCCCAGATATTACTGAAGCTTTTAAAAGGAATCATTAACCTCTACAAAACAACTCTCCCTCCACACAAGCTATGTATTATAATCAACACGTCACATTATAGGAAAACTGAAATAAACACGCTCCAGAGTTCACTACGGCTCAGAAAATCGTTTATCAGTTTGGCAGTCTTTGCATCTTTTTTGAGCCAATTGGGCAAAGGAACGTAAAAACACAAGGAAGTGTGTGTGTGGTGTGTGTGTGTGTGTGTGTGTGTGTGTGTGTGTGTGTGTGTGTGTGTGTGTGTGTGTGTGTGTGTGTGTGTGTGTGTGTGTGTGTGTGTGTGTGTGTGTGTGTATCCGTTACCGACCTGAACGTCATGTCAGCGGCTTTGGGTTCATGGTTCATGTCAAACAAGAGGCTGCTGGGTGCTGAATGAGCTGCGTCAGGTCTGTTTATTTCATTTGTAGGTGAGAGTTCAGTTCGTTTTACGGCTTTTAATGAATGTCTTCCTGCTTGTCCACCTGCAGTCTCTGTCTCAGCGTTACCAGAAGCAGATCTCATCGGTCGTCAGAGGTGAGAAAACTAAACCGACCTTCTGTGGTGCTTCTATTTCTGACGTTACCTGTTTTCACTCCTGTCTTTGCGTCCCATCCCCCCCTCCCCCCCCTCAGACGAGGTGTCTCGGGTGCTGCCCTCACTCGTGATGGTCGACAGGGCTTCGCCTCACCCCAAAGTCGCCGCCCACGTCACCGGCAGCTTTGTGCCCAAACTGGAGCGAGAGGCTGGAGGTGAGCGTCTCCATTTACTAATGGATGCAGGCCGGTTTTAACTGTGCGAGTGATTGATGGTCGGTGGGAGGGGATCGAGAGTGGAGCAGAACAAAATGTCTTTGCTACTAGACTTTGGATGAGCCTGCACCAGACTACATTTAACATGTAGCCAAGAAAATGACATTTCTGTTTTTATCAAAGAGATTTCTTTTCCAAGGAAAAGCACATTTTCTCACATGTGTTCCTTCAAATCTAACAGATGAAAAAGTACTGATGGTACAGCTAGGTATGGTTATTTATAAATGTTATGTAGTTAAATAAATGTTTTTGCAAATCAAAATGACAAGAATTTCTCATAATAAAGTCATAATTTAGACTTAGTAAATGTCACAAGTTTGACTTGTGACAAAACCTCATGATTTTGGCATAAATCAGTATTTTAATTTGAATTAATTTGCATCTATTTCATCACACATGAATATATAAAGTCGAGACTAGAGGTCCTATATTCAAGACATTTTATTTAAATGTAATAATTAATCCATTAAACACATAGAAATCTTTTCTTGGTGTGAACCATCTTTCATGAGAGATCCTCACCGTCTGGTTCGTGTGTTTGTTCCACAGCTCCAGCCTCGGCCGGGCGAAGAGTTCAGGGCCAGAAGATCTCGTGGTGGGAGGGGCAGAAGGGTCTGGCCTTCCTGCAGGACGTCCAGCTGGTGGACGGGGAGCTGGTGGTGCCGCTGCCTGGCCTCTACTACGTCTACGCCCAGACGTACTTCAGACACACCCCCTCCCTGGAGGGAGAGGAGGGTGAGGAGGGTGAGGAGGACAGAGGGAGACCTCTGCTGCAGTACGTCTATAAAAAGGTGAGGAGACTTTAAAACTCCGTCATCGGTCATTTTGCTGATTTTTAACTCGTCTGGTTCGCTTGTTTTGTTGATTTAATAAATATCTGAACTAAACTTTTCCTCGTGGATATGTTCTACCTCTGAGCGTTTCTATTTTCATATCGACCGATCGGCGTCACTCGAGATCGACGATCGCCGGCGGGAAATGACAATAAAGTTAAAGGATAACATTTAAAAAAAAATTGTTTTATGTTTTTGTTACTTGTATTTATTTATTAATAGGCTTATATTTTCCATTTCTAATGAGTAAGTTTGGTTACCGAGAGTGTCAAGATGTCAAGACCCGATCTCAGCTCTGATGGTAAATTAGTTCAAATTAAAAAGCCTTCCTTTGATTTTACCGCCAAGCTTTTCAAATCACAAGCTTGTTCGGTAAACTCCTTCACGTCCCTTCCTGGTTAGATTAATTTGGTCTTCATTTGACACCAAACCAGAGACGGACAGGAGACAGTGAGACGACTTGTGTGGAATGAACGTCTCCGGCTAGATTAGAACCGTGGACGACGTCGTATTTATGCGACTTGACCGTCTGCCAGTTAAATTCCAATCTCTTAGTTTTTGTGGCACCGATTCACAACGTAGGAGTGACTTCATGTTGTGGACTTTGAAGCACAATCAGCTTTGTCCCATAAAAGCAGATCTACTCGACGTTGTGATACTTTAAAAGGCCACGAATTGAAAGCTGCTGCAACTGTGAATCGAACAGTTCATGTTCATAATGTAACATCTTTGGGTTTGTGTCTTAAAGAATGTTGGAAATCAAATCAACGCGCTTTGCATTTCCTTTACATTTGGATCACAGATGTGTCGTCAAGGAATTTAAACGAAGACCAAATGTGATGTTTTCATAAAGGAAGCGAGAGGTCCAGGTATTAGGACTGAAGCAGTCGTCTATCTCTCAACCGCTCGTAATCAAGAGTTATGGATCTAAAGGACGGAGAATTTATTATTGAGCTGCAAGAGGTGAACTCTTGGAACCAATGCTAGATTTACCAAAGTAAAAGCATTGGTCAAGAATGTTATTATTAATCAAAGATCAGATTTGTTCTGAAGGCCTAAAAATAATCATACCGGCAGCGATGTCAATTTTGCAACAGTTGCAGAACTTTTCCAATAAAAGGTTTGAGTAGATTCACACATACGAGAGGACAGACTATTGAGCCAGAGCAGCGTTGTGTAGCTTAAAGCTACTGGAAGACGTTTCATCCAGTTTCCTTTTAGAGAAATGAGTGAATTTTAGTTCACTTTGGTGAACAGTTACAGTGTATATGTCTGGGGCTTTTATTGTGAAAGGGAAGAACAGAAGGAGTGGATCTGTTCATCTTTAAGGAGTCATAAAGTTTGCTATCTTGGTTTGGAACAAGTAGCCTCCATGTTGTTGTTGTTGTTGTAAACTATAGTGTTTGTTTTGAATATGTCTGTTCTGCTCAACCTGATTGGTTGATGCCTTTATGCTCAGAAATCAAACTCACTATGTCGCTTTGTTGCTGCATAATATTCAAGAAAGTATTTATGATAAAAACAAGTGTTCAAAAAAATATGAATGTGCGAATGAATTAACCCCGACTGTGTTTGTAAAGGCCGTTAGTTTTGACCGTAAACGATCCAACAATGTTGCTGATCAATCGGCTGTAGAGAGGAGAACTCCTTAGTTGGTGAAGCAGTTTTTCGAAGACTGTCTTTGAACGCCTCACGCCCTCCACCACCTCTCACTCACCTGTCCCTTTTCTCCCGCCAGGTAAGCTCCTACCCGGTTCCCATCCTGCTGATGAAGACGAGCCGGACCTCCTGCTGGTCCCGGGGCTCCGAGTTTTCTCTGTACTCCGCCCACCAGGGCGGTTTGTTCCCGCTCAGCGCCGGAGACCGGCTGTTTGTCACGGTGACCAACGCCTCCGCCGTGGACATGGACGAGAAGAGCAGCTTCTTTGGGGCGTTTCTCATCAGCTAGTCTAAAAAAAAAAAACAATGTCGCAGCCGCTTGACTTCCCCTAAAAATGAACTCAAACGAAAAACTGCTACAGGGAGTCACGGGGAAGTCCGTCTTTCTTTTTTCAGGGTCACAAACTGAAGCGGATTTGACGCTTCGTGATTGGAGAAGAGACTGATGTGGATGTTTAGGGCTAATCAATCAACAGATATTTGTTTTTGAGTGTATGTTAATGGAGCTGGGACTCAACGGATTACAGTTTCCGTTGTACAAACATTTCTTTAAGGCAGAACGTTTTTAAAAGTAACAGATTTTCTTTTCTTGACCACCATGGTTGAATTCCGGTGTCATTCGCTGTTGATATTCCACTGACGCTTGATTCATTACTGGCTTTTTTCCCAGTGAATCTTTGAAGCAGTTACGCACATAAAAAAGCAAAATGACCCAAGCGCCAACGCCAACTGCAGGCGGCAACCTCCGGTTCTGCTGAGTGAAACCAAAGCGGAAGTCTCTAAAAAAGCTGCATTCTCTCTAGTGTCCACCAGGGGGCGACTCCTCTGGTTGTATAGAAGTCTATGAGAAAATTACTCTACTTCTCTCTTGATTTATTACCTCAGTAAACATTGTAAACATGAGTTTATTGTCTCAATCTCTAGTTTCAAGTCTTCTTCAATACAGCATGATGTTCATTTAGTAAATGGCCGAACAAAAGACTAAACGTTGACTGACAAAAACCAAGATTTCGACGACCAAAAACTATCATGTTGACGGCAAGACAGCAACAGCCAGAGACCCCCCCCAGAAAACGGTGAAATAAAAAAGATGGCAAAACCGAAGGCGAAAAACCAAGATGGTGGCGTCCAAAATTGCAACTCAATGCTTCAAAACGACAGTCCTCACACCAATGGGTGACCAATGATTACGTCCACTTCTTCAGTCTATACCAACTATATTGCTATGTTCAAAGTCAACATGCTCACTAGTTTTTCAAACATTTTACTTTTTTTTGTCAGGTTTGATGTCTAAATGCCTGAAAAACTAAGGTCTGCCTCAAAGAATTGTTTGCATTAGCTTGGTATCAGCTGAACATTAGTGAATATCTGAGTCCCTGAATGTGTGTAAAGATGTAAATATTGTGCGATATTTTGTGTTTCTATTTTTCTAATAAGCCTACAAACTCTGGGTCGCTCAATGAACTTCTGAACCAATTCTCTGATCATGTGCTTCTAACATTAGTTAGGTGACGGCCATGTTGAAAGATTAATGGTGTAAAATCACCACCTTTTTCCTTCACGAGTTTTACAGAACCATTTAAAAAACCACAAATCAGGCTTCGTGTTGTTGTTGGCAGCAGCTCCTCGGCTGCTGTTGGCTCCTTCGTCTCAACGTTAACTCCAAATGGTGCATTCAAGCGTTCCCTGAACGGTGGTAATTCTCGGGTATTCATGTCACGTTGGATTAGCTGTAACCTTGAAAACGATCACGCACGTCGGCATCCAAACAGCAGAAATGTGTTTTCCGTTTCTTTCTGTAGCGGTTTGTAATGAACACTGAAGCGAATCCATCGACGCTCAAGGACATTTAAACCCAAAGCATCAGATGTTTGACCGACTGAGTTCATTCTTGAATTTATAAATACTCCTTAATTTCATGTCTGATTACTAGATTCCTCCGGTGACCTTCGTCAGCGGATGGAGTAACAATAGAAGGAATAAAAAAAACAACTGAGCAAGCGCCAACGGCTGATGAAAGCCATGCGACGTGGCCGAAAGCTCCAGAAGTCAAACTACCATTTTCCAGGTCAAGAATGAACCCCGAGTTAAAGCTCCTTTAAATTCAGTCAGAAGTCTTTTTGGATGTCCAGTTTCAATTTTCAAGTTTTAAGTTCTCCTTTTTCCAATATGACATGAATGCAGCACTTATGTAAATATCACAACACTCAAGACGTTCTTAATTTGTTGTTTGAATGTATAAACTTTCATCAAATGTTTTTTTTTTTATTTGTTTGCATCCACAACGATAACGGGGAGATCAGTCGATCCATAGAAAAACAATCTGCTATTTTTATAATCGATTCATCGTTTCAGTCATTTTTAATGCAGAAAATGCTGTTTTCAGCCACAAAACAAATATCTTCAGACAATAACAAGACATTTAAAGACATCTTGTACTTTGAGGAACTAGGATGGACATTTGTCACATTTTTCTGACATTTATAAAATAATCTGCAGATCATAAGATAATGAAAATAATCGTTAGTTGCGGTTCCATCCTTCATATGAATGCACAAACTGTGAGGTGGATGTTTAAAGTAACAATCTGACTTTTATTTGCATAAATGTCTGTTAAGTCACTTTCCATCAACACAATGGTGATTGAGACGCTGATTAAAAATACTGCCGTATTTCTAGATTTGCATTATTATGAACCGATGATCTGTGAATTTATTATTTTTCTCCATTTTAAACATGCAAAATAATTCAACTTTGCACTCAAATAGTGAAAACCTGAAGCTCATGACAGATGAAACTATTTTTCACTGTCGCACATGAACCGACCAGGACTGACATGTGACAGCAGTCTAACAGAAGGAGCTCCTGATGAATGAAACTTTACACGCTGATGTAGGCGAAGTTCAGTACCTTCATACAAGCTCCGCCTCCTTCTGCACCAACCGGAAACACATCCACCTGCAGTAAGCTCCGCCTCCAACACCTGAAAGACATTAAAATAAAGAAAAGAGAGACTGCACTCTAATCAGCTTTTAGTCAATGAAACTAAACCTGATAAACTAGATGTGAATGTAAATAAACATGAAATAAAACTCATCGTGTGAACCCTTTAAAACACAGAAGTACTCCTTGTGTGTCTGTATCCAAGAGGAAGAGCATTACGTTCTGTAAAGACAACCTCAGACACTCTGATGAAGACGAGAAAGCATGAAAACATCTGATGAATGAAGGACGGTGTAACATTTTAGAGCTGCGATCTGCCAAAAGATCCAGAGAGCAAAGCAGCAGGAGCATCAGATCAGTCTTTAATCCACTCCACTGTTCTCTTTATTGGCTCTAATTTAGATTAAATCCTCATTTAAATGGCATAAAACAGATGAACGAAGTTGGAAACTGAGATAAGGTCAGAATCAGAGCCCTCTTTATGGTTTATGAGACATGAAGATGGAACAATCCTGCCCTCTAGTGTCTGTCTGAAGCATGAAAATAATCACACAAACACTTCAGTTAGTTTTTGATTTTCTTTCTTTTTTGTGGAAATATGTTACAGATATATTACAGGTCTTTAAATGCCCCGAGGGAGAACGCACACACACACACACGCGCACACACACACAAACAACGTTCTGAGACTAACACGAAGAAGGAGACAGAAACAGTCCGACAGGCAGATACACGGACGCCTGCGTCAGGAGATGACCAATAAATACTGACGATGTTAAAAAAATAACAAATAAAACAAACGGAACAAAAGACGAGGAACCCTTCTGGAGTCCTCTGTGGTATTTAGCAGCATGTGTGTAGCTTCCAAACAACGCAGCACGAGGAGCCTGCAGTCAACCAGAGTCCCCGACACAGAGCAGAACACAAGAACTCCAAAAATCACCATTTTAACTGTGAAGTAACGTTTAGTGCGGTGTCTGTCGATATCTCACACAGTTTACACAACATTCAACAGACAGAACTGAAACATCAGGCTGCTGGTGTTAAAATCACAGCGAAAGATATTAAAAAAGGTTTTTTATCAGTTATATTTTAGCAGAAATGACAACATACAATCTATCTTCTTTTACCTGTGAGGAAATATATTCTGGTTGAATGCAGGTGCCCCCCCCCCCCCCCCCCCCCACATCATCCTCCATTGTTTCTGTTTTCATGTAACTTATAAAATATATCATAAAATGTCTTCTTCAATGGAAACCGTCCACGTACAAAAAGTTCCTTTCATATAAATTACACCAGTCTTTGATGATGAAGATGTCTTCCCCTCACACACACACACACACACACACACACACACACACACACACACACACACACACACACACACACACACACACACACACACACACACACACACACACGACCCAAAGTAGAGAAGAAAACATAAAGAAACAGAACCTCCTGAACAAACAGTAACGCTACATCTCCTCTTCTTCCTCTTCTTCCTCTTCTTCTTCTCTTACACACAGAGTCTGAATGCACGACCGCAAGTCGCCGCAGTTTTCGGGCGACCATCACTGTAGCTGCCTTGTTCTGGCTCCGGCCCCAAACGTAAAGTTGGAGAACACCCAGCTGGAGGATGCCCAATTGGAGGACGCCACTATGGAGAACGCCCCAGAGGGAGAACGCCCCAGAGGGAGAACGCCCCAGAGGGAGAACGCCCCAGAGGGAGAACGCCCCAGCGGGAGAACGCCCCAGCGGGAGAACGCCCCAGCGGGAGAACGCCCCAGCGGGAGAACGCCCCAGCGGGAGAACGCCCAGCTGTCGGGGGAATGTGCGTTAACGAGTGACCGGAGGCGAGACCTCAGCAGTCGAACCTCATCTCCAGTGACTCGTCGAAGCCCCTGCCGTCATGCCCCGCCCCCGACAGGAAGGCGGCCGTGACGGGCGCCCCCGTAGCCGTGGTGACGTTGAGAAGGGTGTTGCCGGGGGAGCTGGTTGCCGGGCTACGGAGGGCCGCCGCGGCGATACTGGTGAGGTTGATTCCCAGCGTGAGGCGAGTCTGTTCCAGAGCTTTCTCCGGCACAGCGAAGGCCTCCAGCTTCTTCTCTCCGTTGGCCATGTAGGAGTTCTGGCAGCCGCGGCAGATACAGTCCAGACACGCCTGAGAAAAAACAACAATCAATAACAACATCGGGAGGAGAGGAGAGAGGAGGGGAGAGAGAAGGAGAGGAGAGGAGAGGAGAGGAGAGATGAGGGGAGAGAGAAGGAGAGGAGAGGAGGGGAGAGGAGAGGAGAGGAGAGAGGAGGAGAGATGAGGGGAGAGAGAAGGAGAGGAGGGGAGAGGAGAGAGGAGGGGAGGAGGAGAGATGAGGGGAGAGAAGGGAGGGGAGGGGAGAGGGGAGAGGAGAGGAGATGAGGGGAGGAGGGGAGAGGAGGAGAGGAGGGGAGAGGAGAGGAGAGGAGAGGAGAGGGGAGAGGAGGGGAGGAGAGAGGAGGGGAGAGGAGGAGAAGAGGTGAGAGGAGAGGAGATTCAATTGTTTTCCAATTTTTATAAAACAAATTATCAAAGAAATTCAACTTGATTTATGTACGATTTATGTATGTCATTATATTGATTTATGTATGTCATTATAACTTATTGTGCACTAAAGTCATGCTTGAGTTCTCTCACATGAGTAAAACACATCTGCTGAGGAGGACTGTGTGATATGGTTGAAAGCTCAGTCAGTAAAAATGTCTTTTTTCGTGAAAAAGTTTGTTACAATAACTTATATCTGTAACAAACAGACATTCACGGTGTCATTTGTAGCTTTAATGTTGCACATGTTAGTGTGTGTGTGCGTGTGTGGGAGGCTGCGGTATTTAAACGTTTCAGAGCGACTGCGTAGAGGTCTGACTTCACTAATAGCCAAAGCTCTGTACGACGACGTCGACAGTATTTCATCCTCCCACAGAAACGAGTTAGTCATAAAACTCCAGCGCAGTGTAAACAAACTCCAGCATCGTTAAACGCAATGCGCCCGCGGGAGGAAACCCACTTAGTTAGTATGTCTGCGCTGCTCAGCCATTAAGATGGATGCATGTCCAAACACCGGCAGCACATCGCTGTGGGCTCTGAGCTGTGCTGAGCACTCAATCACAACAACATGTATGTTGTTTATGAGTGTGTGTTTCAATATTTGTAGACACTATGGGATGTCTGCTGTAGCTCCCACAGGAGGCTGGGCGTTCTCACCTTGCGGTTGGAGTAGCAGGGGCAGCGCTGCCCCCTGCAGGTCAACACCGACGGGTTCTGTGTGGCTCGGCCACACTTGCAGCCCTTCTTCTCCACAGGCTTCTTATACAGCGGCTTGGAGGGGCTGGGTGGGTGCGTCATGGGGTGAGCGTGGGGGTGTGGGGGCATTCTGTCTCGGGGTTGTGTGCGGGGCTTGGGGGCCCCTTGCCGGGCCTTGGCGTACGCCTTCTTGGGACCCCCGTGGTGCTCCACAGTCTTTTTCAGCGCCTTGTTGGAGACGAGGACAGTCTTGCACACCTTGGGGGGGCCGCCGTTGGGCACTGGGGCCAGGTGGGGGTGGGACGTGGCCGCAGAGAACTTAGGCTCCTGCTTGGTGGTGGCCCCGGGGTTAGGGTGGTGGGGGGAGCTGTTGGCACCGAGGGGGGGCCCTCGCAAGAGGGTGGAGATGGGGAGGGGCTGCAGCATCTCGCTGTCGCTCTCTGAGCGGGAGCGCTTGCGGTGGTACCGAGGGGGGGCGTGGGGGACGAGCGTGGAGGGCTGGGGGTGAGGCTGGAGGGGGCGAGGGCTGTTCCCTCGGGGGAGGGAGGGGAAGAGGCGGGAGGAGTCAGGGAGACAGTGAGGTCCGTTGAGCTGGGGGGTGGGATCAGGGTCGGCGTCCGTCTCCAGAGTCCTGAGCACCTCCTCAACGCTCAACAACAACGGGCCCCCGCCATGTTTCAAGTCATCCCCGAAAGAGCTGATGTCACAAAGCCCCGCCTCCCCCGTCCCCGTGATGCTCACACACACCGGGACCTCCTCCGAAAAGCTCTCCTGCTTGGTGACACCTCCTCCTGTTTCTACGGTGATGTGTTGCAGAGCGTCAGAACTGAGCAGGCCGTTACAATCGTGCAGCCCGTTGATGCCGACGGGGCTCGGTTCCTCCGCCTTGAGCTCCTTCGTGGGCGGAGCTTCGTCGGGTTGGACCACGTCGGAGGTGGAGGCCGTCTGCAGAGCGCAGGCCGAGTCCGAAACGTCCTCGGCCTCCGGCTCGCTCTCGGCCAACGTAAGGCCCTCGTTGAGGACGGCCTGGAGCTCCGGCGAGTCTCCGGCGGCGCTGGCTATGTGCGGGGCGAGCGGCGACTGGGTGATGTACACACACAGCTTCCTGTAACAGTGGACGAGCAGGGAGAGCTGTCTGTTCTCCTCAAAGCGGGAATAGTCCTTACACCAACTGCAGGACGGCTTCAGCTGCATCCTCTGACCCTTACAGCCTCGACAGACGTAGTGCTGGCATGACGAGTCGGTGGGAGCGATGGGGTCCTGCAGCAGGTTACCTGAAGAGAAGAAGAAGAAATCTCACATCTCACAGGAACACAAACGCTCACACTGATGATTCATTCACAGGAACCAGATTAAAGCAACACAGCTTGACGTCTAGAGAATTGTTATCTAACCAACAAATGTGGCAAAGAGTCCAAAGCCCACGACGGCCCCGGCTTTAAAAACAGTCGACATTTAGGATTTACAAACGTCCTCCTCTGTGGTGTTCTTGTAAACCACAGCGGTGCTTCGGCAACTTGCCAGACTGGATGACAACCGCTCTTTGAGAGCAGCTTCCTTAACGATGCTGCTCACTAGGGAGTGCAGCTGCAGAGAGAGGGGGGGGGGGGGGGGGGGGGGGGGGGCATGGAGGTCCATTCATGAGAAACAACCGACGGTACACACTCTGCACTGCCTGTCTGATAAAACCCTGCATCACTGCAGAACATCTATATTGACCACGGTGTGCGGAGTGCTTTTATGTGGTTTATTACCTGCACGCTGAGATGCTTTCAGGGAGTGTAGTAAAGCTGCAACACAAACACCTCCTTTACCTCAGGAGCTGCTCTCCTGTGCATCCACTACAGCTGAGGAGCACCGACTGCATCATGCATGAGCAGTGACAACAATGCATTAAACTCTCCAGCGACATAAATCAAAGATGAGGTTTATTTAACAGGAGAAAGGCCCCGATGCTGCCACACAGCACCCAGAGGGGGGTGTGTCACGGTGGGTGGTGCTGACAACCGTGGTGCGTTCACTGCGCTGTTCAGAGTTCATCAACACGGTAGTGGAAGAAGTATGCAGATATTTTACGAGGTAAACAGAGTAGTATTAAGCGCAATATATACTAGTGTCAACATATATATTTTTGTATTTATGTCATGTGGTTATTGTTGTAAAATAAACTATAAATTAGGTAAACTGTTTTGTTTAATTTTTGTTTTTTTTGTTGATTTTGCTAAATTATTTTTTTTACTTTCTTCATTTCTTAGTTTATTTTGATCGTATTAACTGTCTCACTGAGCTTTCTGTTTTTGTCCTTTAAAGCTGCTCTATAAATAAAGTTATTATTATTATTATTATAGTGCCGATTGAAATATTTCCGACTGTACTTGAAAGCAGCATTATTTAAAGCTTCGCTCCCACTGCCAGCTCAGCTGTCAACAACGCACGTTACCAAACAGTCCCGTTACACACGTATTCCATCACATGTAAATAATAATAATAAAACACACACACACACACACACACACACACACGCGCGCGCACTTACCGCAGACCAAGCAGGACACCGACTGGCGGAAGAACGGCAGCAGCTTGCAGAGCTCCGCGAGGCTCCGGGGGTCTCGCGGGTCGCACTGCAGCACCGAGCGGCTCGCAGACACGTAGAGGGACGTCGCGTTCACCGGGTTCATCTCCGCAAAGTCAACACACAACACACAACAAAACAAAGGCGGACCGGCGACTCCCCCCGTGTCCCGTAAAATCACTGTTTTTATCAATGGAGTCTGGTGGCTTTGACGAGCGCATTAGATGGAGATGTTCCACGTGCGTAGATTTAACATATACAGCAGCCTGCGCGTGGAGCAATCGAGGTTATTCATCCCCAAACACGTCCAATCCACCTGTTGGTTCATCCGGTTCGGTTCGGCTCGGTTCCCATACAACCCTTATTTAAAAAACCAGCAGAAACTCCGACATTCAAACCGGGGCTTTCGTGACAAAGTGGTGGTACTTCCTCCTGATACTTCCATAGTCCACGTGCATGCTTCACGTCGGTCCAGAGGCGGTGTGTCACACAATGCGCGTGTTATTATCTCGCCCCGAGGCTCCGCCGTGCGGCCCCATCAGGCTCGTTATGGTTGTGTTATTGTTCCGGAGGAGTTGTTGTGAAGGCGGCTCAAAAAAAAACAACAAAAACAGGCCGCAGCGGCTTCAAAATGCTCCTTTTGGTGCGAGAAATACCCACAGCAGCACGTCGGCGTGGATATAAATAAACTACAACCTGGTTATTGAAACAAAACTGATTTTAAACCTCCGACGCTTCTTGTTGGGGTAAATAAAAAAGAACCAGCAGAAGCACCGGGCTCGAGTAACAGTGCTGGCCGCCCGAGGTGCACCGGAAAGCGGCTAGAAAAGCAGGCCACGTCACCCTCTTCTCGGGATTAGCGGGAGTCTCTCGTTCTTCTCCGCTCGTCTCGGTGGGAATGTAGCCGGAAACCCGTGGAGGTTGGTTTATCCCAAAGTATGTTTTTAATTCTTATGTCCTCCTGCAGCCCCCCAGAGTGTCAGCGAAGAGCCAGAGTGAATTAAATCCCTATTTGTGTACCTTGCTATCGTTAGCCACGGAGTATTTCCTCGGTACGTCCCGTTGCTTTTACACACACAAACATAGGGGGCGCTGTTGCTCACATCTCGCGGGAACACACGTAACGCGGCGAGTTTAAAAGAAACAATACACACACACACACACACACACACACACACACACACACACACACACACACACACACACATACATATATATATATATATATATGCATGTAAAAAAAAGTTGTTATAATCATTGTTGCTGAAATGATTGTGAGTCACAGTTTAACTTTTTTATGCTGTTTCACAATAACTTCCCATTTATAAACACACTCGTTTATGAACGTTATATATGAGAAAGTCACTGCTTTGAGCAAAACAAATGAGCACAAGTAACCAAACAGGGATCAATAAATCCACTTCAGCATGTTGCTGAGTCCGACTACGATTCAGGTATTTCTTCTCAGCAGGCATTTAATTGTCATATTGTTACTAATAGTATTATTATGGCTGCGTTCAATACAACACCAGGACCTGAAACTGAAGCAGCTAAATGGAATTCAGGCATTAATTTAAACGTTTACACCGTTTATTTTCCTGCTGTAAAAATGTAAAAACTTCTGTAAAAAAAGGTTTATTTGGACAGTTACAAAAAATAGATAAAACAAATCTCCAGAAACATGACAGAGGACATGATCTTTAGAGAATGTGTGGCGATAACGAGCCGTGTGAACAAAGAGAGGAGAGGACTCGTCATGGAAACAAACCAACACCCTCACACAGACGCACTGTTTGATGCAACACTCACACCGATGCTATCTATCGATGTAACTCGTCCTTATCTTCTGCTTTCTTCCTCTTTTCTGTTGTTTCTCACACGGAGACTTGAAGCTGATGACCAGCAGACGTTACACTCTGAGGGTTAAAGCGTTAAACACCTCATGTCATGTTGTTTTATACATTTATCAATTACTCGACTGACAGAAAGTCGATTGTTTTTTTAATGATATATGACATTAAATGAAATATCTTCAGGTTCAGGACTGGTTGGAGGAATTGAAAGTTGCAGCCTTACATTCATATAATAATGAGATACTTTTTCCTACTAATTTAGTTTAATTTAATCACGTTAAAGTTGATTAATTAAGATGTTTTATTTTGTAGCTACTCAGTTAAATGATGAGACTCAAAAATATAAAATTATATTTGTTTCCATGTTTATTTAACAATGTTATAAAGCATGTATTTTAAGAGTGCTGTCTTTTCTTGCAGGAAACCTTTTTGATCTAAATAACTGTTGCGTTTAAAATTATAATCATATTATCGTGTACTTTTGTATTTCGATGCTTTGGCAACACAGTTTAATTATTTTTAACTTTCATGCCACTAAAGCCACATTACATTGAATTAAATGTGACATCAAAACTAATAAAACCAAAGCTTTTGGTGACTTTTCTGATCTCATAGCAGCACACAACAACCTTTTTAGTTTCTCTGATGCTTTCAAACTGTTCAATCATCAGAGAAACGCATGCACATACAAACCCACTTCAACAGTCTATTTGCTGATGAAGTCAGGGAGACGTGGTAGAAAGCTCAGAGAAGTAGACCCTTTGAATGGAGACTACTCGCTCAGAAACGTTCTTTAAATATCTCGGCTGCAGCCGCATTCCACGTTTGTGAGTAATTCCTCTTTTGGGTTTCTCAGCAGTGTCTCACGCCGCTGTGACTGCTTTTTAAAGGTTATTATTGTAACAGAGGATGTTTAAAAATAGTTTGGTTTGTGAGTCGATGGGACTTATTATTAGTGCGTCTCTGAACATCTGAGTTTAGGGGATTCCCCTGTTCCTGCTCACATTAAATACAAAGACTCCCAGAAAATACTTCTGTCACATATCTATCCTAATAGATTACACTCATATTTTATGTATACTATATATGTGTGTATATATATGTATATATATATATATATATATATATACATATATATATATATATACATATGTGTGTAAAGACCAGAGTCTTTCGAGGTCTTTCGAGGAGGATTTAATGGAGGAACCTAACCCCCAACTGGGAAGAACCCACTGTGTGTGTGTGTGTGTGTGTGTGTGTGTGTGTGTGTGTGTGTGTGTGTGTGTGTGTGTGTGTGTGTGTGTGTGATGACCTGTAGTTGTGAAAAAGAAAGTTGGAAGAAAATCCGTCAGTCAACAACAAAAACATAAAGAATCAACATTTGTAATGATTTCTCATCTCTCTGACATCTTTTTCTGCCACCGACACCTCAAATATTCTTGACTTGATCCTTGACTTCCCCATCTGACTGAACCACGGTGAGGACACGGGAACATGTGAGTGTTGTATTTGACAAACCGTCTTCACATTTCTGGGGTTAAACTTCAGCGTAGAAGCAATTTACAAAATCATAAACGACACTTTTAATTCCTTTCATTCAGGACCAAAGCTTGAGCGTCTCTACTTACAAGAAATGTTTAACTTCAACGTTTTATGACTTTTCTATCACTTTCTGATACGGTCACATTGCCGAGGGGCCTGCAGAGGAAACGTAGCCTGCGTGGCTACATCCGGCACATTGACATGATGTGTAACGTGCATTGTCCCGACTTACATCAAACATGAACGTCTTCTCTGTCAGAGAGCCTTGGTTGTCACTCAAACACTAATGCTCGTCATCCTCTTGTCTCTACATATTATTCTGTTGTTGAACATTACGATGTACCTTGATTGGCCCCGAAATAAGAAAAGAGTACACAAAAGTATACAGAGTACACTTCTTAAAACACATTTTTATAGACTGGCTTTTATGTGACGTCATCGTTTTATTGCTATTTCTTTGATTTTACTAAATTATTTGTCTTTGTCTGTCAAAGCACTTTGTAAACTCTGTTTTTAAAGGTGTTATATGAATAAAGTTTTAATTATTATGATAGAATTGTGTTTGCAGCTCAGTTTGGAGCATCGGTGACATGTGAAGATCACGTAGCAGTGAGGTGATGAGTCCTGCTGCGACATATGAACATATATGGACTCAACATGACGGACAGACTCTCCTACCTTGTGAGTCCCCCGTCCCGTCATTGCTGCTGCATGATTATTTCCAACATTCATTCCATGACAACAAGGGTTCCTCTTTCTGTGAAGCTGCAGTATATAAGATCCCAACTGCTCCGGTTCAGTCATCGTTAGCTGAGCTCCTGAGTTCGGGTTGAAGACTTTGAAGATGTGGACGACTCTCTCTGCCAGGTGTTGGGTGTGTCTGCTCGCCCTGACTGTCCTGATGCTCTTCTCTGCATCTCAAGGTAAAACTCAACACCTGGATTCATGTGCAACTTGTGCAGACGCAACCTTATGTTTGAATACAACACAGAAACAGTGTCAGGATAAAGTTATTCGTTAATAATCAAATAGTCAATTGACAGAAAACTATTAGTTTCTGTGATTTTCAAGCGAAAAATTACAATTATTTGCTGGTTCCAGGTTCCTAAATGTGAGAATTTGCTGCTGTTCTCCTTCGTTTATGATAATATACGGACTATATTTGGGTTTTGGACTGTTGATCAGACAAATGAAGGACTTTAAAAATGTCACATTGTGCTCTGAGATGTTCTAACAAGCATTCTGTCTTTATCTTCTGACATTATTAATAATTAGCGTCTACTTACAAAATGCCAAAAAAGGGGTTTTGTGTAATGACTTAAGGAATACATCTGTAAGTTATGATCTCACAATTAATTAAATTAAATTAACTACCGATTATTTGAACCCTTTCAGTCTAGTTTAGCTAGAATTTGTAAAATAAAATAAAACAAAAATCCTCATTTTGTGATAAATTGAACAATTTGATTAAAGTATATTATGGTGCACAAATATGTAAAGTTCACGTTACCAAGAACTCATCATCATTAAACAACTTTTAAGGAAGATTGTGATTACATAATTTAATACAGTCTAATCATTTCTTAATGTGTACATTTATATATTTGTTTCATTGTCTACTGATTGAGTTATTGTCCTGCTCCTTTTGTCTGCTTCATGTTTATCTTTTCATTTATTTATATCTTCTCTAAATGATGAGCCCATTAGTCCTTCAGTGGAAACACTACATGTGAATACAAAAATAACCCCTGAGTGAGTATTTTGGATGTTTAGTTGTGTTATCTGCAGTCATACCTCAGTGTGTAACAGGTCCTATATTGACCACCAGAACTTTGACGTAATGCTGAATACAGAGTATTTCCTCTCTTCGTGTGCTGTTACAGCGGATTCCTCCGGTCAGAGCGTACCTTGCTGTAGAAACTTCAGCTCCAGGAAGATCCACGTCATCAGAGAGTGCTACGAGCAGCAGCCACGGAAGAACTGCGACCACGCCTTCCTGTAAGCGTCTGACTAAAGGACTAAACTGCTTCACCCTGAAAACAAATGCTGTGTCATGAGATTATTGAAGGGAATCTGTGAAATGATAAATGTTTCCGTGATTCCAAACTTGTGATAAGAACTACTACTGGAACCAGATGACCGAATATTCAGGGGATGAAAACTGTTTTTGTGTCTGTTTCCAGGATTATCAACAGGAAGGGCCGGTGGTGCATCAGACCGGAGGCTGCGTGGCTCAAAGCGAAGATAGCGATGGTGAGAATCCCTCAGAGCATCTCCACGAGCTGCATCCAGCAAACAGAACGTCATTTAAACTCCAGAGCAGCGAAGCTACTGACCAATCTTACTGCGCTACATGTACACGTCTGGAGAATCTAAGTTGCTCCTAAAACTTCGTCAAACATTTTGTGACTTTCACTTAGAAAACACGATGTGGATCCAAACAAACAGTATGAACTTTCCCAATAAGAAGGATCAGATACAGACGGTTAAACCCAAATCACTTTGGTTACTAAGAACATTTAGTCAAAAAAGGATGTACCAATTTAATTTTGAGGTACTTGTACTTTACTTGAGAATTTCCATTTTCTACTTTGTACTTCTACTCCGCTACGTCTCAGAAGTACAATGTTCTCTTTACTGCACTATTTACTCTGCTGATTCAGATCATTGTTCTAGGCCTTGTCTCATTGTGCGTTTCCTGTGTCCTCTCCTCTCCTCTGCAGGGAAATCTACGCTGTCCTCCCGATCTGTCCTTTTAAAAGACGTCATGGAGATAAAACGTCCCAGCGAAGCAGCTACCCACAACATTCTACTATTTATTCCTTTTACGTAAATATCTATTTAAAATCTAAGTTATTTTTTCTATTTCTGTGAATTGTAAGGCATTATTTTTTAAAGGTTGTCAAGAGGAGAGACGGCAGAGTTTGTTATTATTTCAACCTGGAACCAAAAATAAATCATGTTAAATGGATTGAAACTGTTGTCTGGCGGTATGAATGGGTTTCTGTGCTGACTCAGCGTCACATTTATACCTAACCAGACTGTAAGGATTGTAATAAAGCACTTAAATAAAAAAGATAGATATTCAGATATAAAGGTGACATTACAACATGGACCCAGAAACAAAGATAAAAGGGTAAAAAAAGGTGCAATTTGGCCAATAGGTAGAAGGTTGCCATTGAGGCATTATTTGTGTGTACTTCAGATGCCCCTTAATTAAACTTTTAACTTAAATAATGGCGGCCCTGGTTGAAAACTACAGAGTAGCAAACATTAAACGTCACACGATGAAGATGGAAGACGTATCGCTCTGTTGGAGTTGTTGGGACGACAGAAACAACTCAGTGGTGTTACAGAGTGATGCTTCTCTTGCCTCACAAACAATCTTTGACAAACAAACTGTTGTCCACAGCAGATGATCCACAAACTCCGCTATCTTCTGGGTGTGTGTGCGTCACCACAGCTCAATTATTTCAAATACAGGAACAGCGGTTCCTCTTTTAACGTGAAGCTGCAGTTCATAGCTTCACTCATCACTACACTCTGGTCATATAAACATATAGTCGCTGAGTAAAGCAGCAGGTAAACAGATCCAGAGTCAGTGTTTTGAAGATGTGGTCGACTCTCTGTGTCAGGATTGTTCTGCTCACTGTGGCTGCTGTGATGCTCTTCTCTGCAGCAGAAGGTACGGCTCCTCATTCATGGTGTTCGCTTTGTGTGAATTTAGAATAAGAAAGTGCTGCTGTGCTGTTTGTTTGTTGTGAGTGTAGCTCAGGGCCTTCATGCAACAAGTATCAAGATAATTACCTCAGTTTTTTAGGGTTTTAATAACTAATAATACATGTTTTTTCAACCGTCCAACACACAAGGTACCATAAATATAATTTAACAGTAATTATGGTCCATTTTATCTCGCGGATACAACACTTAAACCATTGTAAAAACCCATAAAGATGTTAAAACAAAAAGCAGATATCAAGTGGAAAACATCCTATTATGTCTCTGTGTGCATGTGTACAGTCTTGGTTTATTCCTTTAAAATATTAAACATTTAAACATTCATGTGAGACTAGGACTGACAATGAGCGACATCTTTGAAATAAAGCGTATGGTTCTTCTAGCACTCTCCTCGTTTCTTTAGTCTATCTCAACACTCACCTGTCAGATGTTGTAAAGGCTGAAAGAGTCGCTGGTCTTTGTAAGAATTCCTCATGTCAGCGCTGGCTGTAAAGAAATCTCACCGCTCCGATAAAAGAGATGCGTTAGACGAACCAAGTGGTTTCTTCTAAATGTGTATTTAACTGCTAAATTCTCTCCACTGCAGCTCGGCAAGGAAACACTATCTGAAGACCTATTTATTTTAACTGAGAACATTATAATTTACTTTAAATGTGAGTAATGTTTTACAGACAAGCCTGTGTTTCAGTCATCACATTGTTCTTTGTTTATTTTTCTTTATTATTTAGTTCTGTATCTTTTACGATAACATTTTTAATAATTCACCACATTTATTATTACTTCCCTTGAATGTCTTGGCATGATTTTAAAGAAGACACAACTTTGTGCTGAACTCCAACATCCGTGCTTTTATTTGCATTGAATCTTCTCCCATCAAACGCTGAACGTAAACATGAAATTAAAATGGGGCAGGAAAGACTAGAGAGCATCATGTGATGGCATCACACCAGCCACAACCCTACTTCCTGCGGCCTTGCTCGGACCACAACCATCGACACACTTCATTTTGATGTCAACTGCACACCTGTAAAGTTAAACTGTCCACAGAGAGACACATAAACACCTGGTTTATACAAGCCGCGACAGCAACGTTGGTATTGTGTTGACCTTTCGAGTCTGACTGTTTAGTAGGTTTACAGATGTGTAGTTGAGATCATAATGAAGATGGGTGTGGTCCAAGAAAAGGGGGGGGTGAAGGGGCCATTGGCCACTCCCACTTTACTCCCCCGGCCCGATTTTGCGTCATCTCATGTGTGGTCCCATTGCGAGATGGTCTCTAGTTACACTGTACCACCATTATGATGGAAAGCTTGATCTTTGTTGAAGAACCTATAACTTGTTATTTACGTGTAAATGAAAGTGTTTAACAGTCACGCTCACTATTTTAGAGTAAACATCTCCTATTACTCCTGAATAATGACAGTGTCTCTCTCTTTATGTGTTGTTCTGTCACAGTAGATGCATTTCTACATCTACCCTGCTGTAAAGGAGGTCGCAACAAGACAACAGATCCAATCGCACAGTGTTATAAACAGAATCCAAGACTGGACTGCAGGACAACCGCCTTCCTGTAAGCGCACAGCATGCTCTGAGCAGGAAATACTAAACCTGATCAAAGCATGTTCTTGCCAACAACAACAACAACAGAGGAAAACTGAGCTGCACTCTGAATTCAAATGTTTAATTAGAGGTGTTCTGGAAAAGAACGTCAGACAAATGGTAATTATTAATGCCTGATTGTTTTATTCCTCTGTTTCCCGTTTCCAGAGTTAGAACTCGGTCAGGTGGATTCCAGTGTATCAAGCAAAACTCTGAGTGGCTCAAGAAGAAGCTACAGGAGTTGAGAATCAGCCACTAAACAAGTTTACAGCCACGCTAGCTGGAGTCCTCCGCCTGGTCCCGCCCTACTGTGCTGTGATTGGCTAGTACTCCTGTGCTGTGATTGGCTAATACTACTGTGCTGTGATTGGCTAGTACTCCTGTGCTGTGATTGGCTAATACTACTGTGCTGTGATTGGCTAGTACTACTGTGCTGTGATTGGCTAATACTACTGTGCTGTGATTGGCTAGTACTACTGTGCTGTGATTGGCTAGTACTCCTGTGCTGTGATTGGCTAATACTACTGTGCTGTGATTGGCTAGTACTACTGTGCTGTGATTGGCTAGTACTCGTTGCCTCAACTGTTCTTCTCATTTTGCTCACGGGATAAGTTTCTGCAACAAGTGGGTTTGTTTCCTTATCTTAAGGAGATTCCTAGCAGAGCCAAACTTCGCCCATGTGCCCTAAATTTCTGTAACCAATGTAGCATGAAAGTGGAATTAGCACGCTAGCTAGCTAACTAGCCACCCGCTAAATGAGTAAACTTAAAACAACTTAAGGCCTCATCCAAACACTTGTCACAGCGTAGGAAAGCATATTGCAATCGCCAGATGAGTGACAACTTTGTTCGGCTCATTTTCTGTAACCAGTGTAGCATTAAGCATGGTGGAACCAGTAAGCTAGCTAGCTAACTAGCCGGTCTGAATCCAATGACAAGGCAATACATCCAATAGTTGTCCAGATATTTCACAAATGGTGTTACATCAACAAGTCGCTTGGTAATAGAATAATAAAATTCCTCTATGGCTTTTAACAAGTTTTAATTATTACTCGTGTAGAAGATTAGACCTTTAATGCGTTGACGTGCATGAAAACTATCCAGGTAAAAGTAGGGAAGTGGCTCTTTTAGTGACACACATAACAAGCATAATGACTCATCGTTTCACTATGAAGCTGCTCGACTAAATAATTCCTTTTGTAGTTTACAAATGTTCTTCAAAGTGCAGAACTTTTCTTTTAGAGACAACAAAGTAAACCGGAATAAACAATAAAGTCAAAAACAGTTAACAAGTCTTTTCTCTCTGTCTTCCCTCGCAGGGACAAATACGATGTCGTCCTGCGCTTCAGATTTCCAAACGCAGATTTAAAGTCCTGGATCAAAATGTTGCAGCATAATTAACACTTCAAGACAAAGGAGCTCTTCGGAACATTGCTGCTGAAACTTTCCATTTAAAGTTACATTTCTTTTAACGCTTTAAAAACAATCCAAGCCTTTATTGTTAGAGTCGATTTTACTGAATTATGTCACAGTGATCCTTTTGGAGTTGAACCAAAAAATAAATGGATTAATTTGCTGATGACTCATGTTTTTTCACACATAAACCTGGTTGTATAGCAGGAATTCACTGCGTAATTTGGGAAATAAATCCCTTTAAATAAATGAATAGAATGTCACTGACGTTCATACAAATAAATCTAACAGTAGTAAAAAATAAAGAAGCATAAAAATATGCATTTACTGTGACCTATACTCACAGTAAGATATTGCAGATTTGCTCAGTTGTACTGACTCTATCGATGGACTAAGTTTGTATGAAGGAATAAACTAAGGTGCCGTTGAAATGTAAAACATGGGGTAAAATAAAGATGTTACGACATTAAGATGGTGCATGAATGAGGCCTCTGTAAAGGCCAGTAAAGGTGTCTCTAAGGAGCAGGTAAGAGGGAACAGGAAAGAGTTGAAAGTACACTATTGTCCTAAATATCATCGTATGCTGTGGCTTTAAGAGGAACTACACGGATCAATGCATTCAAAATAGTACTTTTGGCCATCGTGATTATTCTGCTGATACACCAAACCAGACAAACAACAGCATCAACACTGAAGAGGTTGATTCCGGATACGAGACATACGAACCTGAACATATATATGTATATATGTATATATATGTATATGTTATATCTGTATAGATATATATAGACATGAGGAACAAACGCCACCATCTTCTGCATGTGTGAGTCTCTCTGGAAACACTGAGCATGAAAACAGCGGTTCCTCTTTTATTGTGAAGCTGCAGTTCACAGCTTCACTCATCACTACACTCTGGTCATATAAACATATAGTCGCTGAGTAAAGCAGCAGGTAAACAGATCCAGAGGCAGTGTTTTGAAGATGTGGTCGACTCTCTGTGTCAGGATTGTTCTGCTCACTGTGGCTGCTGTGATGCTCTTCTCTGCAGCAGAAGGTACGGCTCCTCATTCATGGTGTTCGCTTTGTTTGAATTTAGAATATGAAAGTATTAATTAACTCAGGACTGATATTTAATGTAATTATGGGTCCATGTTCCATGCAATGAATATGTGGCACAATATTTTATGATTTTGTTAAACTATTGGGTACTAAATTACATTTCTTATTTTTAAACTTTCCAAACTATGCTTTTAAAACCCTGACCACCAAACCACTGAGGTAAAACTACAAATGAGGAAGAACTACATTTCTTTCCTTTCTAAATGAATTGCAGGCTGACGAAGAAATAAAGAACAAGGAAAACTACAAAGATCCTATTCTCTGCGTAACTGCCAGTGTGTAACAGTGTTAATGAGTGAAACAGGTTTTAATGACAGCATCTCTCTCTTTCTGGGACAGTCGATTCACAAAAACACCTGTCCTGCTGCGATAAAATCAGAGCTCCAAAGTCTATCCAGCAAATCCAGCTGTGTTACGAGCAGAAGGTGCGACACGGCTGCAGGCACCACGCCTTCGTGTGAGTACAGCAACTTTGTATTTAGCACAGTAAAAAGTACAACATGTACCTCTGAGATGTAGTACAGTAAACAGTACAACATGTACCTCTGAGATGTACAGTAAAAAGTACAATATGTACTCAATCGATATTTAACGAGAGGTGTTCTAGAAATAATGAATGAGCCAAAAGACGAAACTCTGAGGTATGAATGAAAATGTCTAATTGTGTTTTCTCTGTTTGTAGAATCATAACGTTCAGCGGTAAAACCTTCTGCGTCAAACCAACGCCGCCGTGGCTCGAGAAGCGAATAAACACGGTGAGAATAAACTAAAAACAACCGACGAGCTGCAGAAGAAGGAAACGTGTTTCTAAGCAGATTGTGACTTTGCAGCATTACATTATATTACATTACATTACATCATATTATATCATATTATATTATATTACATTACATCATATTATATCATATTATATTATATTATATTACATTACATTACATTACATTACATTACATCATATTATATCATATTATATTATATTACATTACAGTGCAGAGTTTACTGAACTATAAATCGATCCCAGAAAATAAAAAGCTCTTTGATATTTACACATTTTTTCCTGTGAAGTTTCCTGGAGAGAACGATGGAATTTGGTCCGAAATAAATAATAATTAACTTTTTTAAAGCCTTGTAAACATTATATTGTTGATTGTTTGCTCACATTTCACATGTTTGCACGTTTCAGCTGAGCAGCTGAGCTGCGACTACCAGACTCTTTTTTGATTATGAGAGTCATTATTGGAAGTAATTAATTGGAAGTGTACCAATTCAATCTCAATTTTCCCAATGATAAGTACCAAATGACATAACTGTTGTATATTATAAGTGAGATAAGAGCTGTGAAATAAAAAGTCACCAAATAATTAGAAGTGCAGTGTGAATGTATTTAATGCAGGAGAGATGGAGAACAAACGGCTCATGAAGCATCAGAAAGTATCAGAAAGTATCATAGAGCAGCAGAAAGTATCATAAAGCAGCAGAAAGTATCATAAAGTATCATAAAGCAGTAGAAAGTATCATAAAGCAGTAGAAAGTATCATAAAGCAGTAGAAAGTATCATGAAGCTGTAGAAAGTATCATAAAGTATCATAAAGCAGTAGAAAGTATCATGAAGCAGTAGAAAGTATCATAAAGCAGTAGAAAGTATCATGAAGCAGTAGAAAGTATCATAAAGTATCATAAAGCAGTAGAAAGTATCATGAAGCAGTAGAAAGTATCATAAAGTATCATAAAGCAGTAGAAAGTATCATAAAGCAGTAGAAAGTATCATAAAGCAGTAGAAAGTATCATGAAGCTGTAGAAAGTATCAGAAAGTATCATAAAGCAGTAGAAAGTATCATGAAGCAGTAGAAAGTATCATAAAGTATCATAAAGCAGTAGAAAGTATCATGAAGCAGTAGAAAGTATCAAAAGTATCATAAAGCAGTAGAAAGTATGGAGGATATCACGTATTTCATTTATTCTCTCTCTGCATCACAGGGAGAATTAAAGTGTCCTCCAGAATTCTCATTAAAAGTGAGAAAAAGATTGGAAGTCCTGGATGAAGAGGATGAAGACGATGAAGAGGATGAAGAGGATGAACAGGATGAAAAGGATGAAGAGGATGAAGAGGATGAAGAGGATGAAAAGGATGAAGAGGATCTGAAGTAGCAGAACCGAAGCAGCTCCCGAGCTCACTTTTTGCTAATTTACTACTTATTGTTTTTACTATTAAAAAACAAAAAGTTATTTTTCTACAGCTTGAAAATCTTTTTAAAAAGTTGTCTCAAACAGTGGTGTCAGCGTGTTGATGTATTCTCTAGATTGAAGCAGGAAAGCTGTTTAGATGCGTCTGGGTCTCTGTTGTCCTGTGTTCGAGGGCTTTTATTGTGGCGGGACACGTTGCTGGGGCTCAGGGTGGATTGGGGATTTCTGTGCTGAGTCTGTGCAGTAAAGATGGAAACAGTGAGTCTGTGAATAATTGTGTGATCAGTTTATTTTGAGCCGTCTGGACTTCAGCGAGCACATCCGCTCTGAGTGCATCTCTGTGTACTTGTACTGACATACATGTGTTCTATCACCGGGGTCGTTGTATAATACTTTAAAGCTTGTATTCTCTTCTTCAGCCTGAAGTATCATAACTCAACATTCAACAATTCATTCACACCAGACAGTTTGTTTTTCCCACAAGTCGCCCAAAAACATTCAGATACTTCAGGTTTAAATAGCTTTGATCAAAAAGAGAATCTTGTTAAAGTCCACGGCTGTAAGCAGCAGTTTGAGGTTTTATGTTAAGATTTGTTTTAATCTAAACATAAACATGTCGGTACATGAATACACACATTTCTGGTTAATTAATACATTGATCAAGAAAACAATCATAGGATTAACTGATGATAATAATTGTTATAGATTGTAGAACTTTTTAGATATTATATTTATCTTGCCTTCAACTGCAGACAGATTTGGGAGTTTTCTGTCATTTTAGAAACTTTTCTCGTCCAATAATAATAATTTATAACTGTGGTAAAAGGTGTAGCTGCATGTTAACTGTAGTTATTGATATTCACTAACAAGGACCACGCACATAACTGTATGAGTTTCGAGAGGTTTATTGCATAACGGAATGATTGTTGGGAAATGAGCCGTGTTCTGGGCGTGGACCCGTTCCTGAACAAAGTTTATAAAACTACATTTAATAACGTATAAGCGCTGTAGGACTTATGTTGAAACATCTCCAGTACTTTTATCTTATGTTTTTATTCATATAAGTAGACGAGGCTTCTTTTGTTTTCATCCTTTCATTTAGTCTCTTTAAAGTCATCTGTTAATCTGTGGACACAGAATGATGAGGCTCTTTCACGTTCATGAGAAAAACAAAACTGAAAAGATCAGATACTGTGCAACGCAGTGTGAAGCAACGCAACGCAGCGTGAAGTGTGTTTCAGCACTGAGCGCCATGTTGTCACCTTTTAGAGAACCCACAGGAACCCACAGGAACATCACGGTGACGGGACCGATGGAGCAACGACAAAGAGGAAGAGGTGTGGGGTTGTCTTTGGGGCCGAACTCAAATGGTGACAATCAGAAAGTTAGTTGCTTCACATTAACGGTTGTTTGCACGAACATGGTTTCTACCAGAATCATAATCTATAATCTGCATTTCACCGGGACAGATTACATGTGGTCTGAGAAAAGTCTGAGAAACAAATGTGAATGTGAACAGACTTCAGCAGTAAATCTGTTTACGTTTAGATTCTTAAGAAATGTTCATGAATCCATTCAAAGTCTTTTGTAATGAGGTCATTGCTCCTACAGCACTGTGGTCTCTGCAGCGCCACAATGTTTTCATCTAAAATGCTATTTTCACAAACATTTCCCCTTGATTTGTATTTATTGTTCACCCATAAACCTGCCTCCCCCTGTGTGTGTTTACACCCCGACGGTCCCATTTATTCCAGTGCACATGGCTATTTTACTATTCGTCCAAACACTTTGCTAAACTAACAGGAGCAGCTTTACATTTCTTTTGCAGAGTTCTTCTTTCTGTGCCCCTCTGGGTCTGAGGAGGTCTGAGGCTCGTTTGTTACCCATCCTTGGTTATATGGTATCCCAGCATGCATCACATCCTCTATTTTACTTTTCTAAATTTGAACAATTTGTCTGCAGGTCTTCTTTCCCCACTTGATGGCAGCACAGTTGTGATGAACACTGACTGAGTTTCATCTGCTGACACATGAAACTTGGCTTCAGAGGTTCGTCCTGCCGAAGGAGAAAAGTGAGGAAAAGACGGAACACCTGGAAGTTCGGGCTGAAAATTAGTAAATAAAATCTAGTAATGCAAAAATATCATATACAAGAGCCATCAGATGTTATATTAAGTTCTGCTTAGAGTCAAAAGACGACTACAGGTTTAAATAAACATAAATACAAACATAAATATAATCACAAACACAAACATAAACATAAACACATCACAGGCATACATCACTATCAAACATTTCAGATCTCCACAAATCAAAAGAGTGACTTTTAAAACGTTTATAAATCTTCTAGTCTAATAACGTTGGCTCTTTTTAACAATATAAAGAATATAAGTTGATACATTGTGATAAATTAACCCAAAATAACCCAAAAGGAAAATGATAGAGGATATAAAACAGACTAAATGGAGCATGTGGAACACATTTTTGACAATATCTTCTAAATACTGCCCCCTAGTGCCAAATATGTGAAATGTGACATTTATGTTTTTCTGAGACAAATATAAGTATAAAATCCTGATGTGACATACATAACATCAATATTTTCATAACGTTTTAGACATAAATTAGTTTGATGAACATGTTTAGAAGAGTTTAGATGTAACGTAGGACTTGTCATCAAAGCGTTGAAATGACCTAGTTCTGCTAAATGACCAGCAGGCAGCCATTTTGGAAGTGATGTCATTGGCGCACAAATGAGCTCCCTGTCGCCTGACCTCACCAGGATGTTCAGTATGTGTCACTATCGGGACTTCAAGAGTTAACATCAAGGATTGAGCTGTAGGAGGAACTCTGCAGGAGGTTCAGTGTCTGTGTCACCGTGGCTCCTCGTGGGATATTTCTTAATCTAATTTATTCAAACAGAAATTACAGTAAAAATGTTTAATTTAAAGCACGCTAAAGACGTCAAAATTCAGAAAAGTAATATTCTAAATAAACCTAGAACTCTGAGTTAAGTCCTGGTCTTTTGTATTTTCCTCTTCAATACCTTCATGTGTCTGTCATATGTTTTGCACAATAAACCGTCTTCATAATATGTAAAAGTGACTAAAACGAGGGTTCAAAACTATATTTAATATTAAATATTAAGTATAAAGTGTGAAGTAATAAAGTGACAATCAGCTGATTTTACGGTCTCGATCCATAAAGGAGCCTGAAGGTGAAGTAACATCTGGATGGATGATTTTCCAAACGTGGAAACACAACTTCTACTCAGCGATAATCATCTTCCTCACTTCTGTTCAGTTTTATTGACATAAAGAGTCGAAAGGGAAGCAAGTCAGAAACCAAGTTCCCCATATTTCCACTCAAATAATTCAATTATGTGGCGACTCCGAATCAAGTGTGAAAATTATACTTTGGGTTCATTTTACATTTAGTCTGGTTCGGTCTCACAGCGCACATTACGTTGTTGTTTTAGTAACCAGTGAACAGGAGGTGACCATATCTGGACTGAGGAGGAGTGACGTAGAGACGCTCTATACGTCTCTGGTAGAGACCTGTCAATCACTGTGTAGCCCCGCCCTAAAGCATCCCCTGCTTTATGGTCTGTTTGACTCTAAATGGACCATCATTTACTAAATGAACATCATGCTGTATTGAAGAAGGCTTGAAACTAGAGATTGAGACCATAAACTCATGTTTACAATGTTTACTGAGGTAATAAATCAAGAGAGAAGTAGAGTCATTTTCTCATAGACTTCTATACAACCAGAGGAGTTGTAACCAGGCAGGTGAAACCTTTATGAACTATGAATGCCACACAACAAACAAACATCAAACGAAGCGTCTGAGATGTTTCTCTGAAGCTGCTCACAGCGATAGAATCCCTACTGAGGGGGCAGATGCTGTTGTGGTTGAAGTGTTTTCATGTTGATTCTCATCACTTAGCGTCAAGTCGTGAGAAAGAGACAACAGCAGAAGGTGTGAACACAACAGCCACTTCAGCTCAAACGCAGCATCTTATTCAAAGTGAGATCCTGGAAATGATTTGTTGACTCAGTAGAAGTTTGAAAACGCGTAACTCACAAAGAATCCAGCTCCAAAGTTAGACAAGAAAGGAAAGGATTGAGAAAATGTAGATGTATCGTCACCTTTTTAAGCCCCACCTCTAACCCGCCAGATGGCAGGTGCATTGTAAGAGTTTAAGAACTCTCTCTAATATATATATAATATATAACTATTTCTATCTAAAAGTTAAGCTGGAAAGCTTTTTCCATCAGCTGATGAAGACCATGTGACTCGGATGGGGAGCTTTGAACCTTGGGTTGGGATTATTTGGTCAAACTATTTTTTATATATAAACTGTTTTGCAACCAACATTCAGATCTGAGGACAGTCGTCGTTCTTTTGAACAGAGTGGAATAGACATGTGATCAACATGCCGCACTGACCACATCCAGAGGATACTCTCATGGTCCATCCTGCCGCAGACAGCACGTCTGGCTGTTTTAGGGATTTTGCTGACAGGAAAGTGACCATCATTTCATCTCTTCCTGTGAAACAGAGGAGTACTGAGCATGACGAGGCATCTGCCTACCGAACTGAAAGTATTAGTAAGCCACCGAATGCTGATATCAACGTTAATATCTGTGTGATGAGTGTGTCACATGACCCAGTCATCCCTCCTAAACTCTGTCTTGTGGGCATGATTACTTCTCCTTTTGCTGCAACTTAAAGCAGCTACTGGAGGGGAGGGGCAGGAAGTCGTCGAGGGGTTAACTGTTTGTGGAAATATTGTCCTTCCTCTGCAAGTGGAAACTATGAAGTCACACATTTCCCAAAGTAGAATGACATTTCTTCAAAACCCTCCATCTAACCCTGTTTCCCTGCAGTCTGGAATGTATCTCTTTACCTTTTATACAATGATGCAAACAGAGCTAATAAAAGGGTTAAAAAGACGTGTTTATGTCTAAATAAAAGAACTTAACATTTGATCAACAGAAGAAAAGAAGTTGCTTTAGATTCAGAAACTTCAGCATCGGCGACAAAGCACCACGCCGGTGGACCTGAACACTGACACAGAACTGACTGAAAAGAACTGAGACATACGTAGAGTACAATGTATGTACTGTACGTACATAATGAAAAGGAACCGATATGCAGCATGGATAAGAGCACTATATCTATTGAATCCTAACGTTACCCGTCTCCATCGGTACTGGGTGACGTCATCAGATACCTTGAATGGTGGCCCGATTACATTTCACCTGGTCCAGTGTATTTCTGTGTATTATGAGATTACAGCCTGTTGGACATCCATCACATCCATCACATCCATCACATCCATCACACCCATCACACCCATCTCGATATGTGAACATGAAAAGCATCTCCTTTCTCCTGATAGTCATCTTTTGTGAATGCATCTTCATGTGAACGGCTTCATGCATCAACTCTGCACTCGTGGTAAACCACCAGATGTGGAGAGACGCTGAATGTGTGAATATATGTATATATACAGTACATATATATATATATATATATATATATATATATATATATATATATATGTGTACGTGAAGGGGAAAGGAAATGATGTCTCTCCGTCGTGTTCACACCACATGCTTCCTGACCACGCAAATCAGTGAGATCAATAAAATCACACAAACTCAATATAAATATGAATGTAAAACTAGTAAAGATAGGTTTTAAATGGCTTCTCTGATATCTGCAATCAGTTTGGCTTCTCAGAGTGTTGGTTGACGGTCACTGTGCACTGATTAAAGAAGAGAAGGAGAAGTGGTTTGTATTTCACTCAGAGGAAGTTAAAAGAGCGGAAACAAGTTAGAGAAGTCGACGTATCGATGTGAATACAGCAGAATAAACACATTTCATAAACTCAGAAAGAGCATCTCGGTTTATATCGTCTTAGTTGAAGCACTGACATTAACGTATAAGCACACATCACATAAAACGACTCCTCTGTTATCAGCTCTCTGCTGACACAACACGGAGCTTCTAGAGATGCATCAGTTTCACACATGGACTGTTCCAGAGCAGCTGTGGGAAACTCTCCGCAAGTAAGAACTGATCCACTCAGCATGTGAAGCCCGGTGAAAAACACCCTATGTGTTGCAAACCGAGAGTGAGAAGTGGGGCGAGAGGAAAGTAGGAAGGAAGTCTGGTGTATTTTGATCTTCTTACCATCGACACTGGGCCGAGTGAGAGCTGCTGGGGTTTGAGCTCAAGACTGCGAATTAAACTGTTCAATCCAAATGATTCTGCACACGTGGTGCGAAAAATGGGAATGTAAAAAGAACATGCACGGCTGTAGCTTTCATTTCATACATTTAAAAAAAATCTAATTTCAAAATAACTTCTTTGTGGTTTTTCTTTTGTTTAAGTTCTTTTTCTGGCCTCTCTTCGTCCTCCAAACTATACACAATCATTTCAATGGATTCTTACTAGAGATGGGACTAAATAGCATTTTATCACGATAAAAAATTCTCCGGATAATCGTGAAGATCGTCACGAGTGACTTGAAAAAGCTTTCTATGAAGCTATAATGTAGAAGAATAAAGACTTTGAGCTATGATCTCCTTATTTTAAGATTTAACTAAAATAAAGATGTGTCCGATCTGTGATGCAACAGAAGTATTAGTAGTATTAGTATTCAAGTATGTTTTAGGCATATTGTGATGATTATTGGCATAATATCGTGAAGCACAATTTTTTTGGGTAGTGCGTGGCCTAAAATGCCTAAAATGAGTGGTTTAGTCAGAATCTTGTGGTTTACTCAGAATCTTTGTCAACTAAAATCTGGTTCATGCTAACAGGATGAGTGTATTAGCCAACAGCTGTTTCTCAGAAAGGTCCCGTCACCAAACTCACAGAGACGATGACTCTTTATTCTAAACACAGAGGAAGGACAAGCGCTGCACAGGCTGCAGATGAATCACCAAGCCTTAACGCGTCAAACCCAAAATAATAGAAGAGATGTATGATCACAGCTTCTCGTATTAAATGTTGAGCTCCTGTTCAGATGCATCGAACACAACAGAAACACTGAAGCTCCTTTAAGTCCGTCAGGTAGCCGCCTGCTAGAAACCACTGGAATAAAAACAGCTGCAGGACTTCCAGCTGTTTAGGTTTTGTTTTCTAGTAAACAGTGGAGCCCAAAGATGCTTTTTATTTTGACATTTCGATCTTACGAGAACACAATGAACTGAAAGTATACTGAGAGTGAAAGGTTCTGCTTTCTCAGAGCGTTGCTCAACGTCATCGTTCAGTATTTGTGCTTCCTGGTTTTCTGTAGAGGAGCTCAAACAACCTCATACATGTGTATGCATTCTTGTCCTGTTACGATACTTAAGCTAGATATATATATAATATAAAACTGCTAAATGTATTGCTCTTACTGAAAACTAACTCTGTATTTACATCCATTCACCTCCTGTGGTTCCTCTGTGGTCTTCTCTGGAGCTCTGTACTGATTTCTGCTCCTGTTCTACTTGTTGTTCTACTTGTTGTTCCACTAAAACTCTGTAATACTTACTGACTACCTAACTTATTGGTAAAGTCACATTTAGAGTCCGTAGTAGACGTGTTGAGACATGTCTGTGACCGCACGCTGAAGCAAGTCCTGCTCAGAACCACTGACACACTTTATGACATAAAGGCCACAAAAGACTTCCTCAAAATGACAATTTAAAAAAGAACTTTTATTTATCATTTATTTTTACAGAGGAGAATTTCAATTTTATAATTGTCTTGAAATGAGGCAGATTTACTGTAACTTCAGTCTACAGGATGATTCATACCTTTTGTTTTTGGATTAAAAAGCATGTTTTCTTTGAACAGTCATCAAAACTACATCGTTCATCACAGCCAGCTGTACAAACTATTAACAGTCAACAGTCAGATTTCCATCTTTTTAACGGTCCTTGAACACATCATCTGGACAAACGGGTCCATCAGAAAAAGCAGCCGAAACTGAGCTTAAATTATATTTCATCAAAAACATTTTATTCTAATGTTCTCATTATAAATGTCTCCTCTAATAAAGCGTTCACTTTAACCAGATTGTGTAGAAACAAACTGTGAAACTATGAAGTCATGTGACAACAAATCAGAGAAACTCTGACTGAACTTGTTAAAATGTGAATAGTTTAATATTTATATACACACATGGAGCCTATGTTTCTTTTCTTTTTACCAACATTGGGAACACTTGTGGACACTTGGGAACTAGTTGCATATATAGATTCCATTCTTTGCCAATTTTTGTAAAACGAATAATCAAAGAAGTTCAACTTTCTTTTTTATGTCATCATAACTGTTGTTCTGCACTCAAGACGTGTTCTAGTTCTCTCTACTTCTAGTCATCATGGTTCTGTTTCTATAGAGATGCAGGACTTTATATTACAGTGAAAATCAAGACCACAGAGACAGGAGCACAAAACTGCCTGAGGTTCCGAGGGTTAATAAATGTACTTAAGAAGCCACAGCTTCTTGTATCAGAACATTAGTTAAGGCTTTACTGAGAGTGCTGATACACGTGTTGCTTCAGGGTTAACCTCCGGCCTGTGAGGGATTCCTAACACCCCACGCAATCAGTTAATCAGGAAAAAAGAACAAAAAAAACTATTTTTCCGAAGAAACGTTATGATGAAAGTGCTTCCTGTTGGTCAGACGTCGGTCACTTCGTGGAAAACCCCTCTGAACACGAGCGGCTCATTCATTGAGACGAAGAGAGAGGAGGCAGAAAGAAAAGAGAAGGACGATGACGAACCGGAGGTACAGCTTCTGCTTTTTCAGGCCTTAAGTATCTGCTGTGTCCAGACGTCCGTCAGTTCACTAAAGCTCTCTGTAGACGAAGACCAACAGAGATTACTTCATTCAGTATTCATCTACTTAATCTCATATCGATCATCCTTTTGATTTGAAGATGGAAAACTGTGGAAGCATGATGAAGAGCGTGCTGGTCGCCATCGTCCTGGTGACTGTGCTTCAGTCTGGATCAGCAGGTAACATCCAGATTAAGATAAAAGTATCAATTCTAACAGAGGACTAAAAACCTCTTATTTCTGTGTGCTTTTATGGGGTTTTTCATACCTTTCTTGTGTAACCTGTAAAGCACTTTGGGTTTCCTGAAATGTGCTGCAGAAATATAATCCTTCTATAATTTGTTTTCATTTGAACTCATCTGTTCTCTTTCAGCAGAGAAGCTGGCATCCTGCTGCAAGAGAGTGACCAGTCAGGAGATAACCGATCCCATCTTAGGATGGATGCTGCAGCAGCGCAACCTGCCGTGTGTCCAAGCTGTCATGTGAGTACGAAGAAGAAATAAATAAAAATGTATTCATCATTTCTAAAACAGGAATACGGTCTGAAAAAGTGCTCTGCATTTTTAACAAGTAAAAGCTTTGTTTTTTTAGTATTTGTCATGAACTGACAGGTCGACAGCACATTACAAAGCATTCCATTTAATACACACAGCATCCACCTCCCACCTTAGTGCTTCATCCATCAGTTAGCTGATTATTAATCATATACACCTCAAAGTGTCTGACGGCTCTTTGTGCAATAACTTCCATTAATACTTTAATTTCATTTTACATAATGCTTTTTGTTTTCTTCTGATATATAAGAGCAACTGTGACGTAGAGCCAGCTTGTACTTTAACAATCGTCCGAGTACTAATGTTGTATTTCTTTTGTCCTTTCTGCAGCTTTCAAACAAAGGCCGGTCTCTTCTGCACTCAGTTGAACGCTGCCTGGGTTCTCCCCAAGATCGTCGCCTTCAAGTGAGTTCAAATTTAAATTCTTTCTCCTTTTCAACCCAAATGTATTCCATCGTGAACGTGTGGTCTCATGTTTCTTTTCTGTATTCTCACAGGAAAGCAAAAGCTCAGCTCACCGCTTCGTCTCCCGTCTCCCTCCTCTCCATCATCACCTC
>NC_136547.1:3872500-3930000 GCF_910591455.1 Pholis gunnellus | reverse complement strand
TCTGTAGTCACTGCCAACATGACGAAGGTGTGAACCCTCCCCCCCTTCCCAAGGAGCAACACCCACACACCTGGAAGTGTCCTATGAAGCAGTTCATATGTTTAGTTTCCCAAAACATTTCTGTTTGTTTTCTGAATTAATGTTTCAATCATAACGAGATATTTTGCTGGGTATGATCAATTCTGTTTCATATTGATTCTCATTATTATCGACCTGAGATCTTCCTCACTCTCAATGTTTCCATGAATGTTGAATGAAATCTGAAGTAAAGAAGTAAATTCAAAACAGAAACGGTATTGTTTACATTTTGTACCTTGTCATCATTTCAAATGTTGATAGTAAAACAAATCGTGTCACGTCGCTTCAGTCCTTAAATCAAACCTGGCTCATGAAATCACCCGATGTCTTTTATGACTAGTAGTCGACTCGTATGGCTTTATATCGTAGGAGCAGGACGGCCGATGTATAATGCTGATATTATGTCAAATAAAACTAAGACTTATATGTTAAATACTATACTGTTATGACTCCCAGAATGCCTTGCTTTTACAGCAGTATTAGCACAATACAGTAGGTAACTGTTAGAATTTCACTGTGAATTTCCATCAAAGTGTTACAATGCAGAGTGGTGAGAAACATATGATTATACTAAGATAAGATGCTGTGTAAAGGACATATCGGCATCGGTTATTTCTGTGTCGTCTTCATCATGACTTCATAACTTCCTCCTCTAATGCTTCTTCCTGTCTGATGAGTGGGCATGTACCTGAACTCCAGTGGCGGGCCGTCAGGGCCTGCAAAGCCTTCTCTGCTGGCCTAAACAGAATCACAAAGTTACAGCTATTTTATAATTTAATATTTTTTCTGAAATACATTTAATTTTTTCTTATATGTATTATAATTTATAAAAATATTTTTCCCATTATCTTATTTTCTCATTGCACAGCTACTGTGCTCCTCAGTTGCTCTGCTTCCAGTGCAGCTTGTTTTAAGTAGAGCTTTTATCCAATCAGATTTCACCTCTGTGTCTCTAGTAAGAAGAGAGGCCCCAGCCTGCAGACTCACCCAGTGCTTCCATGTGCAGTTTAAATTGAATGGGGACGATATTGTTGATTCAACCAATCAGATCTTTAGTTTGGGATTCATGGCCCCACCAGAGCAGTTCGCAGGCCTAGTTACGTCAGCTCAGAGTCCAGATGCCTCTCTGCCAGCAAGGTGCAGAGTGTGCTGTGATTGGTCAGTGGGCGGGCACGTGACTATGTGCCCGCGAAACATGATTGCTAGCAGAGCTTTGTAGCAGACAGAGTTCAAGTGGAAATATTTGAAAGACATTTTACCTAGCTTTGTTTTTTTAATATGAAATGGCGGAAGGAGGAGAAACGGATTTAGTGGCGGAGTTACTGGGAACGCTTTTCTCAAGAAGGACATTTCTGAACAAACTGGACAGTAAGAAACGACCCCACAGCTAGCAGCCCTGACCCAGCCAGGAAAAGGATTTGTATGCAGCGTCAGAAGCGTTGCACATGTTATGGCTGTGAATGTGTTTCATGTTAACTGAGCGTCGGTACTTTTGGAGAGACTCGAGTGGATCTACAACTCACAACCGCGGCCCGCCCTTCGCCGGTCCACGGCCGAAGACGACCACCGAACGCGGTCGAAGGCGACCACCGAACTGCGGCGGACCACGGACAACCGACAGGCGGCGGATCCGGTTGGACTTCTTACTGGAACTGATGTACTGGGATTAAACTCTTTGTCAGCATAGACAGCATTTGGTAAGTGAACTTCGTTTGTTTACCTCTACTGTTCATTTGTCTATCGTGGCGTTTTTATGAATAGTATTTGAATGGCTCGTGTGGTGGAATGCGTGGATCCGCTGCAGGTCTGCTGGATTGATTTGTTGCTTTGTTGTCATATGAATATATGCGACTGCTCTTGTGAGTTTGGTATTGTGTTACATTGATTTGGACTATATTGTCCGTTAATGACGCAGCGTCCCGTCATGCTCGTATTCATGTATCTGCACATTTTATTTCATTTGTCAAATGTTGCAGTGTTATGTGAATATGCGGCTTTTACACGAAACAAATAATAACCCGTAGCTGTGACGTCATAATGAGGTTATTAGAAGTGGAGAACAGCACTGAAGGCCCAGGTATAAAATCCACGGCCCGCCACTGCTGAACTCACATGTCACACACCAATTCATCTCACCCATCCATTAATAATGACCGTGCAGTTGTGTCGGTGTACAAAAGTTGAATAAAATACCAAAGGTCTACTGGAAATGATCAGAATGTATTTAGTGTTCAAAGACCGTCATGGAGCCTTAAAACAGTGTCACAACCCGGCTCTTAGGCCATGACAAATATGGACAAGACACAGGGGATATTGGTAAATTAACGTATTTATTGTTAACCAAATAAGAAAGTAATTACCTTTGTGAAGCGTGTCGGTCAGTATATCAGTAGTGTGAGCATGGTTTTGTGTGGGATGAAGTGTGGGGTGTTGTCAGCGAAACCAAAGAAAACCAAACCAACGTATAATTGGCAGCCCCTGGCAGAGATCACTCCAAGTATGTCAGAGCACGACCAGGGCAGAGCAACACTGGAGCAGGGCTTTATGCTCCAGAACCAGGTGCTCTGCATCAGGCAATCAGCCACCATGTTAGAGGCGGGGTCGTCACAACAGATAGAAAAGTAGACTTTGACACATTCAGAGTTGACTTGTTTTAGTTCATGATTCATATGAGCTCCACAGTAAACCCGAGGAAACAGTGTGCTGTGTGTACGATTCATGTACATCTTATTGTTTTGAGATGCAATGCAAATATCTTTAAAATGTATGCTGCTCACCTTGTACTGTTCTTTTGTTGGATATGATTCAACTGCCATTGTTTTAATGAAGTGGCAAAAATACATAAATTATATTAGTGTATACACAGCATTAACCCCTGTGTGACTCAGTTATTTTAAACTAAATTTGACTGTAGACAACATAGTGTATAAAACATATATAACAACGTTTATAATGTCTAAGACATATGAGCCTTATGTCAGTTAGTATGTAGTTGTGCATCAATTAGACTTAGTGAACAGGTACATTATAAGTAAGATAAGTTTCAACTCATCAACACATTTGACAAACTGTCCGGACTGAGTCTAAAATCTCCTCGTTCACTTTAGTTCTTCTTCTTCTTTCCTCCGCTGCCTGAGCCATCTTTCCGTGATTGATTTCTTCTCAAAGTCCTCCAAGACAAACGCGTGTTCCATCTCTAATTCCTTCCTCTCGTTTCCTCCTCACATTCTTTCATCTCTATATGTGATTATTAAAGTGGCAGTCATGTGTCTGATTGAATCTCTGAGTACTGCTTATGTTCTTTTAATTCCTCGTTCTTCATTAGTCATATTTGATACCAGATAATCATCTTCAGGTTTTTGATCCTCTACTCCTCAGGACTCTCCTGATTGGTCGCCTCAAATGACGATGACGATGATGCCGCGTCCCACTCCAGCAGGACGCTCCTCTTCCTCAGGCAGTGGTTCAGCCGCTGTCGGTCCAGAGAGCCGACGGTCCAGCGCTGTGCCGCCAGGCGGGTCAGCGCCGGGAGGCGGGGCAGAGCGCCGAGCAGCGCCGGCAGCCAGGCCGAGCAGGAGGCGGAGGTCAAAGGTCGGAGGCTGAGGTCTAGGTCCTGCAGCGAAGCCGGGCCTCCCGCTGAGAACAGGGCGGACCAGCCGGCGTCGCCCACGGAGCCGTTGTAGGAAACGTCCAACGTCCGCAGAGAGGACAGGCCGCCGCGGCTGAACACGGCAGCTGGACCGAGAATCAAGAATAAAACCGTTTAGAGATTCTGCTGCTTTATCTCGGTTTATTGGTCGCTTTGTCAATCCAGGTTTTATATTTAACAGGACAGAATCATTGCTTTAGTCTGGTGAAAGTCTTGGCGTTGTGACTTTTATTAACTGAACGTTTTTGTGATTTTATTAAGTTTTGACGTTTCTTTCTTCCTTCCTTCCTTCCTTCTGTCCTAATTTCTTTCCTTCTCTCCTTGTTAAGTGATCGCCGAGTACGAAAAATAACAAGACTGTGGTTTAAAAACTGGAGATGCAAGGATTTCATTTCCTCATGTGTGCACGAGTACAAACTAAAGATAGAAACCTGATTGTCTACTGACTTATTAAAACGTATAATAACTGACGATGGCTCTGCTCTCATCAAGTGTTACACTGAGTCTCTCTGATGAAAAGGCTTCATTTAGTTCAGTAAAAGCTAAGAAATGTATGTTTAGTGTTTTATTATAAATAAAAACATGTGTGTGTGTGTGTGTGTGTGTGTGTGTGTGTGTGTGTGTGTGTGTGTGTGTGTGTGTGTGTGTGTGTGTGTGTGTGTGTGTGTGTGTGTGTGTGTGTGTGTGTGTGTGTGTGTGTGTGTGTGTGTGTGTTACCCAGGTTAAGCAGGTCATCAGTGGTGAGCTCACAGCTGCTGAGGTGGAGCTCCAGGACGACTGGCGGCTGCAAAGCGTCCAGGAGCAGAGCTAAACGTCCTCCCACCACTTTACACCAGGACACGTCCACACTGCGCAGGTACGGCACGGCCAGAGCTGACACACACACACACACACACACACACCTTAAGTACTTCATATGTAATAAAGAGCCAACTGAGACACACACACTTTGTTTAAATATGAATAAAGTGAAACAGAATCCTCCCCTTCTCGTTGTGAAGTCTTCTTTGTTCCTTCTGTTGGTAGTTTGCTTTTGTGCGTTTTTGGGGTCTTGTGTATTTAAAAAATATATAATAAATATGTTTTTATTATTAGAAGCAGTTGTAGTAGAAGCAGAGTAGAGAGGAACTTGCTATATTTGTACAAGTGCACAGTTTAGAGGTACTATCATGTGAGTATTCCCATTTCAGAAGGAAATATTGATATTTGACAGTTAAAAATCACAGTTTTCCGTTCAAATCATACGATCTTCTTATAAAATATTTGTTATAAACTGACCAACAACTGGCTCCATCTTCACCAACTGCAACAATAAAATGATATTTACACATGAATGCATCAGTAAACATAATTATAATATAATGTTTATAAATCAAAGGCCGTTTTTCTGCATAACGAGTACTTTTGAAACTTTAAGTACATTGTTCTACTAATACTTCTGTACTTTTACGAAGGTAAAATGTAGGACTTTTGACACTTTTACTGTAAACAATCGGAATACTTCTACCCCTGCAGTATTAGTACTCATAGTAGTTGTAGCACCAGCTTCAGCTGCATCAGCACTACTGGTAGTAATTGTAGTACTAGCTCTAGGAGTATCAGTAGTATTTGTGCGTACCCAGAGCAGTGAAGGAGTCCTGGTTCAGGCTGCAGCTGTTGAGCGGCAGACGCCTCATCTGTGTCAGAGGGAGGGCGGCGACCAGCTGGTGGGCCACGCCCCCTGCCTCCTTATTGGACGACACGTCGAGCTGCGTCAGCGCCGCCAGAGAGGGAAGTACCTGGACTGGAGACAACGGGGGGAGGGGGGGGTCTAGTGATAGATGACCCCACACACTCAATTGTGTCAACCACACACACACACACATCTACTCACTCAGGGCCTCCAGGTCGGAGCGGGTGAGACGGCACAGGTGGAGGTCGAGGCTCTCCAGGTGTGTGAGGTGAGCCAGGTGGAGCGTGAGGCGGTCCAGGCTTCCAGCCAGACTCTTGTTACAGGACAGGTCCAACTCTCGCACTGAGGGGAGGCAGCGGAGCGAACCACCTGCAGGACAGTGACGGGGGGGATAAATAAACCAGACTCTTGTTAGTTTTCATCAAGATCGAACATAAATGTATAAAAAACTCAAAAGAGGTTTTAATTTCTTTTCCTGCCGTTTTTATCTTGATCCTGTCCAAGTTTGTAAAAGGATGAATTGTGCAAAAGTTAAGTTAAGGGAAAGGTATCTGTGGGTGTAAATACCATCAAATTCTGCTGAGTTGATACGAGCATGTGGAATATAAATGTGTTTGCAGCTGCATGAAGCTTTGAAGAAATATATTTGTGTCAAATATACGGCGTCACTGAGAGAAGCTAAGAAAACCTCTCGTGCAGCCATTTAGACAAAACATATTTTTTTGTGTTTGAGTTTCTTAATTTGCAGTGTGTTGAGCTCTGTGTGTAGAGCTCTCAGTGTGTAGAGCTCTCAGTGTGTTGAGCTCTGTGTGTAGAGCTCTCAGTGTGTAGAGCTCTGTGTGTAGAGCTCTCAGTGTGTAGAGCTCTCAGTGTGTAGAGCTCTCAGTGTGTTGAGCTCTCAGGGTGTAGAGCTCTCAGTGTGTAGAGCTCTCAGTGTGTAGAGCTCTGTGTGTAGAGCTCTCAGTGTGTAGAGCTCTGTGTGTTGAAATCTCAGTGTGTTGAGCTCTGTGTCTAGAGCTCTCAGTGTGTTGAGCTCTCAGTGTGTAGAGCTCTGTGTGTTGAGCTCTGTGTGTAGAGCTCTCAGTGTGTAGAGCTCTCAGTGTGTTGAGCTCTGTGTGTAGAGCTCTCAGTGTGTAGAGCTCTCAGTGTGTAGAGCTCTCAGTGTGTAGAGCTCTCATTGTGTTGAGCTCTCAGTGTGTAGAGCTCTCAGTGTGTAGAGCTCTCAGTGTGTTGAGCTCTGTGTGTAGAGCTCTCAGTGTGTAGAGCTCTCAGTGTGTTCCGACAGCGGATCTCCTACCGAGAGCCTCGAGGCTGTCCGGCGTCAGACCGCAGGCCTGTAGTCTGAGCGTGGCGAGGCCGACGGCGTGAGAGAGCGAGGAGGCCAACGCTACGAAGCCGCCGGCATCAACTTCCTGTGTGAGCTGAGGATTACAGGAGACGTCCAGCACACAGAGTCTGGAGCCGGCAGATACTATCCGTCCTGAGAGAGACAGACATGGGACAGAATGGTTCACACACAACATACAGAGTGGAGGATGTTAGAGGAACTCAGGTCCCGTTGGTGTTCTCTCCCGTGGCATTGTGGGAAATGTAAGATATTCCTTGCTTATGATAGTATTCATGGGTTTAAAGGCAGTACCCAGTACAGTGGCATCGGCTGCAGTGAGCTGGCAGGCCACCAGGTAGAGCTCCCTCAGCGGAAGGGGAAGTTTACCCAGCAGGCCTTGCAAAGCGCCACCCCCGACGCCGCCGTTCCAGGACAAATCGAGGATCTCCAAGAGAGGAACACAGCCGAGAGCTTCACCTACACAGACGCAACAGAAAACAATAAAATCCATTCGTTTCTTTCCTTTGAAGCTGAACAGCTGGAACTGCAGAACTACAACTAACGTTATTACGGCCTGAGCAACGTCCCTGTTGAAGTTTTTAATAACTTTTATTAGGTCTATGTCGAGTCAAAGACAGCGTCTTCAGATTGCTTTATTACAAACCCAAAGGTAGTTCGTTAATTCTGACGTTAAGATGAGAACAAAGAGCAAATCTTCACATTTCAGAAGTTGAAAACATCATCTTTACTTGATAAAATAGCTTAAATGATAAATCGATTCTAAAAATAGTTGAACGTTCATTTTTTAATTGTTTGTCTAATTAATTATTCGACCAAATGTTTGATATAACTCACTTGATGCATACTCTAAATGGTTATCAAATTCTGTCCTGGTTGCTAAAAAACCATTCAACACGTCTATCAAGATTGAAAAAAGAATACATGTTAAACTACATATCCCATGAGCCACTGGTGCACTTTCATGGGAGTGCTGCATGGTTCCATCTTAGGACCCCTGCTGTTCCTCTTCCATCAGAGTGTGATGGTGTGGAGACACAGTTGTATGCAGACGACAAGCTCTTATATGAATAAACAATAGCTTTTGAATAAACAAAAGTATTAAAGTATTAAATAGCTATGTTTTGTTGATCACTTCTATACTGAAGACAAGTCAGTAGTTTTCTAATTAAAGAAAAACACATCAGATTTAGGACGTGAGTGTAGAGGCTCTGACTGGACTTTATTTATCACCCAGTGCAGCGACGTCGGCGGCGTTCAGCCTGCAGCTGCAGAGCCTCAGTGCTCTGATCCCGCCCACATGCTGGAGGTGAGAGGTCAACGCTGTCAGACATCCGCCAATCAGCTCGTTCCAGGAGACGTCCACCTCCTCCAGCTGAGGGAGGAACTGGAGCAACGTCGCTGAGGAGGAGCGGGAACCAAAAATATATATATTTATTAAAGCTCAATCAAGAACTCAGTCTATGTTTACTAAAGAACAAACTCTAGTGAAGAGTGGGACTGTAAAAAACACTAAACTGTGCCGGTCATCTATATATTTAAATGTATTGTTAATTATTAGAATTACTTCACAGATGTCATGACATTATGTTGTTGTGTTTGTTATGTGTATTATTTTGCCTATTAAATAATAAAAAATATATAAAAATAAAATACATTTGAAAGTAAAATATATAAAAATGATAATTCATTAATTAAACCGATTTAATCATTTATCTAAAGTCTTGAAGCAAAAAAATTTAACATGCGCAAAAACTGAATTTATGAACAAAACATTCCATTTATTGTCGATTAAACTATATATTTAAAATATATGTATATATAAATGAAAAAATATTATAAAAGAATAAATATAAAAAACAAAATATATTTTATTCAATTAATTAATTACATTTATTAATCTAACATGTCTTGAAGAAAAAACATGCACATTCTTTTAGAAAAACAAAACTTCTAAATAAAATAAAATAAATAGAAAACAAAGAGTTAAAGTGTCCTCACCTAACTCCAGCAGGTCTGTAGCAGTGAGGTCGCAGTGAGACAGACTGAGGCTGCTGCTGTCGCTCTTCTTCCCCAACTTCTGCAGGAAAACACACACTCGACCCCAGCCGGCGTCTCGCTCGCCCTCCGCCGCCTCGACCACGCCTGAAACACACACACACACACACACACACACACACACACACACAGACACACGTTACCCAACATTTCAACCTAACGAGGCTTCATTTCTTTCACCTTTCTCTGCACCTCTTCAACGTCTTCCTCTTCGCTACAGTTCTGCGTTCAACTTTATATGTAGTTATAAATATACAGTATATATGTATAAATATAAATATTTATTTATATAAATACATATTTATTTATTTATATACAGTGTTTTTTCTTAGAAATAAAATTCCCTTCTGAGCTGTTTAAGTCTTTAACTTTTGGAGGATTCACATTTCATTTGACTGACAGCTGGTCTTCTGAATGAGTCTCTTGTTATCATTCTTTCATCTTCCACCTTGTTGTCTGTTTGAATCACAACCACAGGAACTAGTTCATATGGGGTCAGATCAGTCTCAATAATTGCAAATGCACACAGATAGACTCACAAATGCAAACAGAAAGATTCACAAATGCGCACAGAACAATTCACAAATATATTAGATTTACAAATGCACACAGAAGGATTTACAAATATATTCGATTTACAAATGCACGCAGAACAATTCACAAATACATTCCAATGCACAAATAAATAAATTACGATTTATATAAATGTAAAAAAAAAAATCACAAATATATTTCTGCATTTGTATGTATTTGTGTGTGGATTTGTATGTATTTGTGTGTGGATTTGTATGTATTTATTTGTGGATCGCACTGCATTCATTTGCAAATCGCTTCACATTCATTTACGGATTTTTGAGACTGTTCTGCCGTCGCTGGATTCACAAATGCGTTTTTTTCAACATAGACCTGTCTGTAGCCAATCAGATGTCAGCCTCATTTTCAACCAATCACATGAGCGCAGCTTCATACATATTCATACATATTGTAGCCGTCTGTGTTCACCCAGAGCTCTACGATACCTCATATCAGTAGAGACCGGACCAAACTATGTGTATAAATGTTATTTCGGAGTTCCTTTTTGTTGGTTTATTGCCGTTAAATCATAGCCAAATCAGTTTATGTTGTGTTCATACAGCTATGGTAAACAGCCGACGTGTGGCTTGCTAGACACAGTGAATACAGTTCGATGAAATCCACGGAGCTCCTCCGGACTATGTTATGAACCAGACATGACGGCGTTTGGTTCCCCGTGATATCTGGGACTTCCACAACACATACTAAGCAGAAATAGAGGTTATTTTTTCCACAGTTGACGGCGGACAGTTGAACGGCTATCAGGGCGATAAGCCGCGCTCCCTCACCGGCGTGTCCAGCGCGATTCACCGATTCACGCGAATGAACACAAATAGTCCCCCGGCGAGAACGGCGGCGCGATTAACGCGGCGCGAATCGTGTTTGGTGTGAACCGCAGCATTACGCTAGCAGCCTAGTGGCCTCATTGTTTGTACCATATGGTTTACACACACATAGTTTGGTCCGGTCTCTACTGATATGAGGTATCGTAGAGCTCTGGGTGAACACAGACGGCTACAATATGTATGAATATGTATGAAGCTGCGCTCATGTGATTGGTTGAAAATGAGGCTGACATCTGATTGGCTACAGACAGGTCTATGTTGAAAAAAACGCATTTGTGAATCCAGCGACGGCAGAACAGTCTCAAAAATCCGTAAATGAATGTGAAGCGATTTGCAAATGAATGCAGTGCGATCCACAAATAAATACATACAAATCCACACACAAATACATACAAATGCAGAAATATATTTGTGATTTTTTTTTTTACATTTATATAAATCGTAATTTATTTATTTGTGCATTGGAATGTATTTGTGAATTGTTCTGCGTGCATTTGTAAATCGAATATATTTGTAAATCCTTCTGTGTGCATTTGTAAATCGAATATATTTGTGAATTGTTCTGTGCGCATTTGTGAATCTTTCTGTTTGCATTTGTGAGTCTATCTGTGTGCATTTGCAATTATTGAGACTGATCTGACCCCATAGTTCATGTCCAGGTTCCCATCAGAGGAATGGATGCAGCATGTAAGAGTGTGAGCAGCTCACACGGTGAACCGGCACCAATCACACCTGAGCCGTGTCCTCTCTCCTCCTGGTCCTCGGGGATCCCCGTCCGGTCTCGGGACAGGAAGCGTCCCAGCGGCTTCCTGTCCGACGCCGTGCGCTTCCTGCGGATCTGGTTCATGATGAGGTCGAGAGGGGAACGCCTCAGACCGCCGCCGTCCCGCCCCCGCTGACCTTCTGACCAATGAGAGGAAAGACAACAAACGTTTCACAAAACTAAATGCATCTTCTTCATCCTTTAAAACGCCCTCAATGTCTTCAGATGGATGGAGAGAGAGAGAGAGAGAGAGAGAGAGAGAGAGAGAGATGAATGGATGGATAGAGAGAGAGAGAGATGGATGGATTCTAAGACTGAAACTTTTAACGGTGTTTTGTTTCACAGACTTTATTAAAAGATAAAAATATGAATTATTATGGATCTGAAGTTGAGATAATTCTTCTACACAGGAAGTGGCAGAAAACACGGTGAGGTTTCAGTTGTACATTTACTAGTTTACTACTGTATAGTACATGTACATGTAGTAGGCTACATGTACAGTACAGTTCATGTAGTTACATGTACTGTACTGTAGTAAAACCTCTGCACGATACTTTCATATTTATTCTATTTACAGAAGAATGAATCTTACCTGCAGACTCCATGAGCAGGTGTGAAGAGCTCCAAAACAAACAAACAATAAATAATAATAATAAAAACTCGAGTGTTTGTGTCAGTTGGTCGTCACGGTGATGCGTTCACGGTCCGTTTGTTCGTAGATATTAAACACAAACTGTGAGTAAGTCACAGAGCTCTACTTTAAGCGTTCTCCTCGCGCTGCTTCCTCTCCGACTGACTCTGGACCTCAGCTTTTAACACCTTGATGACGTCACGTCCCGTGCTTGTCAGGTGAACCATCCCGGAAATGCGGCACCACCTTCGGTAAATAAATGTTGACGTCATCATCATCGATCTGCGCGAGGACTCGTTTGATCTTCAGAGCATTCTTCTTCTTCTTTATCTTTTATTGTTTAAACAGTACTGTAAGAAGTACATAGAACTTTAGTAATAGTAGTTGTACCACACTGTATAAGTACTTAGTTAGTAGTAAAAGTACTAAAGTATCACCTCAGAATGTAAAAACATAAAGTTAAAACACTCACTATGCAGAATGAATTTTATTATAACATTTCCTTCCCTCTAATGAGTCTTATCGGTTTATATATCTATAAATATACTATGAGGTGTTTCTGTTATTTTGTCCAAGCCCTGTATACCAGAAAGGTTAAATGTTAAATAAAAGAATAAATTAAAGAATCTTTCAGTATAAAACCTATGAAGGGAGGTTTTACTGCAGGACTAGTTTTAACTAGGTGTACCTAATAAACTGGCACCTGATAAAAGCTTTAGAAACTAAAAAAACTACATTTAATGCAACAAACGTTTGATGTAATGCTTGTGTTCTCCACTCTGTTCATTATGTGGTCGTGATAACGTGATAATGAAACTAATCCATCAGGACTTTGTAGGTCTTTAAAATGTCAGAAAATAGTAAAAGTCACAATTTACTAATGAAGCTTCACATTATTTATTTATCTGAGAAGCTGGAACTAAAGAAATGTTTGATATTTCTGCTTTAATAAACTAATAATCAGAATAGTTCAGATTTAAATCTCATCAGAAATAAAACATCTTCAAACACTGTTAACTCTGTTATATTATGTTAGGGATTTGATGTAAAAGGTTTAAACTTATTACACACCCTAAATTAAGACGTAACGAGCATTAAATCCTCTTAAAGGTTCACGTTTATTTTTCAGCTGCAACAAAATGAAATCAAACATTTCTTCCAAATGTATTTTATTAGATTAGACTGAAATCATTTGTACTGAATGAAATCCAGGTTTCACTTTGAAACGTGGACCTCCTCCTCCTCCTCCTCCGCTCTTCTTCTTCTGCAGTAACAAAAAAGCAGGCAGAAAGGCTGAACTGGACCTCCTCATGTTGCTGCTGAGGAAGAGGAGCAGAGGCAGGAAGCATCCTTCAAACCCTGATGTGTCCTCTTACGTTTCCTTCCTTCCTTCCTCCTTGTGGGGAAAAATAAGAAAAGAAAACCCGAAACAAAACAAAAGAAGAAGAGTGTGATGGTTTGTGTTGGTTTGTGATGTCCTGCTTCCTCCTCAGTCATCGTCCACTGTGGGTGTGATGGTCACGCCCCTCCTGATCTGCCCCCATCCAATCAGACTGAGGAACAAAGAGGGGAGGAGCCAATCAGAGTTCATTCATAAATACTCTTCCTTGCTTTCTAATAACAAACATCTGGAGCCTTTTGTCCCTTGTGAGGTTAAACATCATCCATTGTACATTTCTAAAAAGGTTGATACGATCACGTTAGTTTGGAGCAGAAACAAAGACGGTTGGCAGATTAATGGGCCGAGTAAAGTAATCGTTCATCCTCCAATATCTAGAGCATCTGTCTGTGTGTGTGTGTGTGTGTGTGTGTGTGTGTGTGTGTGTGTGTGTGTGTGTGTGTGTGTGTGTGTGTGTGTGTGTGTGTGTGTGTGTCTAAACAGGCCCAGGTTCAACACATTGAGAGACGTATCATCATATTTGCTGGATTATGCTACAATGTGTCATTGTGTAACTTCTTTGGTTGGATCTTTTTAATGTAATAAATGTACCGCGGCTCAGAAAAGGTTGAAAAACACTGATCCAGACCTCTGGAAGAGTAACGTGTTGTGCTGATATCCACATAAATAAACGGTGAACGAAAACAGCCATCATTTCCTTTTAGGTCACACACAACTTAAACCCTAAAGGTGTAAATTACTGCTGTGATCAGACTTCTTCTTACCGCCAATGTTTCTCCACACGTCGACTCAGAGCGATCTTCTCTCCGACCTCGGTGCAGACCGGGTTGGTGAGGACGATCTTGGCGAGGTCGGCCTTTACGGCACTGACTCGACCGCCCGTCGACAGCGAGCCGATGTTCACCATCAGAACCTCGTTCTTAGAGAGCTTCTGGACCTGAGGGGACAAGGAGACAAGGAGACACTAGTTCACTCCAGAGGCCTGAGGTGCATGGTCCACGCAGCACAAAGGTGCGTCATTCGTGCCACGTTTACTCGCGAGGGACCATTTGTGTGATTCGTGCTTCGAGAGGGGGCGTGGCTTATCGCCCTGGAAGCCGTTATCAACTTAAGCCATTTATTTCCGCCAACAACCATGGAATAAATAACCTCTATTTCTGCTTTGTACTTGTTGTAGATGTCCCAGATATCTCAGGAAACTAAACGCCGTCTTGTCTGGTTTATAACATCATCTGGAGCTGAATTCACTGTGTCTAGCTGGTTCACCACAGCTGTATGAACACAAAATAAACACTTTTTGCTGTGATTTAACTGCAATGAATGGAAGTTTGAATTCATTTTTTGTTAGTTCTCTCCTCAAGACGACAAGCAAACAACTTTTAAAATACTTGTTTTCTGAATGGAGCTCGGTTCGATCGGTGCTAAGCTAACATTGTAGCAGCTCCATCAACACTCAACATAACGTCATCTAGATGTAAATACGGCAGCGTCTATTCATTGTTTGTACCGTGTGGTTTACACACAGTTTGGTCTGGTCTCTACTAATATGAGGTATCGTAGAGCTCTGGGTGAACACCTATAATATTTACTTCCTGATTCAACGTCAGTGACGACAGGAGGCGCATCTCAACGATGATAGGCTATCACGCCGCATCAGAATACGCGTCACTCCAGTGTCATGGCGTCTGTATGTAATCTACTCGGTGTGAACACGGCATAGGCCTCACCTTGGCGGCCTTCTTGTCCCCCTCCATGCGGACTCCCAGCAGCCTCCTGAGCAGGAAGTAGGAGATCTCCAGCTCGGTGAAGATCTCGGGCAGCGCTCCGACGGCGCCCAGCACCTGACCGACCATACGGTCCGCCCGGCACAGCGTCGGGTCGATCTTAGTGCCCACACCTGCACACACACACACACACCAGTTTACTTTGATAGACTACGTGTTTGAGCCACTCTGAAAGTTCTCAGAGAACCACCGTTCTGCTTCATTAAGTTCAGTCTCCCTCTGTCTCTCTCTCTCCCCCTCCCTCCCCCCTCTCTACGTACCGATGAGGCCTCCCGGTGCAGCGTACTGCAGGTCGTTGTGCTCGGCAAACAAAGAGACGATCTTGGAGAAGATGGGTTTGCACATCAGCTTCCCTTCGTGGTCTTTGGACACGATACCTGGTCGCACCTCGATCTCCTGACCCACCTGGAGGGTCACACAAGAGAGGAGAAGGAGGAGGAGGAGTTAGAGGAGCAACTTCACTGTTCTCTGTCAATCCACCACTTCATTTTTTCACATGATATCAACACTTGTTAATGTGTCACCTTGAGGACTCCCTTAAGGATGCTTCCTCCGGCCACGCCTCCTTTCAAGTCGTCCACTTCACAGCCCGGCTTGTTCACGTCAAAGGATCTGATGACTGAAACACAGAAAGTATTCTCAGAAACGAAAGCTAAAAACACGACAACAAGGACAACAAAGTGAGAAAAGAAGAGTGCGCGTTTGTTACCGATGAGTCGGGGCTCTGAGATGAAGTCTCTGATGGGAACCGGGATCTTCTTGACGATGTACTCACAAACCACCTCAATGTTGTACTTCAGCTGAGCCGAGATGGGAATGATGGGAGCACCTTCTGCCACTGTGCCTGTAGGAGACACACACCAAAGGTTTAGAGAAAGTGTACATCATTTGCAGTAAAGCACAAATGTTGGATCATAGCAAGTACGACTCAAACATCTTAAAGGTGGTGATGGTTCCAGTCTGGTCTCCAGCGCGATGCTGAGAGGTACGTGGTAGCTTAGCATTTCCCATAATTAAACATGAATTTTCCTATTTGAACACGTTTTTGATGTATTTTTTGGGGATGTTTGTTGACAGAGGTTATGTTGATGCTGACTCACCCTGCACGAAGGCGAGGATCTGCTCGTACTGCTCCTTGGCCTGGCTCTCCTTCACCAGGTCGATCTTGTTCTGCAGGATGAGGATGTGCTTCAGCTTCATGATCTCGATGGCCGCCAGGTGCTCCGACGTCTGGGGCTGAGGACACGACTCATTACCCGCTGGAAGAAGAGAAGCGACAGTCAGATGACTTCTGAAACAGACAGTAAAACTGTGTGTGTGTGTGTGTGGGGCTTACCAATGAGCAGGAGGGCTGCATCCATGACGGCGGCTCCGTTCAACATGGTCGCCATCAAAATGTCGTGACCAGGACAGTCAACAAAGGACACGTGTCTGAGGGACAGACGGGGAAAACAAAGTCACACTGAGGAAAAATGATTTAACAGTGAAACAGAAAACATTATACATCTGTGCTTTAGGGACACAACCTCTCCCCCCCCCCCCCGCTCCCTCTCTCTCCAGTCTTACCTGACCAGTTTGAAGTTGCCCTTGGTTCCGGGTATGTCTGAGAGAAACTCGTCCGGAGTGCTGCTGCCACACGACCTGTAGCACTCTGGCCTGGGACAGCTGGGGTCGTCCAGCTTATAGACCTACAGAAACATGGACGTGTTAGTTATATATCTTATTTTATTTTAAAGGGACCATGTTATACGAGTGAGGGGTTCTGGAAATCGGAGGTAAAACTAATAAGAAACAAAGAACAAAGTTTAAAAATGTAAAAGTTCAGCGCTCTGGTTCTCAATGAGAAGTCTTCTTTGTTTTCTATCCGCTTACCTTAGCGTTAGCATATCCTAGCTTGATGGTGATGTTCCTCTCCAGCTCGTTCTTGAACCGGACGGTGTGAACACCAGAGATGGCCTTGACCACCGTGGACTTCCCGTGGGCCACATGACCGATGGTGCCTGGGAGAGAAGGAAAGGAAGACGAGACGTTCAAAAACAGGCAGCGCTCCCGGTTCCATCTGATCAGCGTTGGTTTGTTTTACGTACCGATATTGATGGTGGCCTGTCTGCTGATGATCTCATGAGAGAGAGGCGTCAAAGTGGACACATCCTGCAGAGAGAACAAGTCACATTAGTGGCTCATCGCACACTGAAACACAACACAGTGTGAGCGGAGCAGCTCTCTTTCATCCTGGAGGTGGATAGAAACAAAGAGACGACACACACACACACACACACACACACACACACACACACACACACACACACACACACACACACACACACACACACACCCCCCCCCCCCCCAAAGGGTGTAAAACCAAAACCGTTTGTGTTTTGCACTTAATACTAAATGTAATATCCCAGAATAAACTTAAATATCACATAATACGTCATATTATCTCACTACATTATGAACATTTAATCCATTGTTATTGCTCTTTTTGTTCATTTATATATACTTTTGGATATATATTTATATTGTACATAGTAGTTAATCTACTGTGATGTCTTTAATGTCCTTGTTTTTATGTTTATTTGTATATTCTATGTATGTACATATGTCCAATAAAGCAGATTCTAATTTATATTATGTTGTTATATCAACACTAAGTATCATTACTTAACCACATTATATATAATTCCACTGTACTCTGTTTACATAATACTAGACTAGCTAACTGTCATTTTACCCTGTAAAACTGTCTTTAACTGCTCTAATAGTGTATGTATATATATATATATATTATAGTAGCATGTACCCATTATTATTTATTGATTCTCTCCTTCGTCTGTACTGTAACCTGAACCTCCCCTCAGGAGATCAATAAAGGCTTATCTGAATATACTTTATATATCATTCTAATCACAGTACCACCAGACTTTAAATTTACATTTCATTAAATTAAAAAAGTTACATGAAGCATATTATTATTTGTTATCTGATTAAAATAAAATCACCAAAGGTAGGTAACATATGAGCTATATTCTGCTAATATCATTACCAGCATTGATATTCATATTTTATGAAATAACTGCATCAAAAGTTCGTATGAAACAGATGAAAACCAGCCAAAAGTTGGGATTATTCCATTGACATTTCTATAGATTTTACTGAAATATAGCAAATGATGCTAACGTTTCCGACCAATCAGAGGTTACGCTCACATCACTGACACGGAATAAAGATGGCGACTGTTACAGCGCTGTAAATACATGTTATACATTCAAACGTTTGTTTCGATTGGACATGTTAGTAGGATTTAAATCCTTTGTAACGTTAACGTTATTAACGGTTGTATTAGCTCGCGCTACGCCGGGCCTGCCATCACGTGCCGGATGGTAGCGGCGGAGCACTGGCGACCGTTAACGGCTACGAATGTCACACTGTTTGTGTGGCGCCATCTTGACAAAACAAGGAAATACTCAAAGCTTTAAAAAAAGCCGTTAAATTGACACTTACAAGAGAACGAAGGTCTTGTCTGGCCAGATGAGGCTGACCAAGCGTTGTACCGGACTCGTCACCCGCCATCTTGAATGAAAAGGGAATGAAAAGAGGCGACTCCGGCAAATGCCTGATCAACCACTGAAAACCGCTATTTCTCTTTTTCCAACAATTCGCTATTACATTAAAATGTGTTTCGTTTATGTCGTGTAGGTGGGAAATCAAATATATTTAAAACAAGATGTTAGTTACATATTTATTTTCGCTGACAAATAAAAACGGGGTTTGGCTCTCGCGTGACTCACACAACGGGGTCCTTTCAGAACGTCTGATGCAATTTATTTTTTTTTACAGGAAAATACATTTTATGTAATAAAGCTGATGTTGTTAATACGTTTGTAGCAATCGTATAAGAATTTACAGGGCACACGTTTTAAGTACATTTTCCTTCCCCCAAAAAATAAAGAAATATATCTTTATACGTGTGTCAGGTCCGTCGTTGTTTACTGGCGTAATCAAAACGTTTTCTGTAGTTCTGTTGTGTCGTTTGTAGTTCTATAACAAATCCTGCAGTACCAGGTTTGCTGTTGTGTCAGTAGGTTTGAAATTTAACTAGATTATATTAATAAATGAATATATGAATATGCACCCTTTGACCACAACTGAAACGGTCTAATTATATTTATTCTTATACAACTATATTTAGCAAGACAATGCAAGACCTGCCTGAACGTCCTTAAAACAGGTGTTTGCACATGTATTTTAATGTAGGACTCGTTGAGTACACTGTGTAATGTGATGTGTGCCAATAGATAAAATTGCATTGCATAAAATATGTATGTATGTAAGTTATCAAATGTAGTCTACTTAACATACTTAATGCAGAAAATGGCCACTTTGACTGATATTATATATCATTTTATTATTATTGCTCATGCATTAATGATTAAGCAGGATTTGAACACATTTTTTACAATTTTGGAGTCGTACTGCAGCTTGTGAATATTTTCAATATTAATTAATCTGCTGATTATTTTCGCCATTCATCATTTTTTTATGACGCAGATGCCGAAGGGACAACCTCGCAATGTTTGTATTGTCCAACCAACAGTACAAGCCTCAACATTATTACTAAAAAAACTGAAAAGGAAAAGCACAAATCCTCAAATTTGGGAATCTGAAACCAAAACATGTTCGAAATATTTGCCAATTAATCATCTAATCGTGTCAGCTGAACTTGTTAAACTCCTGGTAGTTTAATTTATATCAAAATATTATATTTAATAAACACTTCATATACTTTTTTATGCTAAAATATACGTGACAATAAACGGTTCTGATTCTGATGATTCTAATTCTGATGAAGTGGCATGAAAACTGTGAAAACGGTTCAGTATGGAAGCCCATTCCCGCAAGCAAAAGAAAAGAAAACTATTTTATTATAGTCCAGAGTGATACATTCTTCCATCCTAATACACGATCTCTGCTGCACCGCACAACGCCCCTGAGTTCCGCAAACTCCGGAAATGACGTCGGTGCAGAAAATGGCGTCCGCAAAGCCCATAGTGGACCGCTGTGGTTTGTTATCCCGTTTAATTTAAAGAGCCTCTCATCTTCGTCTGTGACAGATGGACGATAACATGGCAGTGCACCGCTGCCGTCCGCTTTCTCCGATTCCGGAATAGAACCCGCAACTTCCTCCATGTCCGAAGGAGCCAGAGCTGCCTGGTCGAAGAGGGGCTGTTCGGGGGATTCGCACCGCCGAGGTGAGACGGCTGGATGTTAGCAAGCTAAAGCTAAGGCTAAAAGCTAAAGCTAAAGGCTGTCGGATCCCCTCCTCATAGGCTCCTCCCACCACCACCAGAGAATCGTGACAGTTAACGTGGCTAGCCAGCTAGCTTAGCCGTAGAGTAAATGACAACATATGTACTTCTTATACACACATGATTACAATTATTAGCTAGCATGAATGTGTTGCCGGAGCCTTTGTTTGAGCTTATCTTGTCTTAGCATGTAAAGGTAATCTGTAGCATACTTTTATTGAATTAACATAAACTAAATAAGCTAACAGTGGCCGTTGTGCTGCTCATGTCAGTGTAACGGCTGTTAGCCAACGTTAGCCTTTAGCATTGCCCAATCTATTCCTATTGTTGTTGTTATGACTGTAAAAACAATCCCCCTTTTTCATAACTGTTCTGTTGTGGGTGACGGCTGGCTATGAATTAGCATAGCTTGCTAATGTCATCAACCTGTTGTTGTTTTATTATTATTCTTTCTATCTCATAGTTTCAATGGAGATTTAATCAGATGTAGTCTGGTCTGGTTAGAGCCCAAACATACGAGTTCAATACTTGTTCATTACTTACTTGTCTCTGTTCGAACATGTTAGCAACACTTTTGGATTATAAGGCTGTTTATTATCAGTTGATCAATTAATCAAGGTTAACAGAAAGATAATTGGCTACAATCAATTAAATTGTTTCAGTTAAATATAAACAAAAACAAACATTTGCTAGTTGTCTTTGTCGTGATATGATAGTAAATCAAATCAATATATTATGTAGTACAGTTAGTTAAGAATAAAACTATATTCTATAGAATAAAAGACAAAGAAATCCTTCAATTTGTTACATCGGTTGTCACAAATTAAAGCTGCATTCTCTCTAATGGCCACCAGGGGGCGACTCCTCTGGTTGTATAGAAGTCTATGAGAAAATGACTCTACTTCTCTCTTGATTTATTACCTCAGTAAACATTGTAAACATGAGTTTATGGTCTCAATCTCTAGTTTCAAGTCAATACAGCATGATGTTCATTTAGTAAATGATGGTCTAATATACAGTCTATGGTCTAATATACAGTCTATGGTCTTATATACAGTCTATGATCTTATATACAGTCTATGGTCTTATATGCAGTCTATGGTCTTCTTCTTGTCTCCTGTTAGAACCAGGGAAACATAAACACAGGAAATGCGAGCGGCCCCTTAGCGCTCAGCCGTCAAAGCCTGTGATTGTTCGCCCGGGCTCCAAAAGGTACGATTCTTCTGTTTACCTCTTCCTGTCACTATTGACTCAGCATCCATCTCACCCATCAAGCCTCTCTTTCTTCCTCCTGACGCATCCTGTTGGTTCTGATAACGTTGTACCAACCAAAGTCTCAGTAATAGGAGAGATCTGAGAACACAATCAAGTCAGACTGTAAACAAACCGACAGTTTATCCAGATCTTCTAAACCACTTTATTTGGAGGTGAACGACGTCGTTCACCACTGACAATGTTCTCTTTTCTAAATAAGTTTCTCTAAGCTGATTTGTTTCCAAACTGTTTTGACTGCTCATATTTAATCCCCTCTGTAATGTTTGGTACAGCGTTATTATGACGGTCAACAATCACACACGTGTCATGTCTCCGGTTGTCCTTGTACGGCTTTCATTGATTCCAGTTTGCAGGCGTTCGTGCTTTAATGAGGCGGTTGTGTTGACTTTGTCGTCCAGGTGATTGACGCTCAGAAAAGGGACATTATTAGCATCTCCCGGACACAAGGGGCACTGTCCTCTGATTGGCTCGGACAACCCCCTCTGACATGCCCGTGGCCAATCAGAGGTGAGTGTGCTGTGTGTGTGTGTGTGTGTGTGTGTGTGTGTGTGTTTTCATTTCTGAATGAGTGACTGTGGATTTGTGGAGGCGTGCAGATGTGTGTTTTCTACTTTTTGTGTGCAGAAACTAAGTCAAATCAAATATACACTTTGTGTGTGTTCATGTTGTTACTTTTTATCTCTCGCTGAAGAAGCTGATGATGATGATGATGATGATGATGCAGGGTTTCTTCCCCTTCTCTTTATTGTTACCGACCTCACTGTGTTGCAGTGGAGCCGGTTATTTCCCCGGAGTGTCGGCGCTGAAACGAACACGAGAGAGTAACGTGTTGGGAAGCAGCAGCTGAAGTGCTGAGCTTTTAATGCAGCTGCACACACAGACATCTTTAAACCGGCAGCGTTGTGCCTGCTGAATTTATTGTGGAAGAGTCGTTACGTTTGTGTTCATCCCTGCTTTATGTTCGCACCAGACAGCTTCAGTGTCGTGGCTTCATGTGCTCTCCATCATGCCTCCAGGTGTGTGATGTCGGGGGCAGATGTGGAGGTGTACCTGTCCCAGGTGCATGATGGGAGCGTGTCGTCGGGCTTCCGGGCGCTGTACGAGGAGCGCCTGCTGCTGGACGTCACCCTGCTCATCGAGGAGCACCACTTCCAGGTAGATTATCCTTGTGATAAACTTACTTGTGAGGGTTTTATTGTGTTTGAGATGACTAGAGTTCTCCAATGTGTTCTTCTCTCTGATCATGATGTGAGTCTCAGAGACAGAGAGAAAAAGAGAGGACGTCTCTACTTCCAGGTTCACAAATACAGCAAACAAGACAACAGTCTGAAGTAGAAAGGTTTCAGCCTGAGCGAGCAGGTTGTGTGTTATTATCTGTTATTTAAACTCGTATCCGTCCTCCTTACAGGCCCACAAGGCGCTTCTGGCCACCCAGAGCGACTACTTCCGGGTCATGTTCACGGCAGACATGAGGGAGAGGGACCAGGACAAGATCCACATGAAGGGGCTGACGGCCGCTGGGTTCGGCCACATCCTCCGGTTCATGTACTACGGCTCGCTGGAGCTCAGCATGCCCACCGTCCAAGAGATCCTCCAGGTGCAATGCTTCTCTACGACGTAACTGTGCTTCGTCAGGACTGACACGAAACTCACATAACCTCCTCCGTCTTCTTCTTCTTCCTCCTCCTCTCACTTCCAGGCGGCCATGTACGTCCAGCTGACGGAGGCGGTGGAGTTCTGCTGCTCCTTCCTGCTGGCTAAGATCTGTCTGGAGAACTGTGCCGAGGTCATGCGCCTCCTGGAGGACTTCAGCGTGGGCGTGGAGGGCGTCCAGGAGCAGCTCGACAACTTCCTACTCGACAACTTTGTCCCCCTCATGAGCCGGCCCGACTTCCTGTCCTACCTCAGCCTGGAGAGACTGCAGGTTTGTACGCTTAACGCGACAGAAACGTTTAAATACAAACTCTTCTCTGGGAGTTCGTGTTGTAGTTTTAGATGCACGATGAGCACGTTAACAGTGTTTGTCATTCACACATTAAACAGTGGTTGAGTTAGATTTTCTCGTTGCCAAACGATAACAAAGCAGATAAGACAAAACTTATGCTGTTTTCAAACCATCGGAGTAGGCCACAGAATATCCCTTCGGTGGTCACTCTTGAAGGAGGTGAAATAGAGGTTGTTGATTTTTATAAATATCTGGGTATTTTGATTGATGACTCCCTCACTTTTCAGCCACATGTGCAGCACCTGGTGAAAAAATTGAGGTTAAAACTGGGTTTTTATTTTCGAAATAAGCTGTGCTTTTCAACTAATGTAAAAAAAAGATTAGTTGCTGCTACTTTTCTACCTGTGTTGGACTATGGCGATCTTCTTTTTATGCACGCCTCCACAAACTGCCTTCGGATGCTGGACACAGCTTACCATGCTTCACTGCGGTTCATTACAAATTGCAAAGCTCTGACTCACCACTGTGAGTTATACTCTCGGGTTGGTTGGCCTGCTTTGACCACCCGGAGGCTCAGTCATTGGCACACCTTCATTTATAAATCTATTCTTGGCCTGCTCCCGAACTACCTGGGTGTCCTCATCATGAAGAGAAGTGTCGGACAATACTCTTTGCGTTCCCAGGACTTCCTCATGCTCACTGTCCCAAAAGCCAGAACGGAATTGGGAAAACGGGCTTTTGTGTACTCCGCACCTTCATCGTGGAATATGTTGCAAAAGGACTTAAAACTGAAAGAGCTGATACCATTTACTGCTTTTAAATCAATATTGAAAGCAATAGAGGCAGGTTCCCTAAAATGTAAATGTTTTTTAAATTGACTCGGTTACGTTATTCTCTTAACTTTTACTTTCTTTTAACTTGTCTTGTTTTGTGTTGTCTGTCTGTAACTACGTGTCTCTGATGCTGCTGCCGGTCTTGGCCAGGTCTCCCTTGAAAAAGAGATTTTTAATCTCAATGGGACTCTCCTGGTTAAATAAAGGTTAAATAAAAAAATAACATAAAATGAATACGCATAAGATATGACTACGTACAATATTATTGACAAGATGTTTTTACAAGATATGCAATATGATATGAAATATGATCTCTCTGTCTCTCTCTCGCCCTCTCTCTCTCTCACCAGGCGTACCTGAACAGTGACGCTCTGAGTCGCTTCCCAGAGATCGAGCTGTATGAAGCCGTCCAGTCGTGGCTGCGACACGACCGGCGGCGCTGGAGGCACACCGACACCATCGTGCAGTCCATCCGCTTCTGCCTCATGACGCCCGCCAACATCTTCGAGAAGGTGGGTGCTGCGTTTCTGACACATTTTGACTCCTTTTTGTTTTCCAGGATCAGCAGTTCTTTTCTTTTGTGACGCCACTTTCTTCCTCTCCACAGGTGAAGACGTCTGAATTTTACCGTTACTCCCGACAGCTGAGGCAGGAGGTGGATCAGGCGCTCAGCTACTTCCACGATGTCAACCAGCAGCCTCTGGTGGAGACGCGCTCCAACCGCATCCGCTCCGTCCGCCCGCAGACCGCCGTCTTCAGGGGGATGATCGGCCACAGTATGGTCAACAGCAAGATCCTCCTGCTGCAGCGCCCAAAGGTGTCCGCTCCGTTTGTCCCGCCGGCTGCTTTCGATCCGTTCACATGAAGTGAGTTCCAGTAAGCTGAGCTTTTTGGTCCCTCAGGTGTGGTGGGAGCTGGAGGGACCTCAGGTGCCGCTGCGACCGGACTGCCTGGCGATCGTCAACAACTTTGCCTTCCTACTGGGCGGCGAGGAGCTGGGGCCCGACGGGGAGTTTCACGCCTCCTCCAAAGTCTACCGCTACGACCCTCGACAGAACTCGTGGCTCCGCATGGCCGACATGTCAGTGCCCAGGTGAGAGGAGCCCACGAGCCCTGGCTGTTTGTCACATGATGTTCATTTCAAGGAAACAGATCCCCCCTCACGGACACAGTGTGAAATAAAGTTTTATTTTATTCACCGATGCATATTCGTGGTGTGTTTGTCGTCCGCAGGTCAGAGTTTGCCGTCGGCGTCATCGGCAAGTTCATCTACGCCGTGGCGGGTCGCACGCGGGACGAGACCTTCTACTCCACGGAGCGCTACGACATCACGGAGGACCGCTGGGAGTTCGTGGACCCGTACCCGGTAAACAAGTACGGTCACGAAGGAACCGTCCTCGGCGGCAAGCTGTACATCACCGGCGGCATCACCTCCTCCTCCACCTCCAAACAGGTGTGCGTGTTCGACCCGGGGCGGGAGGCTGGAGGTGGAGGAGGTGGTGGTGGTGGAGGAGGAGGAGGAGGTGGTGGTGGTGGTGGTGGTGGTGGAGGAGGAGGAGGAGGAGGAGGAGGAGGAGGAGGAGGAGGAGGAGGAGGAGGAGGAGGAGGAGGAGGAGGTGGAGGTGGCGGCGGCGGCGGCGGCGGCGGCGGCGGCAGCAGCAGCTCAAACGGGTCCGACGCACACAGGACACGCGCCGGCCGCGGCCCGCCGCTGCCCGGCACCCACGCCAGCTGCTGGGAGAACAAATCCAAAATGAACTACGCCCGTTGCTTCCACAAGATGATCTCCCACAACGGGAAGCTGTACGTGTTCGGAGGCGTGTGCGTGATCCTGCGGGCGTCCTTCGAGTCGCAGGGCTGCCCGTCCACCGAGGTGTACGACCCGGACACGGACGAGTGGACCATCCTCGCCTCCATGCCCATTGGGCGCAGTGGCCACGGGGTGGCGGTGCTGGACAGGCAGATCATGGTGCTGGGCGGCCTGTGTTACAACGGCCACTACAGTGACTCCATCCTCACCTTCGACCCCGACGACAACAAGTGGAAGGAGGACGAGTATCCCAGGATGCCTTGCAAACTGGACGGTCTGCAGGTGTGCAGCCTGCACTTCCCAGAGTACGTGCTGGAGCACGTCAGACGCTGCAGCTGAGATCTGCTCCACAGGGAGCCTCCTTTTTCTTTTTTTATAGAAACGGGAAATGTGCCGGCGCTGACGGGGGGCCAGGTGTCTCACAGGTGTCTCACAGGTGTCTCACAGGTGTCTCACAGGTGAGGAGACGGGCTTTTGAAAAGTAGAGACCAGCACTTACCTCCAGGTGAGAGGAAACATGGCCCCAGTGGGCCGTTACTATCTGCTGTTCTCAATGAAGCCAATCAGAGTGTGACGCGGTGAAGACGCTAATGTACGTTAGCGTGAACATTTTCAGAATTAGCTTTCTCAGAAAATTTTAAGGAAAAAAAAAAAAGTTTTGTGGAGAGAAAGAAGAAAAGAACCAGTTAAATTCTGCTGGTTTGTTTGGACTGTGGTCAGTTTCCTCTTCTACTACTCACTTGTATTTAGGCTGTCCAGTCAAGCTTATCGCAGAAACGCACTGGAAGCAACACGTTCATTTACAAAGGGAGCTTTTTTATTTATATTTCTTATTCCAGCGGTCAAACTATCTATTTAAAGGCAAACGGACATCGTTAATCAAGTCGCTCTTATCGAGAAGTAGATTAGTGAGAGCCGAGGCTTTTTCAAACAATCACAAATATATCACACCAAGTATACAACCGGGTATATAAACACGTCTTTAACACTCTCCACTGTAGTGTAGCTACTCCTACGTTGCGTCTCCACATTATTAAAGCGGTCTGGAGAGATTAAACGGATGCTTTGACCACGTTGGTACAGACGCTGCTTCAAAAAGTCTCACATTTGCTTCCAGTGCGTTCCAGCGTCTCGTCCTAACTCTGCTGTTTACTCCCAGATATCCACCATACTGTGCTCATGTTCACGCAACATCACCCGTGTGTGTGTGTGTGTGTGTGTGTGTGTGTGTGTGTGTGTGTGTGTGTGTGTGTGTGTGTGTGTGTGTGTGTGTGTGTGTGTGTGTGTGTGTGTGTGTGTGTGTGTGTGTGTGTGTGTGTGTGTGTGTGAGCTGAATGCAAAACATACCACGCGGTACACGAGGGCATTCCTTCATTCATGCAGTGACGTCGTGGTGGTGACAGGTGCTTTTATTTTGGAGGTTACGTGCACAGGAAGGAAAGAGCAGCGCTGACTCCGTCTGGTCACTGGCAGTGCTTCACCTCCATCTACATCCCCTGCACTTTATTGTTGTTGTTATTATTTATATGGGTTCCTATTGAGGCTGTAAATGCACTTCAGAGCAGCTGCAGTATTACAGCGTGCTGTGATGTTACACACATTCAGTCTGACATGAACCGTCTGCGCTGATGAGTCCAGACCTGAAACATGCAGCTGGTTAAGCTGTTAGAAACGTTGGGCCTCGTGCAGGAACCTTCTTTTATTCTCCTCCGAGTCCGATTCACTGAATGCTCAGCTGGACAGAAACAAGTCACCAAAGATTTAACAACACGGTCACTCTGCTGAGCTTCAAGTCAACAGACACAGCTGTCAGTGAGGTGGAATTAAAGGGATAGTTCACAACCTTTATGAGGACGTCCAGTCAGTGCTGCTGAAGAACTACATTCCCCAGCATGCACTGTATTGAGAGAGAACGCTGAGCTACGGGTTAGCTACGTCTGATTTAATAATCATAAATAAACTCACTATGTCAGTGAAGGAGATATTCTCACACTAAACAGAGCCAGCAGAGTAGCGAATCAGCTAAAGGACAAAACAGGACTAATATGAGACTCACAGAGATATTAGATTGTATGATACAGATTACAGATGTTACAGATACCTGAAATAATGACATCTGGAACTACTGGAGAATATAGAATGTAAGTAAAGAAAGCTCTCAGTAAATACGCAGCCATGATGATGCTGCTGCTGAATCCTCATCTTGAGTGTTTTTGTTCGTGTAGTTCTTAAGATTCTGATTTCAGGTGTTTTCCTCTACGAGTCTCGACCACTTAAAACAAAAGAAGTGAACCTTTGTTTCCTTGCATCCTTCCGTACGGCCGGTTCCTGCACGAGGCTCTTTGTTTATTCACCTGTAAATACAAACCAGCGTTCATCTCTCCTCCAGCCGTAGAGCTCAGCTCAGAAAGCAGCGCTCCGTGTTTCAGACCAGAGTGAGTTCATCTCAGACGTTGAAGCGTGCGTCACTCACAGCAGACTCGTACTGCACAGCTCGTCCTCTCCACATATTTATTTTTTACTTTTTTTTTAATGTCATGAGCCAACTGTGAAGAGAAGGGCTAGAGCACATACTGGTGCAGTTGTCTGTCAGCCGTGTATGTTTTTTAAGTTGTTAAGTTATTTTTCTGAAGTGTTGCTTTCAGCGAGCTATGCAGTAACAGTCGTAGTTTATTTATTACATGCTGAGTCGTGTTTCCACTGCTTGTGGCCGATGAATGGACGCTTCCAGCGTAAGAAGGGTTAATAACATCTGTATAGTGGAACATTTTAACATGTAGTTTGTTCTTACAGATTATGAACGTTTTAAAAGAGGGTACCGGGTCCGTTTATCACCAGAAGCTACACAAGCGATGTTTCATTCACAGGGTTTTCATTTCTTAAATACAAAGTTCTACATTTTAATTCACGTTTCTCTGAGCGTCTGTTCACATGTGATGCCTCTGTGGTCCCGCTCACATCGGAGAGAAGTGTTTGTGTCACTGTGCAACGTGTTCAACAGCAAGAGGTGTTCATCAGAGCTGCAACTAACAAGTATTATTCTCTCAACTAAGTCATTCAAATGTGAAAAATGTTTCATTTTGTTTGACAAACATTCGAAAACTAAACTGTTGTAAAAAGAAAACCTGTAAATCCTCAGATTTAAGAAGCAGCGGAAGTTTCATTTGCTTGAAAGATGGAAAAAATAATAATTAGATCATCAAAGATAGATTCTGTTTCTTCAGATTCAACAGATTTCATAAACCTCAAACTCTTCTTCTCTCCGTTATTAAAGTGTAATATTCTGTTCTTCCTCCCGGTGAAGGACCACAGAAGAAGTCACAGGTGGTCACAAACGTCTCATGTGTCACTGGTATCGTGAGCGTCGCTCTGCTGTCCTCTCGCTGCTCCTCTTCCTCCCGCTGCTCCTCTTCCTCTCGTGTTGCTGTTAAAAGAAGAAGCGTGTAACCAATTACGTACTATTGTCCTGATTTATGGCACATTCAGTCATAGCGCAGCGTCCTTTAGTCCACCGGTCTTCAGTCTGTCAGTAGGAAAACAGAATAGAGGATTCAAAAAAACAACAAACAAAAAAAAACATACCTTTCTGCAACGACTGTATCCGAAAAAGAAAGTAAAATCAGATTAACATACCTTATAATCTGAGTAGAAACTCTTTGGAAACGATTTGTAACTTCTTTCCAGAAATAAATGTTCATATTGGTCAACTTTCAGAAGACTGCGGAGTGATTTCATATGTGTGTTTGTCTGACTCTCTTCATGGACTCGTCGCAGCCTTTGTTATCGCACTAGTTTGTTATATTACTCGTATTATTGTCCCTGCTCACATAAAGCACAGACTAGAGCTGCTTCTGATGAGAACGTTATGTTGATTCATCTGGCAATTAATTACATAAATGATTTGAGTAACCTATAAAGTTTTACTGTAAAACAAAAATCAAAGAGTGGGAAAAATATAAGTACAACAAACTACATTCATTATTATTAACTATTTAAAAGGAGTAGTGTGTATTTATATTTTCTGCTACTTTATACTTATACTCTACCACAATTTAAAGGTAAACTCACCTGCATTTATCTAGTTACTAGTAACTTCATTATAATACAAAGTATGAATCATAATATACATTTGTATTACATGTTTAGCTACCCAGCAATATGTAAATGTTTTAAAGTAGCTCCGCCTTTACCAGCTGCAACATTAAAGTGATGAATTAATGCATCAATAATAATAACCAAATAATGTTCTATTATAATATTCTTCTACCTTCTACTTGTGGTACTCTTAAGTATATTTTTGCTTGTAACAGAGTATTTCTACTCTGGTATTATTGCTTCTACTTAAATAAAAAGGATCTGAATACATTTTCCAGGCTTAATAAACAAGAGCTTGACCATGCAAAACGTACAAAACAACAACTAATAAAATGTTACATTTATTTATTTCGAAAATGTGTTTATTATGTATTATTAAAGGTATTAGAATAATTCCAGCGTTCATGTTTGTTTGTTTTTTTATCAAAAGATGCGCATGCGCTCTTAAGTTTGCTACTCCTCCGGCTTTCCGTAGTAAAGCGAAAGTCTCCTCCTGGACGAGAATGTCATATATGAAACTGGTAACTCATTTTTAACGTTTGTTACCTTTATTATCACTTTAAATATTATTTGTTTCCTATTGTTTAGCTGGCATCTAGTGGAGCGTATCTCTATGGTGTTACACACTGAAATTATACAAAAAGAAACCGAGTAAAACGTTGCTAAATTAAGTCATTAGCCAATGTTAGCATGTTGATAGCTGCTGTAGCTAACAGGGTCAGTTAAACAAGCTCCTTTTTCCTCTTTATTTTAAACGTACGTTTAAAATACACATGATGTTTAAACCCCATTGGTGTCTACGTTATTAACTAAAGTGTTTTAACTGACATTACAGGCTCATTTACCGCTTTATTAGTTAGCTTTATCGTGTGTGTTCTGCCGTTGTGCCGCCAGGTGTCGCTGTGTGTCGCAGCTCCGCCTGTGACGGGCCTGCTGCTGGGCGGCTCAGTGCTGGCGGCCAGTGACGCGAAGAAGAAGAGCTCTCAGGCTGCTCTGAGCATCGACGAGGTGGGTTCATCAATACCTGACGGGGGGCGGGGGAGGGTCAGGTCAAACCAATACTCCAGTACAAGTACTGCAGTAAAAGTATGTTATCACTCTGTACTTAAAGTACAGGTACTGCATGTAGTATAAGTACATATAACATGTATTTACTAAGAGAGGAATTACAGTAGTGTGTTTTATGGATATTATTGAATGATTCATCCTCTGTCGGCTGTAACAATCTTTGTGAAAACTCCACTAAAGTCTTAGTTATTGTCTGTACACTGTAGTTGATCCTCTGTTGTGTAGAAGCGACTCTCTCTTCCAGTTCATCGCTGCTTGTTTTCACTGTTGTTGCTCTCGTGTTTTAAAAAGGAGAGAGATGTCATTGTCCTCGCCTGGCTTTATAAAACCTTAAATCAATACCAGACTACAAACTACGATCGATCAGTCGATGCCTGCTGAGCATTTGTTTGTTATTAACAAACACCTCCTTTTACAGTCTTGACTTTGGGGCGTTTTAAGTGAATTAAAGCCAAAACCTCCAAGTTTATGTCAAATATATTGTTAAAACTCCACAGCATGGAGTGGGAGGTCTTGGTGCGTTGGACTCATTCTTTAACATGAGTTGTTGTTTGTTCTAAGCTGCCATCGCTGTACACCAGCCCTGAAGTGGAGCCTCAGCATGTGGAGCCAGAGGCCGGGCCGCTGGAGCACAGCGTCGCATCGTTGAGGAGGTTAACAGAACCGTACACGACCCGGTGCCAGGTGGGTTCTAACACTTCCTGTCTCCAGAGGGTCAGCAAAGAGGTTGAAAAATAGCAAAACAACTGTTTGATCTCTGCTGGGACCAATTCTTCAGAGTTCCTGTCACCTGCATGTTAAATATAGAAGCTGGAGATGCTCAGTCTGTGTATTACAAAACTCTACCAGATCAGATCTCTCCACTGAAATATGAATTCTCAACCTTAAAGAAACATCATCAGTTCTGTGAGCTGCTGAAAACGTTTATGTACAATCGTCCTTCTGATTCTGTTGGTCCTCAGTGGCTTTGAGTACAAGTTAAACTGGTCCTGAACCAGTCTCAGTGTAGTCCTGATCAGACCTCCATCAGTAAAGAGACCATCAGAGAGAAGATGGTCTGTTTCTATAGAGTTATTCTTGATGCTCGTCATCGGAGCCACCGGGTCTGATTCTGGTGAAACCAGATGAAATCATGCAGGTTCACCAAAACCTCCTTCAGCTGAGACTCCAGCAGAGACCGGTCCACCATGGACAGACCCAGATCCTCCAGCAGAGACCGGTCCACCGTGCACAGACCCAGATCTGGAGTTCCAGAGGGAAGAGGAGAGCTCAGCTCCCGGCAGCAGCAGGGTCTCCGCCTCCTCCTCCTCCTCCTCCTCCTCCTCCTCCTCCTCCTCCTCCTCCTCCTCCTCCTCCTCCTCCTCCTCCTCCAGGAGCAGAGCTTCTCCTCTCTGCTGGAGACCCAGGACGTATTGCTGGACCCGCTGGAGGGAAGGGAGGCACGGGAGAACCAGAACCAGGACTGAGAGGGGCAGACTGTCAGACCTGCTGCAGTAACATGAGAGGTTTTCTAAAGAGACTCTGGTGCTCAGAGACACTACCACTTTAGTCCACAGGGACCAACAGAACCAACACAAGTTAAAGTTCCTCACAGTAACTTTAAGTTGTGCTCTCATCTAGTAGAAATGTTGTCATATTCCTGAAGAACCACAATCTGTCCTCACGTTCCTCTTGGATCTTCCACAGTTCAACTCTTCACTCTTCATTCCTGATCGCTGACATCAGCGTTGTGACTGCAGAATAAACACAATCACATGAGCTGAGCAGCGAAGCAGCTGATGGACATTCATCACTTTAAGTTTCCAGAATAAGACACACGAGCAACATGTTGAGCAACAAGTGGACATGAAGCACATGTGTTGTTATTATCTGGGGATTAAAGTGCAGTTTGGTTTGTTTTTGTGATGCTGAGGCAACAAAAACATGACTTTTCATATGAGACATTGTTAAGCAGTGCTAATTGTTTTTTCTTGTGTAGAATCAGAGAATTAACTTTAATTGTATGTCTTCTTATTGCAGCAAACAGGCCAAGCTGCAGTGGAGAAAGTTGAGGTTAGTCCCGTTTAAAAATATAAATGTATGTGTATATATATATATATTTTTTTTATTATGTCCATTTGTTGTTGCTGTTTGGAGGTGTTTTGATAACCTCAGCAGACTGAAGTGATACTTCTCACTACTTACTGTAGTCGTGAGTGTGTTCACTGGGTTCTAAAGGTTGAATCTTCTTTTGACAGTCGTCAGTGTGCTTTTGTTATGCTGCATAATTATAAGTGAAGCTCAGTTTTACAAACTATTTACAGCATCAAACAACTAACAGCTGGATTTATTCCTCTAATATTAGTTCATTTGGAAGTCATACATGCATGTTTATGCACATAAACAATGTATTTAAAAGCCTCGTCACTAACTCAGTCCTCAGGAAAACGTTCCATCTTCAGGTCATAAGATGAGCGTATAAACATACATACGTCACTTTACAGGTGTAACACTTCTACACAGCCTGCATACCTGTGTGTACATCTACTTCAACCACCATTAAAAACACAACTCTACACAGTAGAACCCAGAGAGCTGCTGTCTCTACTGTATACGAGTCCTCTTAGCTGAAGCTGAGCCTCCACAACGCATCAAACTTCTGATTATTAACCTGAAGTAGTTTCATACGTTATCAGAGGAAAGAGAACCTGATGTTTGTCTCTGCTGTTGATCTTTGGACCTCAGCGAGTTTACAAGACCGTGGAGCCGACAATCAACACCTCCATAACCACGGTCACAGGTAACACACACACACACACACACACACACACACACACACACACCCACACCCCAGGACCTGCAGAACAAGAACAAACTGGAACTGAAAACACTCTTCAAAGTGTGAAACTGACACATGACTGCACAGATATGTCACAACCTGTCGGCCGTCTTCTCTCAGTCTCCCTCTGTGTTTTATTTTGCAGATGTGTACCAGTTCCTCAGGGACCCCCCTTCTGACCTCTACCCCAGTGTCGCGGTGGTGGGCTTCTCTGGCTTCTTGGGACTTTATGTGGCCAAAGGTAACCGACGACGAGTCTAATCCAAGATCACTTCCTCCTCAGGAGACGACAAAAACATCTTCCAACCTTTAACGTCTCTGGTTGAATATTTGTCGCTCTGCTAACTAACTAAGTTTAGTTTCCTCCGGTGGAACATGGAAGCATTAATGTCACTCTCTGTGTGTTCAATACTTACATGGTCTTATATATTCAAACAATTCAGTACGAATATATGTATAAAAATACATCAAAACAAATTAAAATAACAACCAAACATTTGTTACATATAAGCCACATATTATATGCGTCTCATGTTCCTCCTTTAGTGGTGTCCATCCTTCTATACGGAACTGAATTATCACATTTTAAGTTTAGCCTCAGTTTAAAGTAACAAACGTTAATTGTGAGTTCTTTGATTGTTAGCAGCTGTTTTAAAGACGTCTTTCTCCTCCAGGCTCCAGAGTGAAGCAGCTGCTGTTTCCGGTTGGACTGATGGCGCTGACGGCCTCCATGTTCTACCCTCAGCAGGCGGCGGCGCTGCTGAAGGTGAGTGACCACATTCAGACTGAGGTCCGTTGAGTGATCATTACAAACCTCTGTCTGCGCAGTAATATTCAACAAATCTGTCTTTGTGTGCAAAGACGTTCCTTTAAGTTCAAAGTATTTGTTAGATGTTTTGATCAACAGTAAAGTTACATAAACCTTTCACTGTGAACTATTACTAATAATACAAGAATCCCTTTACTTCAGTTTGACCTTTTAGTGCAACTGTACTGGTTCACTTTGAGAGATATATATATATATATATCTCTCTCAAAGTGAACCGGGTAAAGTAGGTATTTACACCACAGGGTCATTGACGAGTCAGCAAAAACTCCAACATGATGGAGAAAAAGAAGATTAAATGTGTCGTCACCTCTTTATTTAATCTTCCTGCCGCTGAAACATACTCAGGAAAAACAGGAGCAGTGACACCCCCCCCCCCCCCCCCCCCCCGGCTTCATAAACAGATGTCACCGGCTCAGACGATCATCATCATCATCATCATCATCATCATCGGGCAGCTTTAAACGTTCCAGTTGGGGTCTCGGGCGTCAGCTTGTGTCGTATCGGTGTGTTTGATCAGAGACTCACTTCCTGTGAGGAAGAGGGTTGAGCCTTCCTCTCAGGAAGTCCTGGCTGTGAGTCTGCTTCTGATTTCCACCGGCTCGTTTTATTTACTGTATTTCCAGAGAGAGAGAGAGAGAGACACAAAGAGGAGAGACACACCCTGATGTGATCACACATGCAGAGATGAGAACACACAAGCTCACGTTGAGCCTCTCGTCTTCTCGTTAGGACTTGTTTGAAGTGTAATGAAGCCAAAGTCATTCATACGTCTGAAGCACAAAACCCCGATGGTGTAGTTTGATTTTATTATTATTTCAGCATGATGATGATGGTCATGATCCGTCAGAACGTTCAGCTTTACACAATCTGGTGAAAGTAAACGCTTTATTAGTGGAGACATTTTAAATGATAACATGTAGAATAAAATGTTTTTATGAAATATCACAACTTTAGGCTGTGTGTGTGTGTGTGTGTGTGTGTGTGTGTGTGTGTGTGTGTGTGTGTGTGTGTGTGTGTGTGTGTGTGTGTGTGTGTGTGTGTGTGTGTGTGTGTGTGTGTGTGTGTGTGTGTGTGTGTGTGTGTGTGTGGTTAACGTTGTTTCTCGTGTGTGTGGGGTTAACGTTGTTTCTCGTGTGTGTGTGGTTAACGTTGTTTCTCGTGTGTGTGTGGTTAACGTTGTTTCTCGTGTGTGTGTGTGGTTAACGTTGTTTCTCGTGTGTGTGTGGTTAACGTTGTTTCTCGTGTGTGTGTGGTTAACGTTGTTTCTCGTGTGTGTGGGGTTAACGTTGTTTCTCGTGTGTGTGTGGTTAACGTTGTTTCTCGTGTGTGTGGGGTTAACGTTGTTTCTCGTGTGTGTGTGGTTAACGTTGTTTCTCGTGTGTGTGGGGTTAACGTTGTTTCTCGTGTGTGTGTGGTTAACGTTGTTTCTCGTGTGTGTGGGGTTAACGTTGTTTCTCGTGTGTGTGTGGTTAACGTTGTTTCTCGTGTGTGTGTGGTTAACGTTGTTTCTCGTGTGTGTGTGGTTAACGTTGTTTCTCGTGTGTGTGTGGTTAACGTTGTTTCTCGTGTGTCCAGGGGAGTCGTGACGTGACGTACAGCCGGGCTCAGCAGGGCCGTGACACCCTGGCGACGCTGTGGAAAGAGCCTCCGTTTGGCACAAAGAAGGTGAGTCTCAGACACGTATCCAAAGCTTCTCCGGCACCATATATGTTCACGTTAAAGGGAGAGTTGTGATGTTCGATGTACTTATTCATAGTCGGTGTATTGTGCTGCGTTCAAGTTGAACTGGGAAGCCAGGATCTCTTGAGTTCCCAGTCTATGATCTGGTGTTCCTAACCTGGATGCAGCTGTTTGTGTGGATGGTCTGGTGGTAGATCATTGATCAGAAAGGTCTGTCTGACATCAAGTAAAGAGCTGAAAACATTCAGCGTTCACTTCAACTGATAGAGATTCTTTTAGGAGAACAGCAGAACATTAGTACTACACTGTAGTACTCCACTGACTAAGTAGAAGTACCACACTTCTAAACATCTCTACTGTCTCTTTAATGGTTTCTTTTTAAGGATATTCTGACTTTTGTGTCTTTTCTTCTTTTGTATTTTGGAGAAGAAAGAGCGAACAGAGAGCAACGACTCGACCGACAGCTGAGACGCAAGAAGACACACACACACACACACACACACACACACACACACACACACACACACACACACACCTGTACGTCTCCACTTCACTGAGTTTCTGAAGTGTTTGCTCTCTAGACATTAGTGATTTCTGCAACACTTCCTCATTCTTCTGTCCGTTGAAGCTGCTCAACTCCAGACTACTCACTAAACTCATGAATACAGATATTTAATCACCGTTGTTAATAAATTCAGTCATTTTGAAGGTTCCAGCTTCACAAATGTGAGCATTTACTCCTCCTCCTCTGAATCTACTCGTGTGTGTTGGACTGTTTAAAGCAGCAGCAGGATGATGATGTCACCGTTGTTCCTTATTGACTGGACCAAACCGTGAATCAATGACCAGCAGAAACAATATCAGCGTCGGCTTTAAAGGAGCGTGAGCGGTGGTTCAACAGATACTAAGAGAAAAAAAGTCCCAGTTCATATCTCTACTATTATATAATATCTTTATTCAGCTTTATTGATCTTCAGCAGAATATCTTCACAACCTGTCGACAGGTTTCAAAGAAAGTCAGCAGAGGGATTTTCTGAGACACTTCAGTATGTTTGTGAAATACACTTATTTATTTCTTTACTGAGGATGAGAAGATCGACATAAACTCTCACTCTGGATGGTAAATATGAAGCTGGAGCTAGCTTAGCTTAGCTTAGCACAAAGACTGTAAACGGGGGGAAACAGCTAGCCTGGCTCTGTCTGAATGTTATAAAATCCACCGAGCAGCACCGTCACAGGTTAACACGTTACGTCTTGTGGAACCGGAGACGTTAATCATCGAGCCTCTGGACAAAGTCAGGCTAGCTGTTTTCCATTCTTTATGCTAAGCTAAGCTAACTGGCTGTTGCTTCATATTTACTGTAAAGATATGAGAGTAAATAGTTTAAGCCTTTTCAAAAGAGACAATTTAAAAACTGTCAAAGAGTTAATAGAATAGAAAAGAGCTTCAATAGCAAACGCAGGTCTGAACTAGAATAAAACGTAACGTGTAAGAAACCGAAAAGTGCACCTTTAACTGTGCTGCCAAACTAACAGCGTCTGTGCTATTTGCATATATGTAAATGAGTTCATGTGGTTAACTGCAGAATAAAGTCTAAACTCATTTATTCTGGGATCCAGTGACGAGATGAAGCGTATGAATCAAACTCCAGAACATGAGGAACATGTTATATAAAATAATCATTTCTTCACACACTTTGTGTTTTCTCTGTCAACGTATTTATTTCCCCAGCTTGCTGCTAATATTACTGCAACTATACAGAAAAGGGCCAAATAATAATAATGTGTTAATTAACGAGCTGAGTGTTTTATCTATTACTTTGTGTGTGTGTATACACATATATAATGTATATGTATGAGGTTTTATTTGAATGCGATGTAATACAATTATTTTCTTCATTTATTTGTTTTGTCAGTGTGATGGTGTAATAAAATAAACTAACATTAACAGAAAACGTAAGAATCCGACATTGTGATTTCAATGTGGGAAAGATTTTTATTAATTAATAATTTAATATGAATAAATGTGATTGGATGAATGTGCAGTTATGTCAGAGAGAAAAAATACATTCATTAATTAATGGGTAAATAAATGGTTCAATAACATTGTTGATAAGTTCAGTAACTACATACGTCATCAATGTGTGGATCACACTCTGGTGATCATGTGACCTGTGATCACGTGAACTGTGGAGGAGAACCAGCCTGCTGCACTGACTCAAGAAGAATGAGATGTTCAGAACCTGAGTGCTGCTGAAGGTTCTCGTTTAATCTCACTTCCTCTGTTCTGCTCCTCGTTTATTTGTGGATGTAATGTGTTTCTTGCAGACAACTCTTCTTTGCTGTTTGAAACAAGTCGTGAGACGTCTAACTAGCTGTAAGAAGCTACATCAGCTGTTTCCCAACTGGAACAAAGTGTTCACGTCAGACTGAGCCTCAGAGGAGGAACCAGAGAAACACTCAGCGTTCCTCAGTTCCTCTTAAAAGCTCTGAACATATCAACTTGTTTTTACCAAATGTCCAAAATGTCAAAGCAGCAAAAAAAAAAAATTATCTCGAGGTTATTTATGTGAAAAGGACGTTCAGTACAAACGTTTATTTATTTTATGAGTTATGTTCGAGCTTCTGCAAACAAAATGATGAAGTTGTACTGTTAAGCTTCAAGTCAATATATAATATAATATATCTCACATATAAAGACTGGCTGAAGATGTTTAGTGTAGCAAATATGTCATTTCGCTCAGCTGCTCGGTGTTACGTCATCTTTCTTCCTCAGGAAACAGACGGTTTGAACGTTTTGGGGGAAATTATCTTAAAACTGGTATCTGGTGTCCATCAAGAACTTAAAGAGACTGAAGATCATCAGCTGATTGAAACACTTCGACCTGCTGCATCCAAACTCTTTAAAAAGACCGGAACCATGAAGGTCTGACTGAGGAAATAAAACCTTGAAGTCAAGTCACTTTCTGCACAATTAAAATATCTAATGTCCTGCACCAACATCTGGCGTCTTATGTTGTGTGTAAGAATGTTTGAAATGACTCCAGAGGTTGTAATCACATAGAAAAGGAGGTTTATCGTTCGTACGGTGGCCCCTGAGGGACCCTAGGTCAGAGAGGATGAGACCACGATGACGTGTGTGAGAAGTTATTGTTTTATTGCAAACTTCAAATCATATGAACTCTTCCTGCACATCAACAAAGAATTAACCGGTTAAAATAAAACATGATTCAGAGAGATTAGCGACAGACAAACTAAGATTGTGAACTACAAACATTAAAAAAAACGTATCACTGCGACACAATTTCCCCTTTTTAAAAAGCTGAACTATGAATCAACCCGTCTGACGGGAGAAGAAGAGACTCAGAGGCCGACCGACCCGTCTGAGCCGGCTGCTAAGATGCCGACGCGGCGGCATCATCAGACTCAATAATCATGACTCGTCAGAAAAAGCAGCCGGACTCTCCGCCTCGGGTCGGCCTCTGGTGTCTCCTCCTCGTCCTGTTCCTCCCTCACTCCTCGGCCGGAGTGCCCAGCTTGACCAGGCTGTCCTTGTCGAACCTGAAGAGCCTCCAGCCCTCCTCCTGAGAGAGGTCCTCGGCGCCGCGCCGCTTGTAGTACTGGACCGACGGCTCGTTGTTCTCCGCCACCACGAACATCATGCCGGTGCAGCGCGTCTTCATGGCCAGCTGGAGGCGAGACGAGCGTTTAAACATCTTAAAACATGACGATCCAGACCACTGGAGTGGAGGGAAGAGTGTCCTCCGACATTTAAACTATGCATTAAAGACCCGCGACATTAATGCATGTGGAATATTTAAACCTGAGATTAAAGAGCAGTTTTGTATGATGGTATACAGTTTAACTTATTTGTAACAGTTTATGGTTTTTTGTTTTACTTTCCACTAATTTATAAGATTTTTTACCTTTTTTTTAACGTTTATTGTATTTATTTTATACGTTTCTAACACTGTTATTTACAGTTGTAAATATATATATATATATATATATATATATATATATATATATATATATATATATATATATATATATATATATATATATATATATATATATATATATATATATATATATATATAATTTTTTGTATAGGTTTTATTCTGACCCATTTTTCGAGTTCTCGTTTTTTACTCTTACTAGTCGATTCTTTTCTTTTCTCATATTAATAAATTCCCATAAAACTCAGATTGTTATTGGCTTGTAGAGAACTACAGCTTTCAATCTTTAGTTTTACAGTTTTCTGTTTAGAACACAAACTCTACAAACAGACGTTTTCTCCTCTAAAGTAAAGTCAAACTAGACGCAGCGGTTTGTTCTCACTTCACTGGTTCTTTGATCAGATTGTAAGCTTCTTTCACAGCTTTCATCTGCTTATTACGTCACTTAAATGTGTTTCTGAGCACCAACAGCAAATTGAAAGACAATAATTCCCTAGTATTAGAACTAATTATATATTTACATGCTTTCTTTGAACAGACAGGTTTTTACCTTCCAAAGTGCTTCAAATCACTAGAATAACTGCTTTATTTTCCTCTTTTCATGCTTTTAAACTGAACCATTTGAATAATGCTCCATGATGTTTTTCTCCCAAATGTCCCACCTTACATTACATTTATTCCCCTCGATGCTACGAACGCTAACGTCTTCAGGATCAATTCAACAGATGTGGAATCAGACCGATAACGGTTCTATTATATATTTACTCACATCACTGAGGTGACGCAGGAGCTCCGAACCGATGCCCATCCCTGCAGAGAGAGAACACAAAGAGAGCTGCTGAGTGACGACGCAGGACGAGGATGTGTTGTGGTTATTGGTGTTGTTGTTTACCTCTGTACTCCTCCATCACGTAGAAATCCTCCAGGTAGAGCTGTTTGCCAACCCACGGGTCATAAGTGAAGTAGTACATGACGAAACCAACCACCTTCAGATCTGCACAGACAAACGCTTCAGTATCCTGTGTACACATATATATATATATATATATATATATATATATATATATATATATATATATATATATATATATATATATATATATATATTAGTGTTTATTATTATACGTGATAGGTTATGTATTGTACACACAATATAGCTTGTCTGTACTGAGTGAACGAGTATTTTACCTCCATCAGGGTTCACAGTTCAACTACGTCGGCACAATTTCATGTATTCTTTTAAATCCATTTGATCTATTAGACGTGTGTGAAAGTGTCATAATTAGTATATGAATTATTTAAAATGAGTAGACGGCCTGCCTGCCTGCACATATTCTGTCCGTACACTCGTTGCTCGTCTTCCTCCAGCTGCTGTGAGTTCTAACAGCAGCCATGTTTGTAGTTTACGTTCATGATGATCATTTAGGGGGCGTGTCTCTGGAGGGAGGAGCTAATTCATTGGAGCGTTAAGAGTTGTTTAGGTGGATGGTTTTATTAAATCTAGCGTACTTATCGACATTAGCAATGATCGCTTTAACATTGTGAGCTGAGAAGTAAACAAACGATCAGCTGACTTTAAGGAATTCAAGTTTCACTCAGAAAACAACACCAGGAACCCTTTAACATGAACTAGTGTCTGACAGCTGTAACTGGTAAACAGCGTGTTGTTTACGTTGTATTGCGTGACCGGGTCTGAACCAGACGAGCCCGTTTTAGGAGATACCTGAGAGTTTGTTTTGCTCCTCTTACCGTCACTGCTGTTCTCTCCTTGGATTTCAGCTACAAAGCAATGGTAAAACGGGGTGTCACCAAATCCATCCTCGAGGAGTTCTGCAAGGAAATCAAACGTTGGAGCACAAGAAGAAGAACACTTAATGTGCGTAGACGGATAAAGACGAGCTCACCTTTTTCAGTCAGGATCACCTGGTCCTCCATCTCTTCAAACTTTGCAAGCTCCTGGAACACGAAGCACACGAGTACAAACGCGTTTAGAGCCGAAGAGACTTTCAACCAACGCCCAAACAAACGTGCATTTCTAAGTTTAAAACATCGGAGAACAATAGAATCAGACGACATTCATTATCTAAATTAAAACGCAGCGCAAAGTCCCCACTGGAACCAGAATCATTTACACTTTAAGTGGACTTAATGGTTTACATACTAGACTCGCTGCCTTTGGTTCTAACTACTCCTGTACAGTTTCTATTCTTATTGTATAAACAACTTTATTATTTGTTTCACTTCCCTATTAATCGGTACTTCTCTCCATCTGTGTGCCGTTGTAACAGCTGGCTCAGACAGCATTCATTGACTGCTTACATACATCAGTTATGGGTGCTTAAATAATACGGTTCTATTTATGTATTAACCCGGGACAGTGTAAATGAGTCATAGCTAGAGAGTTTGGCCTGTCACTTTGCAGGTTATTTATTTACAATGTAATGTCCTAATATCAGTAAAACTCAACAGCAAACACTGTAGTACAAAAGTAGCAGATTATTAATGATTGACTGCCTCCAGCTTCTCAAATGTCACCATTTGTGAATTGAATACATTTGGTTTTTGGACAACAACAATGATTTAAAGACGTCGTGTTTGGTGTTTTTCTTAATTTTAAAACACATTTAAATACTGCGTTACTCTAAAGACTGGTTAAAAACACGGTGTGCTTGCGTGTTACTCGTGTCAGCTTCGTTAGTTACAGACCGTAATAACCTTTGATAAGAACATAAGCTCAAGGTAAGACGCACCATATTAGGAGAACCGGAAGTCACACCGGATGTGACGTCTTGCTGTAAACAAAGACACCGACACTAACTAATCTCACACAAGTTCACCAACACGGTACGGCTCATCGGTTCCGAGGAGTCATCCGACCTCAGATACAGTTCATGGGAAGGTCCAGGCTAACTAGCAATGTAGTCAACAGTTAGCTAACGTTATATTATTATTGTTTTATTTATAAATTATCATCATCATCATCATCATCATCATCATCATCATCATCATCATATTATTTATATATTTATTATATTATTATTTCTACATTATTATTATTATTATACTATTTATTTATTTTATTTTATTATTTATTTTATCTATTATAATTATTATGTATAAATTATTATTATACTATTTATTTATTTAAATATTATTATTATTTATTTTATTTATTATAATTAGTTTATAAATTATTATTATTATACTATTTATTTATTTTATATTTTTATTTAACTTTTAAATGCCAAAAATTATCTGACGTTAGCTAGTATATATAATTTATTATATTATTATTGTTTTTATTTAGTGATTAATTCTTCTTATTATTTATAAATGTACTTAATTCTTATTATTGTTCCTATATATTAGGTGACGCCCGAGTGAGGGGCAACCGCTTCACCGCTACTTCCAACGAATAAAACCATCTAAACGTCCACATCGTCGCTGCGGCCTACCTTCACCAGTCGTAATATATCAGACACGTCTTTGGGTTCAGCTTTTCGTAATTTAAACTCCATTTTCTTCTTTTGCTCTTCTTCCCTCTCGTTAGAAGTCCTCTGTATGTGAAGTGAAAGATGAGTTGTTTCTTCATTCGCTTCAGAGTGGCCTGTTCCCCGCAGTCAGCCTCTGGTCCGGACGCGTTTGTCTCGACAAATCATCCAGTAGATCACACCCTCGGCTGGGTAGCTGCCAGTTCAAACTGCCGTCGTCTTTGTGTACCACGCTGCTTTTATACCCGGGCTCGCGCTGGCACGCGATTGGCTGGTGCCCCCCTTCCTGCTTCTCAGATTTCTAACGAATCAGCGACAGCCTTCGGCCATCTTTTCTTTCTTTTTTAGCCAATCGGGTCACAAGCGACGATCACGTGACGCGTGTGCTTTCACTCTGTCATAAGATCTTGTTGTTTTTGATGGCAGAGGAGGAAAAGTACATTGTAGCCTACTTTGAGCAGTGAGGGGAAGAAGTACTTTTGAAAAAGGTAGTACACCACAGTGTAGAAATACTTTTAAAAAAGTAGTACACCACAGTGTAGAAATACTTACTAGTTAATGAACATGTAGACAAACTGCACCACTGTTTGCACAAATATCCCAAATCCATTGTCATTGTTGTTGTTCATTATGATCTGTATATTTATATTTATATTGTACATAGCAGTTAAATGTTTATGCTTAGTTTCTCTGTTCTACTTTGTTGTATTTAATGTCCTTGTTTTTATATTTATCTTGTTTATTTGTATATTCCAGATAGGGGAAGAAGTACTTTTTTAATTAGTAGTATACCACAGTGTAGAAATACTTACTAGATAATGTCCTACATTTAAAAGCTTACTCATTTAAAAGTATAAAAGTATTTGTATCAAAATATAATGGAAGTATCAAAAGTCAAAGTACTCATTATGCAGAATGGCCCAGATCAGAATATTGTATATTATATTATTGTATCATACTTATACTTATTTTAATTACTTTAAAAACTGCTGGGTAACTTATAATATTACATAACCAATTTTTTATAAATAATCTGAATCTACAAAGTAACTAATGTTGTCAAAAACAAGTTAGTGGAGTAAAAAGTACAATATTTGTCCCTGAGATGTAGAAGTATAAAGTACAAGTGCCTCAAGTTTAATGTACTTACAGTAAACGTTTTGTATCTTTACTGGACATGAGTTTTGAAAAAGTAAGCAGAAAATAAGTAACATGCACTCAAGTAATCAAAGCAGAAGGTTTAAAAGGACTACTCCACGTACTTTAAGTTGTGTTTACAGTACTTACATAGTTTTACTACAAGTGGAATTTTCCACCTCTCACAGCTGAGGTACATATTATAAACACAAACAAAAGACACAAATAATATCAAATAGCAATGAATGAAGAATATATATCGATATCAGTCCAAAGAAAAAGCAGTCGTCTCTGCAGTATCGGCACATGTGGGGGAAAGTACCACATAAAATATAGGTTAACATGAGGAAAGATTATATCACTGTTACAAATAAAAATATTCACTTTATATATATATATATATATATATATATATATATATATATATTCATTGTTGAGGCGTCATCTGACTTAAAATACAATTATATTATTATAGTTTTTATTGATAAATTATGATTTATTTATTTTATATGATTATTATTTATTTTATTTATAATTATAATTATAATTTATAATTATAATTTATTTTATATTATTATTTATAAATGTATTAAATTATTATTATTATATATTAGCTGAAGCCCGAGTGAGGGTTACCACTTCACCGGTACTTCCCATCGAATAACACCATTTAAATGTTCATTCGTTGCGGCCTACCTTCACCAGTCGTAATATTTCAGGTACGTCACTGGCCTCAGTTTTTCGTATTTTATACTCCATTTTCTTCTTTTGCTCCTTTCCACTCTCGTTGGAAGTCATTTGTACGTGAAGTGAAACACGAGTTGTAAGAACTACTCCTGAACTACTAAATGCAGAATATATAGCGATATCAAAACAAAACAAAAAGTGGTATCGGCACACACCTATGTGGGGCATGTTTTTGTTACCTGAGGATAGGCTATATTTATATATCACTAACAATTACAAATATTCACATATCATACTGAAAGTGAAACCTCAGACCTCAGGGGTCAGGATGGTTCATAAGGTAGCAACAGATCCGAGATGTATTTTGGCCCGAAACCATTCAGTGCTTTATAAACCAACAGCAGCATTTTAAAGTCAATTCTTTGTTGTACAGGAAGCCAGTGCAAAGACCTCAGAACTGGAGTGATGTGATCCACTTTCTTGGTCGTAGTGAGGACTCGAGCTGCAGCGTTCTGATTTACTTTTTACAGAGACCTGTAAACACTCCGTTACAGTCGTGCAGTCTACTGAAGATGAATGCACGGACAAGTTTTTCCAAATCCTGTTGAGACATAAGTCCTCTACTCCTTGATATATTCTTCAGGTGATAGGAGGCTGATTATGTAATTGTCTTGATATGGCTGTTCAGGTTGAGGTCTGAATCCAGAACTACACCTAGATTTCTGCTCCATAGAGAGCAATGTTAAATCTTACTCCAAGAACATCTTCTACAGAACACGGTACCCCATTTCTAGATGGCCACTGAAGCCACATTTTTTCCACTACAGACACAATTCTCACATGATCTGTTCATCAAGTCATCCTTCCTCTCCAGTATTAACAGCGGAGCAACAGGAGCTGCGGTTATGGGTGTGTTGAGGACTTGTTTGACAGGTTTTTCATAGTTTTATCTCCATGAAAAGCCTGCAGGCACACAGGTGTTTGTGATTGAGCTAATTAGTGAAGTTGATAAACACACACACACACACACACACACACAGACACAGACACATGACTTGGCGATATCCCTCTCGCTCGATCTTTCTGTCTGTGTGTCTCTCTCTCTCATACAGTCACTCAGGTCTTAGAGATGTTTAGAGGACCCCCCACACACACACACATTTCAAAATAAAAGTCCCACAGAGTGAATTCTAACTGGAATGCTTGTGATGAAGCCTGTCATTTAATACACAACACAGATAACGTCTCATAGTGAAAGTGATACCTCAGCAGTGTAGTAGTGCATCTTAAGCAGTTTAGCTTCTAATCAGAGGTGCATGAAGCAGTACAATGCAACAGAATGCACAGAGGAATATACAGAATAAACAGTATTGTATAGAATAAATATAGGATGTAGAATAAACGGTGAATATGGGTATGATGATGTAAATGTGCAGTTGGCATGATATGTTGTGCAGGTAGAAGTACAAGTAATGGCCATAGTAAGACATTGAAGGTGATATGAATACTGTATCAAATATATAATTAAAAATAAACTTTATATATATATAGCATCTCTCAAAACACTGTTACAAAGTGCTTCAAAATATAATGTAAACATTTCAAACTTTAAGAGAATGAAATAAACTAAAAGCCAAAAGTAAAACATGTGAAAAACACAGAGTAAAATTAACTTAAATGTTGTAAAACACAAATAAAATCGCAGAAAAGCAATTCTAAAAGAAGTGGGTTTTTAAAAGATGAGACAGATTTTGCTGCCCTGATCTCCCTAAGTAGATCACAGTTCACAGTCTAGGAGCCCTGACTGTAAAGGTTTTATCACCTTTATGTAAGAATCTGGACCTTGTATAACAAGGAAAAGGGGCAATAAGAGATCTGACAGATAATGAGGCATCTCAGGGATTTGCATCAATTATGTCTTAAAATCAATTATAAAAGCAACAGGTAGCCAGTGTGAGGAAGCCAGAGTCAGTGACATGTCATCAGGCTTCTTAGTCACAATACTGGCTGCAGAGTTTTGGGTGAGAGGGATTTAGACTGTAGTATATATATATATATATATATATATATATATATATATATATATATATATATATATATATATATATAGAGAGAGAGAGAGAGAGAGAGAGAGAGAGAGAGTAAAGGTTGAGGTATTCTGACTTTTAGTCCATGCTATAGTTTGGGTCAAGGTCCAAAGATCCTTTTCCCATAATGCAACATCTTTAAAACTACACATTCACTTTGTAATGCAGACGTTCTATTATAAATGACATCACCAAATCAAACTTTTATTAATATCTTCTATTAGTTGACTGTAAATTGTATTTGCAGAGACATTTTGGGGAAAATGTGCAGCAAAGTTACTGTGATGCAGTTCTATTACACTGTGCTTGATACTATTTTAATTCAGCATCTGAGGGCGTGACGCTGAGATCAAAAAGTGGCCGATGGTATGCTACTGTTGTTCAGTGGTATGTACCAATCCCTACAGTGGTATGCTACTGTTGTTCAGTGGTGTACCGATCCCTACAGTGGTATGCCAGTACTTTTCCAACCGCACACCGTTTCCTGAAGGCATGGTGTCGCTTGAAAGTTCATGTTAGTGGTATATGCCGTTGAATCAGAGGGGTATGCCATTCATATCAGTGGTACATACATATATATATATATATATATATATATATATATATATATATATATATATATATATATATATATATATATATATCTGTATATATATATGTATGTCATACATTGGCCAGTTTCAGGGCACATCAGCAAATACTAAATCACTTTATTGTCATTTAAAAAGCCTTTCATGTATCCGAACAAGAAAATGGATGAGATAAAAGAGATACATTCCTTTATTTAAGACGCTGTGTTGCGCTACTTTGTCCATAAAGTCAAAAGAATACATTTACGGCATCACTGTTCGTGAATCAAACCAATTTCCATAAAATGCCACTGCCACTTTCAAGTGGAACCTGTCTTCAGCAAACAGTGTGCCATTGTGTGACTACAACCATCTTTGATATCAGTTATCAGAATACACTATGCTACTGCTGTGACATAAATAATGTCAGTGGCAACATAGCCTCTGATAATGTCATTCCTGTCATGCAGCAACATTTCAGCCTCATAACAAATAAACTTACAAAAACAGTGACATATTTTCAAGGAAAAACAAAATAGCCAATCTCAGGCACAAAACTAAATGATGTCACTCACCTGCTGAAAATGGTCTCAATGGAATTGTAGTCCTTTTTTTTGTATATATATTTTACATATATAAATATATATATATATATATATATTCTAAATATTTAAATATTGTATATATATATATAAATACAATAATTAAGAATAATATGAATATATACTCAAATTATTCTTGAATTATTTTATATATATTTTACATATTTATATATACTTTAAATTATTATTTAAATATTGTATATATATACATGTATATATATATATATATATAATGAAGGTTTTAATGCATATATTTTATCCTTTTTTTATACATGTATGAGACATTTATTTTAAATTTAAAAAAAAAAAGATTCATGGGAAATGTTGCTGAAAAAAATGGAATGAACCATTTGACAGGAAAGAAGAAGAAGCGCATGCGTTGTTTTGACGTTATGTTCTGCGTCATCACGTAGTGAGCGGGGCTAAACGCCAACCCGGAAGTCGTTGCTGTGGTCGTCCTGACTTGACTGGCACCTCTGCACCGCAGTACCCTGAAGAGTGATTCCACCCTCTGTTTTTTGGACCCCTGAACGTTTAACGGTTACATCCGGGACACTACGATGCTCTCACCGAGGTCAGTGTGATCAAAAACGTGGCTCCACGTGGTCATAGTTAACCAGGCCTGAAGCAGAGTGGGTTTTCATTGTATACACACAGGGTGTGTCATGTACATACCACTGATAGACACAAGAAGTACTCTCATAGTATAGAGACAATACAGTACTTCACAGTGAAGAAATGTACAGTTTTACACTGTGTTTAAGTTATTGAAGCCGGTCAAACTAATACATATACTACTGGGTGTCATGGTGAAATGCAACTAAGTATAACTTAAGTGCAAAATGTATGTACCTGTACTTGTACACTTAAGTATTTCCATGTTGTGCATTTTTATACTTCTTGTACTTTTTGCTGTACTACATCTCAGAGGTACATATTGTACTTTTTACTGTACTACATCTCAGAGGTACATATTGTACTTTTTACTGTACTACATCTTAGAGGTAAATATTGTACTTTTTGCTGTACTACATCTCAGAGGTAAATATTGTACTTTTTACTGTACTACATCTCAGAGGTACATATTGTACTTTTTACTGTACTACATCTCAGAGGTACATATTGTACTTTTTACTGTGCTACATCTCAGAGGTAAATATTGTACTTTTTACAAGTTTTAAATGTATTTGTCTCTGAACTATCGTGGAGTAAAAGTCTTGGAAAGCGGAGCTGTGGTTGTGGGGTGTTGTCTCTTTATTGCGTAAGAAGTAGCGTCTGGATTAACTGTGCTGTGTGACCTTCTTCTTCTGTTTTTAATGGAGTGTTTGGCAACAATACAGGTTTGCCATCAGTGAGCGTCTGTCTGTGGTGCAGCAGGATTAAACACAGATCAGATGGCGGTTATATTTAGAATAGGATGCGTGTGGATGTAACTGGATTCCTTGACTCAAAGGTCCTCTCATGGTGTGTTTATTCAGTATTCTGTCATGTCCTCTTGTGGCCTGCAGGTTCCTGCTGCTGCGGTCGGCTGCGTCCGTGACGACCAGGTCGTTTTGTTCGGGGGGCGTGTCCAAGCCAGGCCGGGCGCCGGACATGGCTGAGGGTAAGATGGCCGCCGTGCTTCCTGTTTGACGTGACTGACTCATTATAGACATCAGTGCCGTCCTGGTTGTACAGGAAGTTTAGTTTTTTTTCACATTGGATTCTATTTTTTTTTGCTGACTGAGCTGTTTCCAGACCTGTGAATCCCTCCAACATCTCAGAACTTTACCAACGATTCAAATAGAAAATGAAATATTTAAAGTTACAGTGAGGAACTTTAACTCGTGTTGGTTCTGTTGGTCCCTGTGGACTAAAGCTGTAGTGTCTCTGAGCACCAGAGTCTCTTTAGAAAACCTCTCATGTTACTGCAGCAGGTCTGACAGTCTGCCCCTCTCAGTCCTGGTTCTGGTTCTCCCGTGCCTCCCTTCCCTCCAGCGGGTCCAGCAATACGTCCTGGGTCTCCAGCAGAGAGGAGAAGCTCTGCTCCTCCCTCCGGAGCTCCGACTGCAGGTCCAAGGTTGCAGGTGAAGTCGGATCTGAGTCTCTGCTGGAGGATCCGGGTCTGTCCACGGTGGACTGGTCTCTGCTGGAGGATCTGGGTCTGTCCACGGTGGACCGGTCTCTGCTGGAGTCTGAGCTGAAGGAGGTTCTGGTGAACCTGCATGATTTCATCTGGTTTCACCAGAATCCAACCCGGTGGCTCCGATGACGAGCATCAAGAATAACTCTATAGGAACAGACCATCTTCTCTCTGATGGTCTCTTTACTGATGGAGGTCTGATAGAGGATCAGGACTACACTGAGACTGGTTCATATAGAGGATCAGGACTACACTGAGACCGGTTTACGACCAGGTAATAGTTCCTCACAGTGACTTTAAATAACTCAGTTTGATCAGCTGGCAGAGAGAAACCTGTCCGTCACTTCTGGGTCAGAACGTGTTCGTACCAGATAATAAAACTGAAGTGAAACTGAGCAGCTTTATTTTTTGAAGTCATTTTATGGTTACAGCTTCCCTTGTGATGGCTTTACACAGTCACTTGCTGGACTTTGATGCCGTTTACTGTCGCAATGGGACATTAAACGTGACACGTACGTACCTTGAAGAAGACAAAGAAACGGGCCCTGAAGCTTTATAAGATTTCACCACAGTCTCTTGAGGTTATTGCTGCATGATCTTATGATCTTACCACATATGGTATTGGAAAATAACCTGAGTTGAGATCTCTGAATCGGTATCAGCTGACTACTTTCAGTGGATATGACAATATAAATGCTCAAGGCCTGGGTCTGAACTACAGGTGTTCAGAACCAGGCTTCTGTTCTGGACTGTTGGTTGGACCAAACAAGCCATTTGAAGACATTGTCCTGAGCTTTTGGATCCTTTTCCTGCATTTTATGACATTTTAGATCATGATCAAATTCAAGATAAAAGTTCACAAATCTCCAGTGTCGTGAACTTCCTGCTGAAGTCAGAGTCGCTACTAGCTAGCGCATACTAATGTCTCATTTCCTAAAAAACAACCCATGTCAGCACTAAGAACTGTGGCACTGAACACAGCTTCAGCTGCTGGTTTTGAGAGGGATGCACTTCAAATGTTTGATGTTGAATGAATGTAGTGAAATGTAACATGGTGACATATTTCAATTGTGTAAAATACCCATTCAATCATTTTTGTTTCTCCACAGGAAATCCACTTTTACACGTGTCTAATGGTGTGTGTTGGTAAACCAAGACAAATCACATCTATCTGAACTACTCCTACCTGTAGCGAGTCTCTCTCTAATTTGCTCTAATTGCACTTTAATGGCTCCTGCATGTTACCGTCTTCTTTTACGCCTTCGTTAATACACTTTTTACTGCGTTTGGATTTTAATGTTCATGCCAGCTCCACGGTCCTGCAGCATTCCATGGTGGCATCTGTTGACCTTCTTCTTCCCTCTGTTGCACTGAGCTTCAGTGTTTTGTCGCAGCTGGTTCCCACGTTATAGCCGTCTCTATTCGATCTGTGCTCTGTGCTTCATACTGTCTCACTGTTTTGGGCCTCAATGAGCTGCAAGAATTCTGGACATTTGACGGTTTAATTTACCATCAGATTCTTCACTTAAATGTGATCACTAAAGATCTATGAGATTGAGGAATAAGTTGTGCCCTTTATTAGAGCACATAATCACAATAAAATGTTTTGTGATTGTGCGTCATGTCAGCTTAAAGTGACGACTGAACTGGTTTCCCTAAAGGCTTCAGCTGCAAAAACAAAAGTGTAACAGAGACAGTATGAAACATATAGCCTTGACCTTTTGGTGCTTTCACTGCAGTACACACACACACTCTCTCATATACACACACACATTCATATATGCGCACACACACACATTCATATACACACACACGCACACACTCTCATATACACACACACACGCACACACATTCTGATATACGCACACGCACACACTCATACACACACTCATATACACTCACACACACACACACTGATATACACACACACACGCACACACTCTCATATACACACATTTTCATATACACACACACGCACACTAATATACACACACACACACACACTCTCATATACACACACACTCATATACACACACACACACACACTCGTATACATACACACACACACTCATATACATACACACACACTCATATACACACACACGCATACACACTCATATACATACATACACACACACACTCTCATATACACACACACTCATATACACACACTCATATACATACACACACACGCATACACACTCATATACACACACACACACTCTCATATACGCACACACACATATACATATACGCATACACACTCATATACATACACACACACGCATACACACTCATATACACACACACACACTCTCATATACGCACACACACATATACACACACACACTCATATACACACACACGCATACACACTCATATACATACACACACACGCATACACACTCATATACACACACACACACTCTCATATACACACACGCACACACACATATACACACACACACTCATATACACACACGCATACACACTCATATACATACACACACACGCATACACACTCATATACACACTCACACACTCTCATATGCACACACACATATACACACACACACTCATATACACACACACGCATACACACTCATATACATACACACACACGCATACACACTCATATACACACACACACACTCTCATATACACACACGCACACACACATATACACACACACACTCATATACACACACACGCATACACACTCATATACACACACGCACACGCTCATATACACACACGCACACTCTCATATACACACACACACACACTCATATACACACACACACACTCTCATATACACACACGCACACACACACATACACACACACACTCATATACACACACACGCATAAACACTCATATACACACACATACACACTCATATACACACACGCACACACACATAGACGATCTGATTGTTTTTCTTGTGTTTTTCAGTACGCAACAGGCTGAGAGAAATCGTGGGAGCTTCCACTAACTGGAGGTACTGAACCAAATGTGTCAAAGCAACAAGGGAACATCACATTTCTGCTGTTTTGTTTCTGTTTGTTTGTTTTTGTGTCTAATAACTATCGATAACAAACAATCTTTAAATACTTGTGCAGCTATGGTAAATTTTTGTTATATTTCTACCAATCAAGTCCTTCTTTGAGCCAGTTGTGCAGTTTTCTCAACATTTTATTCTCTACTAATTCAACCCCTCAAATTTGTGAGAACATTTTGCACTGTAACTGACTCACTTTATTTCAACAATCAAACTTTGCAACTCAAGAATTTATATTCTAACTATGACAATTTTCACACGAATGAGATGTAATGACAGACGTTGATGTAAACTGCGACTGGCTTCTGAACAGAATCTGGTTTATTACCGAGTAGGTTTTTACATGCAAGGAATTTGCTTCGGTGTTTCGGTGCATGAAAATAAACATAATTATAGAAAAATATACCGAAGCTAGAAAGATCTCCACCGAGAGAAAATGGCCGCAATGTTAACGAAATAATTTGTGGATCAGTTTTGAATATGTTCTCGTGTGTGCAGCGACCACCAGCAGGCCATGTCAGAGCGCGTGTCACTGTCGTCCATGTTGGCGAAGTCTCAAAGCGACCTTCCAGCCAAGAGGATGAAGGACAGCTACCTGGAGGTGCACCTCCCTCTGGGCTCCGAACCACAGCTCAGAGAGAAGTACCTGACCTTCCACAACACTGTCAGGTAAACACACACACACACACACACACACACACACACACACACACACACACACACACACACACACACACACACACACACACACACACACACTGTCAGGAAAATGACCCCACCAATGCAAGTTCTCACTCCGCAATACCATCTATGACCACTGGGGCACAAACAGAGCATTGAAAATAAACTCTGTGGGGTCCACTTTGAAGGAAATGCACCAGGCATATCAGCAGACTGTTTTCTATTGATTGCAGTGCGCATGCCTATGGTCATATCACCTATATCACCTGACATAGCGTGAGTGATGTCAGGTGACGGACCCCACCAGGATAGAAAAACACACACACACACAGACATATGAACTAGAACTCACCTCCCTTTAACTTTTGTCTCTTTTCAGGTTTGGTAGAATCCTGGAGGACTTGGACAGTTTAGCAGGTATCACTAAAACACACTTCCATTATAAGTCGACACACGGTTCAACACAGTCAAACACTAACATCTTTTCTTCCTCGTCTCCTCAGTCCTCATCTCCTACTCTCACACCTATAATGTGGCGCTGAAGAGGACTCCTCTGTCCATCGTCACCGCCCTGGTGGATAAGATTGGTAAGTTTGGTCTTAGGTCGTTGGTCAGTTAATTAATTAATTTGCAGAAAATAAACGAAGACTTTTTCATGTTTCCCCCCCGTCGGACAGACATGAGGCAGCACATCATCTATCCTGACTGCGACATCAAGTTCACCGGTCACGTGACGTGGGTGGGAAAGACCTCTATCGAAGCCAAGATGCACATGTCACAGGTAAACAAACATGGTCAAACAATAAGACGTATTAAACATCTGGAAACCAGACCGAGACACAAGTTGTAATCTCACAATGTGACTCTTCTTTCAGTTCTACAATGGAGCTTATTCTCCGGTTCTGGATGCAACATTTGTGATGGTGGCCCGGGATCCAGAAAACAAGAGGTAGGACACAGGAACATTCACACAGAATGAGCTTTAATGTATACAGGAAGTCTCTAATGGCTCCTACACTATACAGTAACATTACTACTAATATATTTACATCATTAACATTATTATCAAATGTTTGTAGTTGATATCGTGTAATAGTTCATTCATTAATTTTCAAATGAATCAACCTCTTAATTTGTTAAAGTCAGATGAGTGAAGTGGAGTAAAAGGAGGAAGTAGCATGAAAAGAAAGAGACTCCCGTGAAGTACCTCTAAATTGGTTACTTAGTTACTTTCCACCTGTGTTAAAGTTATATATTGTTATATTATATATACGTTTGATATTAACACTTTGTTTCTGTATTTCAGGGCAGCTTATGTAAATCCTCTGAAGCCAGAAGGTCCAGAGGAGGAGAAGCTTTTCCAGGAAGGAGAAGGTGTGACATCCTGACACAACCTTGGTTAAATTAACATAAAGTTGTCTAACTCTGTATATTTTGTGTAATTTTGTGTTCTTTGTCTTCAGCTAATAAAATCCGCCGTGTGGACCTCAGCACGGCGTCGCTGCTGAAGGTGGCGCCGACGGACGAGGAGAGGAAGATCGTTCACAGTCTGTTCCTCAACACGCTGGACACAAAGTAGGACGGAGACGCTCTGAGACTTTAAGTGAAATCATCCTCCAAAATCTGGTCAATAATAATATTTGTTAATCTCTATGTATGGAAGTCTGGCGAGGTTTCGGTCACAGAGAAGGTCCGGATCATGGGAACATTTATCTTAGTGTTTTAACATTTTAGATTCAGTAACGTTACTTTAGAAGACGTTTGTTCTCAAAAATATGCGATCAGTCCGGCTTTAACATCTACGACTTTGTGTTAGCGACATTACAGCTAAAAATAAATAACTTCCGGAGGCGGAGGGAGAGTTAGAAGCAGCAACAGCATCAGTTCTATCACAGCTGCAGAGTATTTCTTCACGTCACTGAAGGCTTTTCTAGACAAGAAAGATGTTCTCGCTCTTCTCCCGACTGACTTTGCTTAGAGTTTGATTCATCCAATCACCTGTCACATATTTTTTAGGATGTTCTTGCCCTTTTTACAAACATTTTCCAACGACGGCTCCTCAGATGATTCTCTGTAACAAACCATCCAGCGGCTCAGGTTAGAGGGAACATTTACGAGAAAGAAAACAAAAAAAACAAAAAAACATCACTAATTTAGGAGAAAATTATTCAAATATTCTGCGAGATTATAAAGAGAGAGAGAGAGAAACTATTGTTTTTGTGGAGGAACCACGTCACTCTTCACTCTGCGAGGTTAGATCAACCTCCTAACACCACAAACAGCCGATGATCTCATCAAATTAGACTTTATCGATCAGGAAATACTGTTGACTTTAGTCCAGAATCACCGCGTTATCATGAAGACCTGTTGCCGTGCATTGGATGTATTCAGAGGACAGCAAAATACTCATTTAAGGTTTTATTTACTGTAGATTTTTGAGTTTTTCTCATACTTTAATCTCAGTGATTATTGCTGTTTTTTTCTCAAAAATGTAGGGCTTTATTCCTGGATTATTTCACTCTGTTTCTTATTAACCTACAATGGTCCTAAACACCTGATTGCTGCACGTAATACTGATTTTGTACACAGTTAAAAGATGTGGGAGCTATTATGTGTGTGTGTGTGTGTGTGTGTGTGTGTGTGTG
>NC_136547.1:3852500-3870000 GCF_910591455.1 Pholis gunnellus | reverse complement strand
TCTCAGTTGTATTATGATAAAGTATCAGCATACATACAGCAAAGTCCACTGAAAAGTTTATTTAATTGTTTTAATAAAGAAGGTGCTTATATGTAATGATTTATCTTTGTATATTACTGCAGTTTGGTTTCCATCATTTTCACAAATCTAAAGACAAACCTTGTAGTTTAAAAAGTACATTTTTAAAATGTCCTGCTTTGTTAAATGAATTAGAACTTTACATTAAAACTGTTGAATCTTCTGTAAGTTCTAATCATTTAAAATGTGTTAATTAGTCAATTAAATTAACAATACACAGGTGTTCCCTCTTTGTATCTTCATTACTGTTTTAATAATTGGCACGGACTATTTCCTTTTACAATTTTTTTTTAAATCAATGTTTGGGTTTTTAGAGGTTTAAATAAAAAACTGATTTTGGTATTAAATTAAATTCTAAATCGCGTTTTCCGTGCCTCTATATATACCTCTAGGAACCAATATTCCACGCTAGTCAGTGTTCCACCCGGCGTCGTTTCTCACACGGACACTAACACAGAAGTAGCACTTTAGTAGCGACTAACATCCGCTGTTCTAATCCTTTAAGAGCCGGGTCCTCGTTCAGTAGCATGAAGAACATGTTGACCATTATCTCTAACGCTGTTTGTAGGATCACTGGCAGGAATGTGGTGAGTGGGTTTTGGGTCAATGTTGAGTTTGTGCTCGTTTCTTAGCTGATGCTAACAGCTAGCTAGCTTTGGCTTTGTTTGGCTGGTTGGAGCTGACCTTGTGAGCATGTTAGCATGTTAGCATCAGCGGCTAGTTTGACTCTTTCTTCACATTCTGCATGCTGTGGTCGTGTCTCTCTTTTACTTTTCTGTCTCTACAGTTCATCTTTAATTAATTGAAGACTATTTAGTCTGTGGTTTGTCTTCCTCGAGCAGCTTTATTGATTTAAGATGCACTGGTGTGATTAGTTTAAACTTTAACCAATTAAAGGCTAAATTTAGCTTCCACTACTTAGCATTAGTGGAGGAAGTAACGTTACCCAGTTACTTTACTTAAGTAAAAGTATCAATACCATAGTATAGAAGTACTGTTACAAATACAATTCTTTATATGTTAACTATAAGAAGCAATACCACAGTGTAAAAGTATCGGTGTAGAAATACTCTTACAAGTAAAAGTACATTAGCATCAAAACACTGTATACTTGAAGTACAAACATTAGTACTTTATCGTGAAGAATTTCATCTTCACATGTTTCTAGAGAGACTTCAAAATGTGCAGAACAATAACTTAATAACTTTTAGCTCGTTTTTTAGTCGCTCTCGTGAGCTTGTATCGTCGTGACTGCATGTTGTTGGTTCAGTGGCGACAGGGGTCCTACAGTCATCCATCAGCTCTGATTCAGGTTTTATAAATTATGCAAATAAGCACCGAAAGATGATCAAACTGATCCTAAAAACAAACGTGTGCCTGTAGGAACTCTGTTGTTTTTATGACTTTGGGTTGAAAGAGCCGAACTCTTGCTTTCGCTCTCTCCCTCCGACTCACTCACTCACTCTCTCTCACACACACACACACACACAACAATCTATTCATGTCTTGCTTCTCTCCCTCCTCCCCCCCCCCCCTCCCTCCTGAACCCTAGGGAGCCCAAACAGTGTCCGAGGTAAGCAGCTCGTTGCTCTGCTGATGTTTGTATGCAGTGAGTTTTTAAAGTTATTGATGCAATAGTTTAGTAACTAACTGATGGTCAAAATGTCCAAGACTTTAGTAACGTCTATGAGATGTCGTTTTCTAACTTCTTAAGAAGAAACACCAACGTGTCTCAGAATAAATCCGTGTTTTCTTGTTCTTTTGGAACCAGTTAGTTTTATTTAAGATTTGAGTAAAATACAACAAAGATATCAAGTTTTCAATCGTATAAAACAGAAGAGCAGGTAATGTTTAGGTTATACATCGTATTTTAAGGTCAGTTTTTTGGTGATATAATGTGTAACATATTTAAAATGTGCCAATTAAAGAATATCCGGTGAAGTGTAGACACTGTTGGGCCAGACTCTGTGTGTTCTGCTTGTTTTAGCCTCCAGAGGCGTGTGTGTGTGCGCGTGCTGTTGTCGCCTGTAGACCCTGAACGCCTCCTCTGGCTGTGCTCTGGTCTGATTGGTTGGCTCCTGTGTTCCCCAGTTGCTGGTTGACCTGTCAGAGTACGTCAGTGTAACCTCTCCGGCGGCGCCCGCCTTGGCTCAGACCCGGCGGCAACCACCCAAACCACCACCAGTCAGCACTAGAGCGTTAGCTAGCGCCCAGACCGAGCAGCCAGACCAGCTGGACGGACCAGTAAGAGCACTGGGAGCCTCCGGGATCACTAACAGGGGCGGGAATCCTAACGTCTGTCTGACGTCCAGAAGTAAAGAGAACGAACCTCTCACCTGCTGGCGTCATGCTTCTAGTTCTGGGTCTTTGTTTTTGTTTCTCTGATAAATCCATAAAGTCACTGAAGTGTTAAAGAAGGAAAATCTCTATCATTTTATGGATTTTTAACACACTGCTACTAACAGTTATTCAATTCCTGAGGGCCGTCTTTCAATCAGAGGGTTGGTGGTTCAAACCCTGGCTCTGGCACCACTACTTGCAAGTTGATGTGTCCTTGAGCAAGACACTTAACCCCCGTAGCTGTGCCTACGGTATGATAGCATCTAAAATGTAAGTCGCTTTGGATAAAAGCGTCAGCTAAATGACTGTAGTGTAATGTAATGTCTATAGAAATAAATCACACCGTCCCTGAGCTCACACTAATGTTTTCAAATGCCCCAAAAGATCAAATGTACAAAAATATATAAAGCTGCAAAACCCAAAAACTGTAATCGGAGAATATTTGGCACATTTGCTCGATTAACTGTTCCATTGTAATTTATACTAAAACCCACTATTAGGATTTCTTTGTTTTGCTTCAAGTGAAGCGACGAGAGAATGAACTTTTATTTAACGCCAAGAATAAGAAGAAATCTCACCATAATCATTTTAATGTCTTTCAATGAGAATAATTGTCATTCCCTCTAATATCACAAAATAATCACATTTTAGATATTTCCTCTTTTTGGTCCTAAATTAGTTTTCTGGCCTAAAATTGTAAATTTCTTCTGTTAGTTTAACTAAAATGTGTTCAGAATAAAACTAATGTTGCAAATAATTTCCTCATAATAATCTAAACTACCTACAAATATAAAATGTCTTTTTCCATCAAATCTTCAGTTTCTATTTTAATAATTTATTGAGCAGAGCAGTGATGTTAAATAAAATACTTTTGTTATTATTGTTTTAAACCCAGAGCCAGTTTTTGGTTTGAAAGATTCGGCTGCTGTTCTCCCACCCTGTTACTGACCCCCCCCCCCCCCCCCCCCCCCCCCCCCCCCCCCCCCGTCACAGACCGCTGTAGTAGTCCAGTCCAGCACGAACCACCAGACCCCCAAACACTGACCCTGGACCTGCTGTGAAGAGGAGGGCAGCCTTCGTCTGTGTGGAAGACCTGTGTTCTCTCTGTGCTTCATGTTTGTGTGTTTTTGATGTTTAATGTGTTTTTATTATTTATGTTTTAGGGTGCCAGAGTCGTGGTTTCTCGCTCCTTCGCCGACTTCACCTCACAGGCGACCTTTGACATCAAGGTGAGTGGAAACGGCTCTGAAAGTAGTTTTTAATGCACTAAACGTGTGATGAACAGAAACTCTACAGAATCGGCTGCATCAACAGGTCCATTCTCTAAACCATAGAATATATTTGTGTGTGGTAGAAATGCGACGTGCACCGTCTGGAGGAGGGGCCTCCGGTGCAGGCGGAGCTGACCCGGGATCAGGGTCTGCAGTATTACCGCGTCATGCAGACCGTGAGGCGCATGGAGCTCAAAGCTGATCAGCTCTACAAGCAGAAGATCATCAGAGGCTTCTGTCACCTGTATGACGGACAGGTGACCCCGACGGCAAACAACGACATGATTTAAACGCGTTTAATCGTTCTGACCGCTGGGGAAAAGATACGAGAATCACATTCTTACTTATATTTTACTTCCTTCATAAAACCTTTTATTTACCAGAACAGTCTTTGGGACAGAATAAAACATTTAACTGTCCATTAAATCTATCTTTTTATTTAGTGTTTGTAGCGGTGCAGTTCCACTTATCGTTTTATTTTGTGATTTGATCCCTGGCTCTTCTACCCGCCCGTCCTCATGCTCTTCTTCTTCTTCTACAGGAAGCGTGTGCCGTCGGCATCGAGGCCGCCATCAACCCCTCGGATCACCTGATCACCGCCTACCGCGCCCACGGCTACACGTACACCCGCGGGATCTCCGTCAAAGAGATCCTGGCCGAGCTCACGGGTGAGAGGTTTAACATCGAAAGACTGTGAGGAGAAATTGTACCTTATTTGTGTAGTTAATATTATTCTATTTCATTGTGTATATATTGTGCATTTTTATACATTTTGTACTCTTATTTTTATTTACCTGTACCATAAATGCTGCTGCTGTGAGAAAATCCACCTTGCGGGATTAATAAAGTATCTATCTATTTATTATAATTTATTTTAACCATCACTTCTCTCGTGTTCACTCCTCCTCAGGTCGTAAAGGGGGCGTGGCCAAAGGAAAGGGGGGTTCGATGCACATGTATGCTCCACATTTCTACGGAGGAAACGGCATCGTGGGCGCGCAGGTACACACATCTACAGACATGTTTAATATAATATTCATTAAGAGAACATTAAATGGACAGTAGTGATGTGTATGAGGTTCTACTACAGTAGATCAATGTTCTGCTGTGGACGTATTTTAGACTCCTAACAGAATCTATATCACTTTAAGTGATCGCTGTTATCTTCCACCAGACTGTGTTCATTAAAACAGTATTCGACCTCTGAGAACACAGAGTTGCTGCTCCACTGCTGCCTCCTTTAGTTAGTTGTTGAGACTTTGGTGTAAAGTGAAACTCTGTTCATTGTTCAGGTTCCTCTGGGAGCCGGCATTGCTCTGGCCTGCCAGTACCAAGGCAACAACCAGGTGTGCGTCTCCCTCTACGGAGACGGGGCGGCCAATCAGGTAAACACCCCGCCCACTTCTTAAAACATCCCACAATCCCATCATACGAGTACTTTAACCCTCCTCCCCTCTGATCCCACCAGGGCCAGCTGTTTGAGTCCTTCAACATGGCCGCCCTGTGGAAGCTGCCGTGCATCTTTGTCTGCGAGAACAACAAGTACGGCATGGGCACGTCGGTGGAGAGGGCTTCAGCCAGCACCGACTACTACAAGAGAGGAGACTACATACCAGGAATCAGAGTGAGTCGCACGCACGCACGCACGCACGCACGCACGCAGGTCTTGGGCGGTAGCTGCAGTGTGTCTGTTGGACCGTACGCTGCAGCTGGCCTGTATGAACCCAGACTACAACAGGAGGAGGCTCGACCTCCGTCCTGGCAGTTGCAGGTGTGAACATCCATACAGCTGTCTGATGCTCATGTATGATACTGCAAACAAACAAACGGAAGTAAAAGTACTAACACTGCACGGTTACATCTGATAGTTGTGGATAATCTGCATCACATTCTGTAAGAACTCTGAACAGAGCGGGTTTTTCTGACCGTGCGTCCTTGTCTCCTAGGTGGATGGGATGGACGTCCTGTGTGTCAGAGAGGCCACCAGGTTTGCTGCAGACCACTGCAGGTCTGGGAAGGTGAGCTGGTGGAGATCTCAGCGATGAACTAAACCCAAAGTTCTTCTTTTTATTTCTCTGGTTTAACTTATCTCACGATCCGTCTCTGATCGCGTGAATTCATGTTTTCAAAGCTTTGACGCGTCTCTCCAACCCTGAGAGATGAAGCTGTTCTTTAGTGTAAAGATGGCCGCTGGCTGTGAGAGACAACTTGTTGTGTGTTTTCAGGGTCCAATCATAATGGAGCTGCAGACCTACCGTTACCATGGACACAGCATGAGTGACCCAGGTGTCAGGTGATGACGTCATCCTGTTAACTCTCTTTTCTCTGGTTCCTCACTTTAATTCACATCCGGTTCAACTGAGACCAGAGTTTATTTTAAATATATTTCTAAAAATAAAAACTTTATGAGATGAGCTTTTATTGATTAATAAATAGAGAAAATAAAATGTATCAATAAGGGGTTTAAAAAAAAAAAAGGTGTGTGTGTGTGTGTGTGTGTGTGTGTGTGTGTGTGTGTGTGTGTGTGTGTGTGTGTGTGTGTGTGTGTGTGTGTGTGTGTGTGTGTGTGTGTGTGTGTGTGTGTGTGTGTGTGTGTGCGCTTTTTTACGATCTCGGATCAGAAATCATCTGTTAACTATTAAACGCTCATGTTAGTTTGGTAACTTCCTGTTCATGAAGGGAAGTTTGGGTTTGTTCTGACTGTATGGTGTCACTTCCTGTAGCTACCGCACGCGGGACGAGATCCAGGAAGTGCGCAGTAAGAGCGACCCCATCACCATGCTGAAGGAGCGCATGCTCAGCAACAACATGGCGTCAGTGGAGGAGTTCAAGGTACACACACACACACCTCTCTCTCTGCAGTCTGTTTTAAAAGGCATCAGTCACTGAGCTTTCACAGCTGGTCTTTTCTTCTTCTATGATTTTATTTAGATTTTGAAATAGATAAAATAGACCCTCGATTTTAACGAAAAGCCAGAACAACAAAACAGAGGACACACACACACACACACACACACACACACACACACACACACACACACACACCCCAAACTAACCAGCTTCAGTAGTCGTATCTTCAGTTATGATCAACGGAAAATATATACTCTCATTCACCAAACAACTGAATACTGTTCATCTCTAGGCGCTAAGATGGCTACTTGGTAGGCTACTTGGGAGGCTACTTGGGAGGCTACTTGGGAGGCTACTTAGATCGACACAGGAGGATAAACGATGGACAAAACAGTGGATTTCCAACGCTGTTCTCACCTTATCTCCTTGGTGGCGTTATTGTCCTACATTCTAACAAAAACACAGGAAAACAAACTGCTGTTTTTAAGCCCTCTTGCAGTAAAACTTTAACTTTTTACCCTGAAACCTCAGATGTGCATTCACTGGTGCTCTGGCAGACAGGAAGTGGAACATGACTGGTGTAACACAACCTCTAATATTGTGTAACGATGTACGACGTCATAGAAAAGAAACTTTACTTTGTTTATGTATTCTAGACGTGGAGATGAACGTCTGATTTAATCTCTTTTCATAATCTGCTACATAAGTACATTTGTCAGGTCACTAATAGATGATCTGATGTACGATTGTAAGCGAAAACGTTTGATGCGTCGTGTTCTTGAGGAAAGTTGTCGGAAACGCTGAACCACAATATGAATATCTGATCTTTTGGGGGATGTTTTTGAAAGATGCAGAACTTTGGCTGTGGATTCTCTCACCACTAAAGTTTTCATACTTTAATCACAATCAGTAGATCAATTTAAAAAGCTCAGCCAGCTAGAAATAAATTAGTTTGCCCACTTTTGTTTTCTTGCTCTTATATATGCTCTTTTGTCTTTTTTATAATCTGTTGCGTATGTATACAGCCTATAATAAGAGCTTCCCTGTCCCGTCAGGAAATGGACGTAGCGATCCGTAAGGAGGTAGAGGAGGCGACTCAGTTCGCCACATCGGACCCAGAGCCGCCGCTGGAGGAGCTCTGCAACCACATCTTCAGCAACGACTCGCCGCTGGAGGTCCGCGGGACCAACGCCTGGGTCAACCTCAAGTCTGTCAGCTAGACGCACACGCACACGCACTCCTCACGGTAGTAAAGGAAAGCCCCTTCAGCTGCACCGACTCTCTGACCTTTAACAGAAATAACATTCAGCGCCTCCTTCCTTTTAATTTTTGGATCATTCTGCAACGTCATGGGACCTGAAACCTGTCAGTGTTTGTTTGTTTATAGTTTTATATAGAAATATATTTGTTTGGATGTTGTACTGTCATCATAAAGCCACGGTGTGTTTGCTGCTGCTAGAGATCTGTGTTGTCTGAGGAGTCTCCAGAGTGCTGTGTGTACACTATATATATATATATATATATATATATATATATATATATATATATATATATATATATATATATATATATATATATATATATATTTATATTTCATATTCATTCAGGGCTGCTTGTTATACGCACAACTTGTGTTTCCTCTTTGTTCCAACATGGCGTCTGTTTTAAATTCCTCTTTTTAGGATCATTCCAAGCTTCTTTTAAATGTTCCTAAAATTCAGATTCTGCTCCAAGAAACCAGCAGCAACAAAACAAACTGATGAATATTCTGATTTCAGTCACTTTGTTTAGTGAAAATGTTTATTTAAGAGACGGCAGGAAAGGATTCACAATGTCTGTCTGCAGCTCAAACATACATAAATACATTTACTCAAGTCGTGTACTAAAGGACAATTCTGAGCGACTTAAGTAATCCTGTTACTTTATATGGAAATATTGTTTGTATTCTTTGATACAAAATATGATAAAAATACAGACTAGGCTACATGAAATATAAATATATATTATTCTAAAATGGGCCGTCCTGCTTACTGAGTCCTTTAGTAAAAGTATATTTTGATGCCGATACTTTCTGTAGCTTTACTTAAGCATAAGTATAAATACTCTGACAAATACAAGTCCTGCATTCAAAACTTTACTGAAGTAAAAGATCAGAGTACTTGCTGATAAGCTGCATATTTGTACGTGTATTTATTTAGAGTTATAAGAGGATTTGTGATTATTAAGATGAAGTAAATATTTAACTTTCAGTCAATGTTTTATCCAGAAGTACTGAAGAGAAAATACTTTTCCATCCAGTGTCACTGAAGTACTTGAACTTTCCAAATACTCTCTTCCTGCCTGACTGCAGAAGAGAGGGAAAGTTAAATAATAAGTTTAAGTGTGAAGACACTAAAGTTTGAGGAGAATAATTCTCCTCTGCTGGAGGATGAATGCACTAAAATCTATTTTACAGTTTATTCTAGAGGTTTAAGATTTATTTATGATGTATAACTCGTGTGTGAGGGTTTTAAGCAGACGTCTTTACTGAACCTGTTCAGATAAAAAGCTTTACTTCATTTGTGTGTTTGTTGAATGGAGAGACTGTAAAATAAATTCATGAAGATTAATACTGTTTGAGTCTTTTCTTTACCTGATACTTTATACTTCTAGAACACTACATCTGGGGTAAATATTGTACTTTTTACTGTACTACATCTTTTACATAAATACTTTTACTACATTTTACTGACTATACTGATGTACTTTTACTGAAGGAAATTCTAACTGTAACTGAGTATTTTAACTGTGTGGTATTATAGCTTAAACTTTAGTAATTTGAATACTTCCTCCGATGACCACTAGATGTCGCTACCAGGCTGTAAACTATTCCACTATTTATCTACAGTCATGACAACCAAACATTACAGTTGATCAAATAAAAGTGTTGCTGATCATCTATTGGCAGTGAAAGAAAAGAGTTACTCTGAATAAAATGTACCACGATAATTACGCTCAAATATATAAACTGGAGCCAGAACATGAAGTGCTTTTAAAGTAACAAGTAGAATTTTAAAATCTATTCTATCAAATGTGATGTGAAATAGTGCTGAATACCATGAAGGTGCAAAGCAGTACTTCTTATGATAAAGTTCAGTCGTAAATTGAATATGTTATTACTCTGTTGTTCAAACAGCATTACATTCAGTGAAGAGCGCATTATGACTTGTTTAGGACCCAAAACTCAAAGTTCAGGACTTTGGACTTTACTCAGGACTTGTCAGTCTTGACTATATATTAATTGATTAATTAATTAATATTTATATAAATATATATATGTATATATAAATATTTATTTAAAAAATATATATATATATTAATATAAATTCAGAATATATATATATATATAAATTCAGAATATACATATATATATTAATATAAATTCTGAATATATATATATATTAATATAAATTCAGAATATGCCAAAGTTGACTTCGCTTCTCTTGTTATCTAAAGGAAGCCGCCTACTGACGTGACGCAGGCGTGACGCAGCGGTCTGACGGACAGGTAAGCCGACACCGGCCGCCATATTGGGAAACAACGGAAGTGTGTGTGTGAGAGTGTGTGTGTGAGTGAGAGAGAGAGGGTGAGTGTGTGTGTGTTTGCGTGTGTGTGCGTTGAGTCAATCAGTTTCCGTCCTCTCTCTCTCATGTCTGTCTCTCCGGAGGAAGGGGCGGTCTCAGCGCCGCTGCAGATCCGGAATTAGAAGGTGTTCGCTCGGCTCGGCTCTGCTCGGTCGTTCGGCGGAGAGCTCCGCGAACGGTTCGGTTCCACAGGAAATACAAAAAACCTTTCGTTAAAAAAAGGTGGACAAGGACAGAGGAAAGGAAGGAAGAAGGAAAGGAAGAAGTGTCGACCGAGGGGAGGTGACGGAGAACCGGTGGCAGAAAACAGGAATTAAAGAAGAAGAAGAAGAAAGAGAGGAAAAAGTAGAAAGCTCAGGGAGGACAAGATGCCTCTGGCTCAGTTGGCGGATCCCTGGCAGAAGATGGCTCTGGGAGGGGGGACCGGAGAGGTGAGACCTTTATTCATACACACTCTGTCTGTCTGTCTGTCCTCCTGTCTCACTGACCAGAGAGGTGAGACCTTTATTCATACACACTCTGTCTGTCTGTCCTCCTGTCTCACTGACCAGAGAGGTGAGACTTTTATTCATACACACTCTGTCTGTCTGTCTGTCTGTCCTCCTGTCTCACTGACCAGAGAGGTGAGACTTTTATTCATACACACTCTGTCTGTCTGTCCTCCTGTCTCACTGACCAGAGAGGTGAGACCTTTATTCATACACACTCTGTCTGTCTGTCTGTCTGTCCTCCTGTCTCTCTGACCAGAGAGGTGAGACCTCCATTTAGAAACAACAGGAGTGAGTTATGATCTCCAGGTAAACTCAGTTAAAGACATTAAAAGGTGCTTAAAATACATAATTAAATAATAAACACAGATTACTTTTGAAAATGAAAGTACATGCTTGTATGTGACATATTTTATTGTCTTGTTTTCTCTGACAAACCATCTAAAACCCCAAGGTATGCAAATCCTCACAACATGAAGGAGCATGTGGAGAAACATGACATCACTCTTGATTGAGGATCTATTTTATGTGTCTAGACTCATTGTTTCAGCTCTATGATATTAATGTGACAATAAGAGCACAAATGCTGCATAACTTCAATAAAAACAAGTTATTACAAAGTCACCAAGGTCACTTCTAGCTTTACTTGTTTGCTGTAAAGTTAAAGTTTGGCGAGATTGAACCAAAACCGTGTGTGTGTGTGTGTGTGTGTGTGTGTGTGTGTGTGTGTGTGTTTCCAGGTCTGTCTTCCTACAAGTTTTTGAATCTTGATAAAAGAAGCAGGAGGCGGAGCCACAGCGACTGCATGATTCAGGAAGAGCTTACGTCTATGTGTGTGTGTGTGTGTGTCCACTTCCTGTATGAGGTGTCACAAGGGTTGCATGGAGAAATGTCTGTGTGTGTGTGTGTGTCACTCTGCAGGCTCTGTAATAATGGAGCTCTGAGTCACTGTGCTTCTCTTCGGTCTCACCTCTCGAACAAGCTCGTACCTGCTCGTACCTTTTTCCCACGCGGCCTGTTTTTCACCTCACTCTCCTGCTGATGCTCACGTCAATGGAGCTCACCTTTAACCCCCCCCCCCCACCCCCTTGTGTAACACCTTCACGTCTCTCGAAGCGATGTGTGTGCCGTAAGCCTTTTTTTTTTTCTAGGCCACCACACGACAAAAACCACACATAAAGCAGTCAGCGGTTGGAGTTGTGGAATGAACAAGAGATGCTTCTGTGTGATTCTTTTTGCCCTGAAGACAAGTTGACAAAGAGAGGGGCGGAGAACAAAGATGGCTGCAGTGCTGAATATGCACTCTGCAGGCCTAAATGTTTTCTGAAGGAAGTGCATTAGAAATGGCAACATGGCCTAAATAACCTGTAGGGCAGCAGCTGATATGTGTGTGTAACACACATAGTTTCCAGAGCATTGAAAGAGCTTCCCTCATCCAACCGACCGTTGATATTCAGCTTCTCCTCACAGTGACCTCAACGTCACTAGTGGATCATTAACGTTATCACCAACACATTTGTGTGGATTTCTCTGCGTAGTTTGAGGTCAGAACGAGCTGAAACAAGTCTTTAAGTAATGGATTCATCAATGAAATGAATCAACTGAAACTGCACGTATTTAGATCATTTATTTCTATTGTTGCCAATCACAGCTTCTGAAATGTGAAGATCTCTTTGGACGAAACAAACAATTTGTAAACGTCAACTTGGACCTTTTTGTGACATTTTGATTAATCAATTAATCCACATAAATATCCAGCAAATGAATCCATAATGAAATCATTTAGTTCTTTCGGAATGAGGATAACGTCTCTTTACAGGAACACCTTTCTGGCTCCACTGTGGCTGAATGTTGGCATCAATCTCCCAATTTGAGTTTAATTCGATTCTTGAAGAAGTAGAAGTTACATTTGATAAATCACAATGATGAATAAATATGGAAATGCTGTAATGCATCTATTATAAACAAGGTTCTATGTCGCATTCAATGTCCTCTTAATATACAGAAAGAGATAAATATGTTCCTTTAATGTCCCACGATGTACACAATAAATATAAACATGGGTATAAAAGTACACTGACGTAAAGAAACAGTGAGTATTACTTTAACATCGTGAAAATAACAGATGAGACGTTTGACGTGGTTCATGTGATGAGATCGTCCTCTAGAAAACTACAACCGAGATGAGCTCGTTCTGCTGCAGCCCTTCAGCTCTGCAGACGTTCTGCGTATTGATATCGTGTTGCAGTGCTGGCTGATAACGCTTATTAATAAACGCCTGTGAACGCAGGAGGCGTGCGCGATCCGATGTCGTCGTGCTGCAGACACAATGCGGTCCGTACTCCAGCAGCAGGAGGCTTTCAAACAGAGCTGAGAGGCAAGAAACGCGGGAAGTTAGTTAATGTAATAAAGGTGCTTTACAACCAGTCGTAACTGAGTCCGTGTGATCATATAGACAGGATGAACTCTCTCTGTCTGAGGATCTCATTACTCCTGATGTCTACGCTAATAAACCAGAGGAGACACTCCTTACACCTGCACGACACCTGAGAATCATCACGTCTTTAAGTCTTCTTCAGTGTCAAAGTCGTCCGTGTGTACACTGCAAATAACAGCTGATAATGGCTCATTCAGCGTACTTTTAATGGGGCCAATTTGTCCAAAATATGGCCAAAAAGTTGGTACCTACAGCCAATTACCTGACTCCAATGCAGCTTTATACTTCCTGTTTACATCCCCCAGAAGCACCCGCAGTAAGTGAAGATTAGTTTCAAAACTCAAAGCGTGATCATCCTCTGAAATCAAAGTCAGACAAAGTATTACAGTAGTGTCTGCTCCTTATTTTCCTCGAAAGCCGCGTTCACCAAACATAGATTACATACAAAGTCTATGACACGCTCCTCTGTCTATTCCTGAACAGATGTTTACATTCAGTCGAAGTCTTTCGGAAATATTTAGATAAAAAGTCGAGGATTTAAAAGTGTGCGCTGGGTCGACGAGGTCGTTTGTGTCGTCAAGAGACAAACTGAACATTTTATAATCAGACTCTGTCCTCTCAGTCACCTTCCACCTCTTCATCTCTCTAACTATAATCTCTCTCTCTCTCTCGCTCTCTCTCTCTCTCTCACTTATCCTCCCTGTGCTGCACTTACCGGTAAAGTGAATAATCATCATAGTCTCTTGTTATTGTTGTGGTGGTGGTGTATCGGTGTCTGAATCACAGCTGTTGTTGAGGACAGCAGAGCGGCTGATAATCCTCCTTACGTAAAGTCGACTCCTATCTTTTGACTTTCCTCTCGGCCGAGCAGACGAGGTAGAAGCGGTCAGAGTTTGGTGACCTTAATAAATAAACCTCCCGCTGTGACCGTCTGGAGACTTTCTCTCTTTATTTATTTATCTCATTCCTCCGTCACCGGCAGCAGGAGAGATGAGAGGGTTTCAAAATAAAAGACGCCTACTCATCGAGTTCTCCGTAGCTCAGAGTGAAACACAAAGCAGGAATGAAGCAGCAGAAGTGACAACATAATGAATGTCTTCATAGACGTACACTCTGGATTAATACACTTTAAATACACTATATACGGGCTGATATGATGTATGTTTGGAATAAAGCTCCTGATCAGAAGTAGGTTTATAGTCGGGTCGGTTTCACTAAAGTATTTACCTTTGTGTTCTGGTGCTAAATCTTTTATTTATTTAACCTTTATTTAGAGAAATAATCTCATTGAGTCTTATTCTAAAGAGAGACACACAGACACACACACAGAGACACACACACACAGACAGACACACACAGACAGACAGACAGACACACAGAGACAGACAGACAGACAGACAGACAGACACACACTTTTACAGTTTTCATAGTTTCTGTACCAACGTGCTCTGACAGCTCAGCATCTGTACAGATGTTGAGAGGATGTTAACACACAGTACGACACTTCTCTCTCCTCATTCACACCCATCACTATCCTCATTAACACGTTAGATATTTCATCTGTTTCATTGATGCTGGACTAGTTCTCTGCTGTAGCTTCACATTGAACATGTTTGTGCTTTTAATCGTCTCAGACAGAAAGTGACAAACATGTTAAAGCCGGTGTCTGTTAGTCAGTATAGTGTTGAGTCCTGGTGCAGACGTCTGGTTTTTAGTCTGAAGTCGTCATTGTTTGGTCGTGTAGCTCATGAAACACTCTCATGTATATCTTAGAACAGAAGAAGAGTTTCACAGCGACGTGTTTTCAGTTATCACGGCAGGTCAGACGTGTTTCAACCTGCAGCATCACGCCGCTGTGTGTCAGTGCTAATGTGTGTGTGTGTGTGTGTGTGTGTGTGTGATTACAGGATGCACATCACGATCCAGAGGACTTGGTGGGCGATGACGACTCGATGCCTCTCTGCACCGTAAGTCCTCCTTCTTCTTCTTCTTCTTCTTTAAGTGCTCGTCAAACAGAGACTCCAGACTGTGTTTGGAGGTTTTCTGTTAGTCTTTTCTGACATTTAGTGGAACTTGTTGTAAACACGACGAGCGCTGTTTGTACTGAAAACACTCTGAACTCACCGTGTGTGTGTGTGTGTGTGTGTGTGTGTGTGTGTGTGTGTGTGTGTGTGTGTGTGTGTGTGTGTGTGTGTGTGTGTGTGTGTGTGTGTGTGTGTGTGTGTGTGTGTGTGTGTGTGTGTGTGTGTGTTAGTTATTGACGAGCTCTTCCGGTCCTTTGCACATCCACACGTGTGTGTCCTTGTGTGTTGACGCACACACAGCTCTGATGATATGTATCCATGTTTTCTGACGCCTACTCCTGCAGGATAATTGCTGGTATGAAAGTGAACGCGGAGTGAGGCTCACTATTAAAAGTCATGAGTCATCTGAAAGCCCAAAACACAAATCCTCCCTCAGATTCCGCTCGCCTCGATATCACCGTTTATTTGTGATGTGATATTTTTGAGATGAGATGTTGTTATTTACTGTCGGCCTCTTCCTCTGTGTCCCACTTTATCTTATATCTTATTTCTGTGGATGCTTTAACTCGCTCACATTCTACGAGATACTTCTCAGATATTTCTGCAAACCTTGCCAGCTTGGATCCACTATGTTCTGATGTGCACTGGTGCACACTGGTGTCTTTTTGTCGTGCTACTGGTATCACTATGTGTCCATGTTATTTCCTATCCTTATGAGATCATTTCTCCTCATGTTAATGGTTGGGAATCACCGCTGTGGAGTGTTTAGTATCGAGCAGCCCAGAGTCAGAAGCCTGATGTCTCCACTTGAATAGAACAGATTCTTACTGAGATTAAAGGGTGTGTGTGTGTGTGTGTGTGTGTGTGTGTGTGTGTGTGTGTGTGTGTGTGTCGGCGGCAGGCAGGGCTGCTGCAAGCATCGATTTTTAAATGCAGAGGAGATGGCTTATGGATCTACTGTCTGAGAAGAGCTGAGCACTCATTACCTCACTCTCCAGAGTCTGCAACACACACACACACACACACACACACACACACATGCACGCACACACAAGCTCTAAGGCAGGAAACTAGATGTGAAAACAGTATAAACGTCACATCATATGTGTGTGAGGATGAATATATTAAAAAGCTGTTAATGAGTGAGTTTGACTTTTCCACTGGCTCAATTGAGTGGGAAACTGTGTGTGTGTGTGTGTGTTGTCTCAGGTTAAATTGGGTAATGAGGCGGCCTTCTCTCAGTGTCACGCTGCTTAAAGTCGTGTGTGTGTGTGTTGTCTCAGGTTGATGCTTTTCTTCTTCATGCGTGACAGTAAACTGAATATATTTAGACTTGGACTGTGTGGAGTCTTAACATGGTTCTCTATCTTCTGACCCTTTATAGACGGATGTGTAGAAAGATCGACACGATCATGAGGAGCAAAGAATAGAAATCTATTCTGGAAAATAATGAGCAGATTAATCAACAATGAAAATAGTCATCAGTTGCAGCCCTACAGGTCTTAAAACATGTCCTCGCAAAGATAGAAGTACAACAGCACACACACACACCTACATCACAGTCCCACTCAAGTCTGATGCTCTTTGTGCAACACACACAATAACACACACACAACATCAACATCATCATCATCATCACACACACACACACACACTCTGATGCCCCCAGTGAGGCATAAAACAGTTTTCAGACAGCGTTATGAACATCGCTGCTCTCTGAGGAGACCAACGAACATCTTCTGCCATCTGCTGTGTGTGTGTGTGTGTGTGTGTGTGTGTGTGTGTGTGTGTGTGTGTGTGTGTGTGTGTGTGTGTGTGTGTGTGTGTGTGTGTGTGTGTGTGTGTGTGTGTGTGTGTGTGTGTGTGTGTGTGTGTGTGTGTGTGAGAGTGTGTTGGACACAGTATCATGTTAGCAGCCAGGATGAGGTCACTCATTCACTGAGTGACTCTTCAACAGCAGCTTTACAGTTGATACATACACATATATATTTCTCTCATTGCAGATGTTGTTGGTTTCATTGTTGCTTCAGATGTTTTAATGAACTTATTTAACTTTTTTTGGAATACTTTAAGAATATCTTTTAGTTTAGTCCATAAAAGGTTAATAAGTTGATTTAGAGCTCCATGTGTTGACCAACAGTTGATACAAAATGATGTAAATACATTTAAAATATAAATGTTTATATATCATTTATTTATATAATTAAATATACATATATGTATCCATACATATTATATATTATATTATGATTTATATTAATATGTTATGATTGATTATTTATAAATAATTATACTATATATAAAAATACAAATATCAAATATTACTCTCTCATATTGCAATTTTTTACTTAAGTAACACTTCTTACCACTTCCAGCATCATGGATGTAG
>NC_136547.1:3835000-3850000 GCF_910591455.1 Pholis gunnellus | reverse complement strand
CTCAAAACCTCATGGAAATGAGATGAGTCTCATATCCATCCCTCCTCCTCCTCCTCCTCCTCCTCCTCCTCCTCCTCCTCCTCCTCCTCCTCCTCCTCCTCCTCCTCCTCCCTTCCTCTCTGACTCCTGTGTCCTTCCCTCCCTGGTCTCAGGATCAGCACTCACTTCTTATATTTGTATTTTCTCCTCCTCTTGACTTCTCGTGACCTTTCCTCTTTCCTTTCATACCTCATTTTACCTCTCCTCTTCTCTTCCCTCCTCTTTCCTTTCAGTTCCTTACATTTCCTTTTTCCACCTCTCTCCTCATCTTGCCTTATCCTTTCCTCTCACCTTTCCTTGCCTCTTCTCTCCTTTCTTTGCACCCTCCTCTTTCCTCTCCTCTCTCCTCTCCCTCTTTTGTTTAATTTGTGATGATTTTTATCACAAATTACGAGTGTGTTGTTGGTTTCAGAGGTGATGCATTCAGGGCCCTGTGGGAAATCACAGCACCGCGGCTCCCTTCAGGTTCCCAACTCACAAATGTTATGAAAAACATCAGAGAAGAAGTTGATGATTTAAAGTGTGTGTGTGTGTGTGTGGGGGGGGGGGGGGGTTGTTCAAGGACAGATGTGTGCCTTCCGTACAGATGTTGTTGCCAGGGAAACCATGACAGGACATGATTTAATCGCCTTGGTGAACAGCTGGAGGGCTTTCCTGTCTGTGTGTGTGTGTGTGTGTGTGTGTGTGGGGGGGGGGGGGTGTATGTCTGCTCTGTGTGCTTTAATAAGTTTGTCAGTTAATCAGTTTGTGGTGTTGTTTTGATGTGAGAGGAGCACGATGAAGACGCTTTTATTACACTTCATGAAAAGGCAGTTTCAGGTACAGTTCACACATACACACACACACACACATATATACACACATACACACACACACACACACACACACACACACACACACACACACACATATATACACACATACACACACAGCCTGTTATTACAGATTGTGTTTTTGATGTCTGTCTCTGTTTGTTTCATTGGTTGTGATTCACACACTCTTTTTGGCATTCTCATAGTCTCATCTGTGTGTGTGTGTGTGTGTGTGTGTGTGTGTGTGTGTGTGTGTGTGTGTGTTATGGACAGATTACCATGGTAACGCTGTTGGCATGGCGACAAAGTTTTCAGACTTTAGAGATGTTCGTTATCTGCTGAAAACTTTTAGCTCCCATCCACACTGGAGGATTTATCTTCTGTTTATGTTACTTTTTGACTCAACAGCAGATGTTTTCTTTATACACTTCAGTGTGTGTGTGTGTGTGTGTGTGTGTGTGTGTGTGTGTGTGATTGAGGATCTAGTCTCCAGCTCCTGAATAAATGATGATGTCGTCCCTCTGCTCCTCCACATTCATACTTAATGATCTCTCTCTCTGTTCTATAAAGTTCGTCCTCTGCTCTACATCATATCTCTCCTCTGTCACTTATCCCCCTACAGCAGGGGTGGCCAACCCGCGGCTCCCGAGCCGCATGCGGCTCTTTGCCCGGTTTCATGCGGCTCTTACGTTCATATCGAAGTTTGTATTTGTGTTTTTTTAATGTGCGTGTTCGCTTCGCTTGAGTTAAATACGGTATTTTCGTCAAACGCGCATGTGCGGCCACAGATTACGTTCCTCGTCGACCCATTTAACGCCGAGACGGACTGTTTGAAAGCCCCGCTAGTCACAGATGAGGATGCGGCTGAGTTGGAGATGATCGATCTTTGTGAGGAGGACCAACTCAAACCTGCTTTAAGGGACGGGACCATTGAGTTCTGGAAAAGTGTGCCAATGAAAAAATACCCCAATGTCAAACGGGCTGCGCTTAAGATACTGTCAATGTTTGGGTCAACATACGTCTGCGAGTCTGTGTTTTCTACCCTGAAACACGTGAAATCAAAGCATCGATCTGTTCTGACTGACACCCATGTGAAAGAATTGCTGGCAACAACGGAATACAAGCCAGATTTGAAGAGGATTGTTCAAGGCAAGGAATGCCAGAAGTCCCACTAAGTAACATGCATAGTAAAAGAAAAACACTATTGTAAATTATTATATTTTTGTTTGTGGACTTGGTTGAACTGAGAGTTTGTCTGTGTGAGACAGTGCACACAATGTTCATTGTTGAAAATGACTGGCCTGTGGTCTTAGGAGTCAATTTCTGTCATTATCATGTTGGTGTGTGACATTTACAATAAATCTGGCTGAGCAAAGGTATGTGTGTGTGTGTGAGGAAGGGATAGGGTGATGTTCATGTGTGCCCATGTGTATGATGTGGCTCTTTGCGGTAACACAGTAAAAAATGTGGCTCTTGGTCTCTGACTGGTTGGCCACCCCTGCCCTACAGCTTCTACATCGTCCATCTTTTATTTACCTTTTGGTCTGTTGTCTTTCAGATTAAAATCTCTCTCTCTCTCTCTCTCTCTCTCTCTCTCTCTCTCTCTCTCTCTCTCTCTCTCTCTCTCAAAACACATACATTTGTATAAAATGAATGATGGTACTCAGCTTCCACGATAAGAAATCATTAATATTTAAGGGAATTTAACTTTGTATCAGTTAAATCTAAATATCCGTGTTATAAGGAGTTCTTCTCATGGTGTACAGGTACCACATTATCTTTATAAATGAAGTATTTATTAGACTAACTACGCAACTAAACTACTAAACAATAAAATAAACAGAACGAATGAAGAATGTAAATGAAAATGATTACAGACAACATATTATTAGTATTCAAAATGTCTCGACAATTTAGCCTTTTCTTCTGAATCGGAGGTAATCTGTCACTGCACTACATTTCCCAGAGTTCACCTGTTCGTCAGTGTGACATCCTCTTCATTTTGGATTTTCTGTTGATGCTGTTTCAGTTTCTGTAGATGGAGCTCGTCTCTTCTGTTCAGTCGTGTTGGCTGTCAAGGTTCATAAGAAACCAGCTCTGTGTGTGTGTCTGTGTCTGTGTGTGTGTGCAGATGATTTTAAATACTCTTTATGCAGATGTGTATCTGAACAGACTGGTCTTTGACAGGTGACTGTGTGTTTTTGTTTGTGTGTTATTTGAGCTCCGGCGAGGCCAACGGAAATGCACTTTATGCTTCTAACCGGACAAATCCCAAGCGTGCGTGCGTGTGTCTATATATATATATATATATATATATACACTGTGTGTGTGTGTGTGTGTGTGTGTGTGTGTGTGTGTGTGTGTGTGTGTGTGTGTGTGTGTGTGTGTGTGGTGACCATCCGGCCTGTTAATTTGATTGCGTAACAGGCTTAGGGGGGCGCAGATTGTCTGGAATGGCATCCCGCTCACTCAATCCGTGATAGCTGCTGCCATGGAGAAGCTTTACACACAAACACACACACGCACACATTTACACTACATTCACATTTGAGGCGTTTAGCTGATGCTCTTACCCACAGCGACCCACACTGACAGCAACAGTAGAAAAAATATTTAGATTAACAGAATTTTAAGTGTCTCTTTCTCTCACACACACACACACACACACACACACACAGACTCACACTACAGGGATAAGAATACATAAGAACAGTCTGGTTGGTATTATTACCGGAGTCTCACTTGCGTCTATTTTTATTAGAACAGTTAATAAGGGATATGCAAGTGATGCTGGAAATGTGGCGTCACTTTTCTCTCATTTCCTGTATCTCTATCGCACACACACACACACACAAACACACAAACACACTCTGACACTTGCAATCCATCACTGCAATAAGCCGCCAAGTGCTTCTTCCTTTTCAAGCCAAACTCTTGTCTCTTGTCCACTCCTGCAGTTACTGTACTCTGTACTCTGTTATTTTATATTTGATCCCTTTATTTATATTAATACGCTATTTTATGTCTGAGATTCTCATTTTTGATTTTCTCTTTATACATATTTTATCGGCGTTCTAGCCGGAGATCTGATATATTTTTGACTGAATATCTGGAATTGTTGTGTATATGACAATAATTAAATATATAACTGTACAGATGAATGAAAACTGTTGTTCTGTGGAGAAATATTTACACATTTTCTGATTAAATGTGTAAAATACCAAATGTTTTTGAAAACTTTCTCTCTTTCATTGATGGGAGAGCTGAAAGTCACTAGAAACTAAAATAAATGTTCCACTTCATCTGTCTTCAGGCCAGAAGAACTTCACAAATAATAAATTATAACGTTTTCACGGCTAATGTGTTAGCAAACAGTTGCTTATTTCCCCAGAGCAACATGATCATTCATTCAGTGTTGTGTTTGTGTCGACGTATCTTCACACAACGGTTCATATTACTTCCAACTAAAAGTCACTCCTCATTTCTCCTGCTTTTCCCCACGAAAGAAACAACACGAGTCAATGTCCGCTCGTTTCATAAATAGTCTTTTCAAAATAAACTTCCGTCTTCACAGGAAACAACTCAGTTAGAAAATTTGAAAAACATCGTGAAATACTTAGTGAGGTTTAGGAAAAGTTCGTGAAATATTAAGTTAGGTTTAGGAAAAGATCGTGAAATACTAGGAGAAGATCGTAAAATACTAAGTTAGGTTTAGGAAAAGATCGTGAAATACTAGGAAAAGATTGTAAAATACTTAGTTGGGTTTAGGAAAAGATCGTGAAATACTAGGAGAAGATCGTAAAATACTTAGTTGGGTTTAGGAAAAGATCGTGAAATACTAGGAAAAGATCGTGAAATACTAGGAAAAGATTGTGAAATACTAAGTTAGGTTTAGGAAAAGATCGTGAAATACTAGGAAAAGATCGTGAAATACTAGGAAAAGATTGTGAAATACTAGGAAAAGATCGTGAAATATTAAGTTAGGTTTAGGAAAAGATCGTGAAATACTAGGAAAAGATCGTGAAATACTAGGAAAAGATTGTGAAATACTAAGTTAGGTTTAGGAAAAGATCGTGAAATACTAGGAAAAGATCGTGAAATACTAGGAAAAGATTGTGAAATACTAAGTTAGGTTTAGGAAAAGATCGTGAAATACTAGGAAAAGATCGTGAAATACTAGGAAAAGATCGTGAAATACTAGGAAAAGATCGTGAAATACTAAGTTAGGTTTAGGAAAAGATCGTGAAATACTAGGAAAAGATCGTGAAATACTAGGAAAAGATTGTGAAATACTAGGAAAAGATCGTGAAATATTAAGTTAGGTTTAGGAAAAGATCGTGAAATACTAGGAAAAGATCGTGAAATACTAGGAGAAGATTGTGAAATACTAAGTTAGGTTTAGGAAAAGATCGTGAAATACTCAGTTTTAGGAATAGATTGTCGTTTGAGTTACAATAACCACAGACGTCCTGACATTGAAGTATTTAAGTTACATGACAAATAAATCAACGTTGACATATTTCACGCTGTCTCATTCGAGATTACTTAAGAGTTATTTTGTGACTTAACTACAAATTCCGTTGCATTACTTCGTAGGTATTTGCTATAAATGCTGGATGAGACCAGCCTGGTTTGTGTCCAGCTGATGAACAGTTGTTATGATTGTATTTAGCTCTGTTTTTGGTCTCCACCAGCTCCTGAACTAAACATCTGGCTCTTTAGCTGCTGAATGTTCCACTTTCTTAGTGTACAATGGGTTTATCAGAGCTTGTTTTTGTGACATTAAATGTGCCGTAAAACCAAAACTATGAGCCAAAAGACATGAAAATGCTCAGTGCGGCTGTGGAGTTGGTGATAAATCTACGAGCGTCGAGCTTTAACAAATAAGTTCAACAAAAACTTGTGGTGTTCTTTGTGTTTTTAGATATCCATGGCCCAGTTCCACCTTGTCTTTTGCCCTCACTTGTGTGTGTGTGTGTGTGTGTGTGTGTGTGTGTGTGTGTGTGTGTGTGTGTGTGTGTGTGTGTGTGTGTTATACCAGTAAACACTCAGCAAAGGGAAAGTGACAACAGGTGAAAGTAATCCAATAAATGTCATGCATCCCGTGGACCTTCCAAACTGGCATTGTGTACATTGTGTTTGTGTGTGTGTATGGGGGGGGGGGGGGGGGGGGGGTTGTGACAGGTGGGGGATTTGTTGTGGAGGGTGTTTGCGCCCACATTGTTCCAGTGTTGGACTGTTCCAGTGTTGAAAATAGTTTAATCACATACGATATTATGTTGATTCTTTGGACAACAATAGGATATTTGCTGTTATCACAAAGTCTGCCACGATACACTTTTGATCTGATTAAATTCAGGAGCCTGTGATCAATACGAGACGATATCATGCTCCCATTTAACACAATGTGTTTTATTTATATCAACTATACTATACTATAAGAAACTAAAATATGATGAGACAACTTCATCACTGTGCTCTGGAGGAAGGAGGCTAAATGTGTATCTTTAAGATGATGGTATGTATCACTACATCCATGAAGTTCTGGATCACTGAATCGATACATCGATCCAGATCGATGTAGTCATGTAACCAACAGTTGATTCATCGATTAGAAAATGAATCAACTATGTTAAATAATTGTCATTAAAATCATTTAACAGTAGAAATGCAAACGTTATCTGGCTGAGTTCTGAAATGTGAGGATTTGTATGTATGTCTATATACATACATATATATGTAATAACTTAAAACACTTCTTCATGGTTCCAGTTGACAGACTGGATCTCAGATGAAGTGACTTGATTTGTGAACGTTGGAAGTAGAATGTGAAGAGTGGGAGTCTTCCTCCTCGTGGTACTTGCTCATTGGTGGGAGAAGTTATGTGACTGTGGAGTGGACGGGGATCTCCAGGACACCTGATGGAAACACTTGGTGGAAGGTTACAGCTGCGAGGGGGGGTGAGAGTAGAACGGGGGGGGGGGGGGGGGGGGATCCCGCTTCCCATCCCAAATTTGGAATCCCCCCCCTCCTCTGGGTATCCCCCCCTCTCTCCCAGTGACTCACCCTTGTTTGCCCGTCCCGGTCCAAGTCATTCACTCCGTTGCTCCAGACTAAACGCTCCCGGAGTCCTTCCTCAGTGATGGCTCAGGAGCCCAAGCGGGTCAAGTGTGTGAGCGCCGTCGCCGGCCTGGTCCGGGCGCTGAGGAGCCGGCTGAAGGCCCTCAGGCGGCTCCTGCTGCTCGCCGGGACGGACGGCAGCCGGCAAGAACCGGGACCGAAGTTTGATGGAAAGGGGAAAGTTTTAGGCTGTTGTGGACCAGCGAACCTCACCGGTTTGTCTGTGAGTAGTCGTGTGTGTGTGTGTGTGTGCGTGTGCGTGTGTGTGTGTGTGTGGAGCTGCTCGGGTCAACCTCCAGGTAGGTGTGTGTGTGTGTGTGTGTGCATCTAAGCAGTCTTTATTGGCTTATAGAGCAATGGTTCCAACTGGTTTCACTGGTCACAGTGTTTTGGCTTCTTCGTGCCCGTTTGCTGACATGTTGCTCTAAAGACGTTCTGTTGGAGCCGGTTTGATTCTGTCTCCTGAGTTTGGCTCAATCTCAGTGGTGGATCTAAGTCTTCAGATCCTTTACTGCTCTAAAAGTAAAAACGTCTCCAGTAGTTCACTGATTGTTTGGTGGTTAAAAAGATAAAATCTCCACATGTGAAGCAGGAACCATGAAATGTGTTTGAGTGATTTATTGATTAATAAAATGTGTTTCCTAGTGATCATAGAAAAATACAGCAAACATTGTCCAAAGTGACAACGTGTGTGTGTGTGTGTGTGTGTGTGTGTGTGTGTGTGTGTGTGTGTGTGTGTGTGTGTGTGTGTGTGTGTGTTGTGAGTTTCATGTTACCTCCACCATCATCCCCTCCAACACTGACGTGTCCTTAGTAAACTACACTGAGACTGGTTCATATAGAGGATCAGGACTACACTGAGACTGGTTCATATAGAGGATCAGGACTACACTGAGACTGGTTCAGATAGAGGATCAGGACTACACTGAGACTGGTTCAGATAGAGGATCAGGACTACACTGAGACTGGTTCAGATAGAGGATCAGGACTACACTGAGACTGGTTCATATAGAGGATCAGGACTACACTGAGACTGGTTCAGATAGAGGATCAGGACTACACTGAGACTGGTTCAGATAGAGGATCAGGACTACACTGAGACTGGTTCATATAGAGGATCAGGACTACACTGAGACTGGTTCAGATAGAGGATCAGGACTACACTGAGACTGGTTCAGATAGAGGATCAGGACTACACTGAGACTGGTTCAGATAGAGGATCAGGACTACACTGAGACTGGTTCAGATAGAGGATCAGGACTACACTGAGACTGGTTCAGATAGAGGATCAGGACTACACTGAGACTGGTTCAGATAGAGGATCAGGACTACACTGAGACTGGTTCAGATAGAGGATCAGGACTACACTGAGACTGGTTCAGATAGAGGATCAGGACTACACTGAGACTGGTGTTGACTTCCTGCAGTGTGTAACGTATGCAGCGTTTGTGTTAATTGGATCTGATGTGTGTAACGAGTCCGGTGGGACGTCTCTCGAGGCCTCTAATGAGATCTGATGGTGGACGGATGATGAGAGGTGCTGCTGTGCTGCAGATGTTTCACTGACGGCTCAGTGGAGACACGTTGCCCTCGTGTTAGTGACGTGTTGGTACGCTGTGAAGACTGACGGCCTCACGTGTTACGACGGCGTAGAGCCTGTTGGAATACTGTTAAATAAATCTAATGTTCCTGATGTACTGCGAACAGATTAGCCAGCATTGTGTTTATTTACACTTAAAGTCCTTTTTATTTTAACAATACGTGCGTAAACTCCAGGTTGATGCCCAAATAAACACAACTTTACTACATTAATACAACTTAATACAAATATCAGGGATTTATCATCACTTGTATTATCTTTGTTTTGGTATCTGGTCTTGTATAGTTTCTGATCTAATATGTAATATTTACATATTGATGTAAGAAATGAATCATGTTCATCAGTGTTGATGGATGAATAGATCAGGAATACTTTCACTTTAATGTGAGATTCATCATCTCGTCCGGCTCATTCTTCATGAATATCTGACGCATTAAATCGTAAAATATCTTTTACACATGAAGGTCAGTTTAGTCGTCATGTTTAGTCAGCCTGTGAAAACAGTTTCAGCGTTTGAGTTGCATTGTGGGAAGTGTAGAAGTCAGCATTTATTTGGAGCTTCATTCATAGAAGAACGAGAAGGAAATCTCTCTGCTGCAATGATTTTACCTTTTATTTATTTTAAATCTGTCATTTAAATAATAATTAAATAATCATAATTTAAATAATCATAATTTAAATAATTAAATTGAATGATTACAAATATAATATAATATATTATTAGTAATATAATATAAATATAATATTAGTAATTTAATATAATAATATAATATTAATAATATAATACAAAATAAACTTAATTAATAGAAGTGCAATACTAAATTGCTGCAGTTCCTCTTTGAAGCAAACTCACGATTAATTGCATTAAATTCAAGAAACCTGTTCAAGTATCTTTTCAAAGCTGAAACTATTAATTACAGCAACTATTTTAATAACTGATTAAATGTAAAAAAAATATAGAAAACATTCTTTGGATTTAGTTTTATTAAATGTGAGGATTTAAAATCGTAATATTTTGGACTGTCGGACAAAAGACAACAAAACAAATGATGGAGAAAACTAAAAGCAAATGAATTGATCATGAAATTAATTATTTGTTAGCATTAGCATGGTCTCCGTCGTCATATCAATCAATAGATTTAGTTTAGATTTAATGGCTGTAAAACTGAGCGTCTGGGTTTATTCCTGTGATTGGAAACAGGACCAGAAGTCCTCAAAGCGCTCCGAAAACAACGAGGAGATGTGAGCGTCTGCAGTTCCCTCAAATCGATACGATCAGAAAGCTCCAGAACAGAGACAAGACCACCAACTGACTGGTCCAGGCGTCACAACCAGGACGCAACGGACGATGTGTTCAGTGGAGCAACAGCGCACATGTTTTTATTCCTCCTGTGACACTTTTGCTAATTTCTGTTAATTACAAAAAAGCCAAAGAGTCCAGTTGGAAGTGTGTGTGTGTGTGTGTGTGTGTGTGTGTGTGTGTGTGTGTGTGTGTGTGTGTGTTTCTCTATGAACTCTGCACGATTGAGATGGAAATAAACGATAACGGGGACAATAACAGGGTTATTAGAGAGGCAGGTAGAGTGTGTGTGTGTGTGTGTGTGTGTGTGTGTGTGTCTCTGCGTGTCTCTGCGTGTGTGTGTGTCTCTGTTCAGAGCACAGGTGCTGGGTTTGCAGTTTTAATCCGTGTGATTAAGAGGTGCTACATGAGCATCCTGTCGCTCCGGCTCTGATCCTCCATCTGTGGTCTGACTCACACACACATAACTAATACACACACACACACACATGGAAATCCATCATTCCTAAGCTCCTCATCTTCTCAAACATTTCACCAATCTCATTTTCTCAGGCGGTCAGCAGCATCTCAACCCTCTGTGTGTTTCTGTTCGTCCGTCAGCTGTGTAGCGTCTCTCTGCGCTCTGCTTCGTCCTGATGGATGATCTCATTCACACGTTCACCGGTGTGATGTTTCGTACCCGCCGCTGATGACATGCGGCGTAAATCGCATGTCTGTATGCATGTGTGGCTTTACATTAAAGATGTGAACAGGTTTTTCATGAAGAATCTACATTTCTGAACAAAAATGGGAGCACAAGAAGTCTAAAACTGATTTAAATCTGGATCATCGCTGATCAAAGACACATTAAACATTTTATGACAACTTTCAAACCTCGACAGTTTCAAGGACACTTTTTCTTCTTCACCAAAAAGTTTAACCAGCTCAAGCTGAGAGGATTAGGAAACTGTAACTGTGCTTAAATGTTGTGATACTTTCTTTTTAATTCTACTCCACTTCATGTCAGAGGCTCATGCGGTTCTTTTTAATCCACTTCATTGATCTGAGAGCTTATATCTTTAGATTAATGCATTCATAAACGATATAAAGTAGATTAAACCACACATCTGTGTGTTAAGTAGGTAGAATTAGTTATTTAAACCAGCTACAACATTAAAACGCTGTTCTGTAGTGGAGAATTACGCAACATAATCCAATATGACATATATATATATATATATATATATATATATATATATATATAATATATGTTTTATAGAATGTCCCCTTTGAGTGTGCTGTGTCATAACATAAAAGACTTAGATTAGTCGAGTAATCATTCGTTCTGGTCTCAGTTAGACGTTATTTAGGCGGTTTCATGCTTAATGACCTATTTTCCAAATAATTTATGAGCTCATCTCTGATAAACACAAGATTTGAAGTGGTGCTTTGTGGAGAAACCCAGTTTTTAAGGCCGTCTAATACTGGTTTAAGACTGGTTATTACTGTTTAAGACAGGTTATTACTGGTCTAAGACAGGTTATTACTGGTCTAAGACAGGCTATTACTGGTTTAAGACATGTTATTACTGGTCTAAGACAGGTTATTACTGGTCTAAGACAGGCTATTACTGGTTTAAGACATGTTATTACTGGTCTAAGACAGGTTATTACTGGTCTAAGACAGGTTATTACTGGTTTAAGACAGGTTATTACTGGTCTAAGACAGGCTATTACTGGTTTAAGACATGTTATTACTGGTCTAAGACAGGCTATTACTGGTTTAAGACATGTTATTACTGGTCTAAGACAGGTTATTACTGGTCTAAGACAGGTTATTACTGGTTTAAGACATGTTATTACTGGTCTAAGACAGGTTATTACTGGTTTAAGATTAAATTAAATCAACTCATTGATTATTAAGCCAACATAACACTTCTGTACTTTCTAAAAATTATTTATTTATGAAGTATTTTTAAGTATTTTGTAGTGAGGTATTGGCACTTTTACTGAATTAAAGTATCATAGTAATTCATCTACTCCAGAATGACCTTCTCCCCATGAGGAAGAGGGAATAAGACAGAGAGAGAGAGCTGCAAACCACAGAGGAGAGGTGATAACGGTTCAAATAAAGATAGAAAAAAGGCGAGAAAATAGGAGGGAGGGAGGGAGGGAGAGCTGTCTCTGAGGGAGAGAGAAAAAGGGAGAGAGAGGGAGCGAAGTGCTCACCATCCTGTCGCCTCTCAGTCGATGCACGGGAGCATGTTAGCACCACAGAGCCTCAGCCGCCGTCGGGACTGCAGGACCCACAATGCACTGGGACGACCGGCATCCAGCCGGTCACCCACCTGGGAACTACAGGTACGGAGGAAAAGGAGAGAGTGAAGCGATAGAAGGAAGACGAAGTAGGTGGACAGAGAGAGAGAAGGACGGGGAAAAGAGGATGGAGTTGGGAGTGCAGAGCAGAGAGGATGATGGGGGATGTAGTCTTTGTGCACCTGTTTACTTGTTTGGATTATGGCATCGATATCCAGAGTACGCTAAGCATGAAGCTAGGAGGCTGTAGAGTTTGAAGGAGGGATACTGTCACACAATATGGTGTCATTAGTCACTCAGCTACAGAGGGGAGCAGGTATCGTGTGTGTGTGTGTGTGTGTGTGTGTGTGTGTGTGTGTGTGTGTGTGTGTGTGTGTGTGTGTGTGTGTGTGTGTGTGTGTGTGTGTGTGTGTGTGTGTGTGTGTGTGTGTGTGTGTGGGGGGGGGGGGGGGGGTAATATCCCACTGAGCGGATGACGAACATTCGTGAACCCTGCTCAACCTGTTGCGTGATTCACTGAGATGAAGGGGGAACATTCTCACACTGATAGCGTCGCAGCTCTTCAGGATTGTTTTTGGATTTACCTGCTGCTTTATGAAACGCATTTCCCAGAATGCCTTTCAAGAAATGAATAACAACACCCTGAAAAACATGCCTGAACTTGCTCCATCCAGCTGTTTGTTGTTGTTAAGTGTAGAATGTAGAAATACAGTCTTCTGTTAGTGTAGAAACTTGCTCACTGCCTGCAATGCATTCTGGTCTATTGAGGCTAAAAATAAGACTTAAATTAAGATTAAAGCGTTGCTAAGTCATCATTTATTGGTGAATTTAAAGCACAAACTATGAGCGATGTTAAGAAAACTCTTCCTCTACTTTCATGAGTTGCTCATGTGATACTTTGTATGTGGCCAAAAGTATGTGGACACCCTAAAGTAAATACTCTGATGTACCTTTGATCCGTTGTTTTTCCTGCTTTGGGCTAAACGTCTCAGTTCTAATGAAGTTTACAGTTTACAGCGATGAACACTGTTGTGCGTGTTTACAGGACGACGTGCCGATGAAGGAGATCAGCATCACTCACCACGTGAAGGAGGGCTCAGAGAAGGGCGACCCACGACAGTTCGAGCTCCGCAAAGTCCTCGGACAAGGCTCCTTCGGCAAGGTGTGTGTGTGTGTGTGTGTGTGTGTGTGTGTGTGTGTGTGTGTGTGTGTGTGTGTGTGTGTGTGTGTGTGTGTGTGTGTGTGTGTGTGTGTGTGTGTGTGTGTGTGTGTGTGTGTGTGTGTGTGTTTCTCTATGAACTCTGCACGATTGAGATGGAAATAAACGATAACGGGGACAATAACAGGGTTATTAGAGAGGCAGGTAGAGAGTGTGTGTGTGTGTGTGTGTGTGTGTGTGTGTGTGTGTGTTGTGAGTTTCATGTTACCTCCACCATCATCCCCTCCAACACTGACGTGTCCTTAGTAAACTACACTGAGACTGGTTCATATAGAGGATCAGGACTACACTGAGACTGGTTCATATAGAGGATCAGGACTACACTGAGACTGGTTCATATAGAGGATCAGGACTACACTGAGACTGGTTCATATAGAGGATCAGGACTACACTGAGACTGGTTCAGATAGAGGATCAGGACTACACTGAGACTGGTTCAGATAGAGGATCAGGACTACACTGAGACTGGTTCAGATAGAGGATCAGTGTGTGTGTGTGTGTGTGTGTGTGTGTGTGTGTGTGTGTGTGTGTGTGTGCGCGTGCGCGCGTGCGTGCGTGCGTGCGTGCGTGCGTGCGTAAACGTGGGTTTCATTTCACAATGTTTTGATTTTTTAAGTGTCTTTGAGAGCCCGTTGCCGTGGAGACAGCAGTCTGAGGGCCCTTCACACTCCCGCTCAGTATCATCATCTTTGTGAATGAACAATGTGTGTGTGTGTGTGTGTGTGTGTTAATCTGCATAAGTGTGAAGAAGAAGAAGAAAAAAAGGAGGCTAACCCAAACAAACCTAAACAAACACACACACACACACACACACACTGAAGACTAGATGTAATAGAGAGGGGAAGTCCCGCCCCTTTACGGTGGACTACCACGGGACTCATTTTTATATTTAAAACGTGTGCGGTAGTTAACGGAGAGAGACAAATAATGAGGTGATGCTGTTTGAATTGTGCCATGAATTACTCATATGATGTTTGTCCATTTAAAGATAAGGAGCATTTTATCATTAAAACTGTTCAAGTATAAGACTGAGAAAGTACTTAATTAGAAAGACGACGCACCTAAAAGACGTTTCTCTCTGAAGCTACAGTAATCGGTGTTTTTAGTCGCTGCATAAAACACATCAGGAAACGAAAACGTAGCTAAGTTAGTTAGCTAGCTAGCTAGCGGCTATGTAGAGAGATGTAGTTCACTGATCGGTTTCACATAAAACTAAATGATACTACGACAAATTGATGACTTAAAAGCTGCATTCTCTCTAACGTCCACCAGGGGGCGACTCCTCTGGTTGTATAGAAGTCTATGAGAAAATGACTCTACTTCTCTCTTGATTTATTACCTCAGTAAACATTGTAAACATGAGTTTATGGTCTCAATCTCTAGTTTCAAGTCTTCTTCAATACAGCATGATGTTCATTTAGTAAATGATGGTCCATTTAGAGTCAAACAGACCATAAAGCAGGGTATGCTTTAGGGGCGGGGCTACACAGTGATTGACAGGTCTCTACGTCACTTTTCCTCAGTAGAGATATAGTCACTTCCTGTTCACTGGCTGCTAAAAAAACAAGATGGCGACCACTAAAATGCTTTAGAACGTCAGTCCACAAACTTACACA